>NC_058083.1:509220687-509551716 GCF_014858855.1 Bufo gargarizans
TCAGGTGGTGAGGGGTAATTTTCTGGTCGGACTGGGTTTCAGTAAGTTGATTTTGGGGCTTTGCCTTGCCAGGGATACCTTGTTGTAGCAAGGCTTTATGGTGATGGGAGTCTTCACTACTACCATGTAGATGGCCCAGAATGATAGCGCCCTCTTCTGGATTGTATAGTGTAGAGGGAATCTGCCCAGCTCACCTCGACAGGCACTGTTAGAGGTGCTCCAATGGACCTGGAGGAGATACTTACTGAATTCCAGGTGGAATATTTCTGTTGGGCTGGAATCCCATCTTGACCAGTCGGGGTACGTGTGAGGGCCCCAGACTTCACTGCCATACAGGAGGATTGGTGCAATGACGGGGTCAAAGATTTTAAGCCAGACCCTCACGGGTGCTTTGAGGTGGTACAGTCGTCTTCTGATGTTGTAGAAGGTTTTGCGCGCTTTGTCTTTCAGCTCCTCAATGACTGATTTGAAGCTCCCGGTTTGGTCAATTATCAGGCCCAGGTAGGTGTACCTGTTGGTGGCTGTAAGAGCGCGGTTGTGTAGCGTGAAGGTAGGGGGCCTGGTTAACTTTGTTTTCCTTCTCTGGAACAGAATAGTGTTGGTCTTTTTTAAATTGATGGGAAGGGTCCATGTAGTGCTGAATTTCTCCAGAATGACTAGCTGGTCTTGGAGACCTTTCTCAATCGGTGATAGTAGGAGAACGTCATCCGCATACAAGAGAAATTTCACCTCAGTGTCATGGAGGATGAGACCTGGTGTTGAGGAGGACTCCAGTGCAGCTGCCAGCTCGTTGATGTAAATGTTAAAGAAAGTTGGACTGAGGCTGCAGCCCTGTCTGACTCCTCGGCTCTGCTGGAAATAAGCTGTTCTTTTGCGCTCCTTCGGTTCTCGGTGTAGGAGCTTTTGATGACGTTGTATGTCTTACCTCCTATTCCGCTCTCCAATAGTTTCAGGGGCAATCCTGGGTGCCACACCGAGTCAAAGGCCTTTTTGAAAGAGATTTCTGCTGACACATATCCCTCGGTAGTTGGCCGGGTCTTACCTGTCCCCGCTCTTGTATATTGGTGTTATGACACCTTGGTTCCAAGCTTGGCAGAAGTAGCCAGCGCTTAGCACAATGTTGTACAGTTTTGCTATGGCTGCCTGTATGGCTGGTGGGCTGTACTTAATTATTTCGGGTAGGATGCCATCTGTGCCGCTGGCTTTCTTACCTCTATCTATCTATGATATCTATCTATCTATCTATTTATCTACAGTATCTATCTATCCATCTATCTATCTATCTATCTATCTATCTATCCATCTATCTATCTAATATCGATCTATCTATTTATCTCCCTATCTCCCTATCTATCTATCTATCTATCTATCTATCTATCTATCTATCACCACCTCACTATAATCCACAACAAGAATTGTTTCTGTATATTTTCCAATTATCCATAACTTTCTTAAAGGGTTATTCCTTACAATGCCATTGTGATCAGTAGTTGTGGTAGCTATCCTCCATTGTGACTGCCCCTTCTTCTGCTACAGACTGCACATACTGTATAGGGCCCAGGTACCAGTAATGTATGGTGGACTGGGCTCCTGAGGGTGCAGTGTAATTTCTGTCTACAGTGCCTCCTACAAGGCAGAGCACATGCAGTCTGAACCAGGACTTGCTGCTGGCCGTGGTGCTGAAAGATAAATGATAATGTTTCCCTATTTTTTCTCTGGTACTGCAGCTGAGAGTAACTGTCTAATTAGACTGGTTGTATGAGATTAGAAAAGAGAGCCAGAAACAGTGCCACTCTTGCCTATGGCCATGTCTGGTATTGCAGCTGATCCCCATTCAAATGAATAGTTACAATACCAGGCACAGCCCCGAGACAAGTGCAGTGCTGTTTCAAAGAAATACGCTCATTGCCATAAAAAATCCTGCACCAAGCTTACAAGTTGTTGTAAGGGGAAGTTTATTGTGGAAAACTGTACAATTAAAAGTATGCTCCGGGACCCTAATGGCCACCTCTAGCCTGGATACGAGATGAGATACGGCCTCTAGCCTGGATACGAGATGAGATTCGACCTCTAGCCTGGATACAAGATGAAATATGGCCTCTAGCTTGGATACAAGATAAGATAAAGCCTCTAGCCTGGATACTTGATGAGATATGGCCTCTAGCCTGGATACAAGATAAGATACGGCCTCTAGCCTGGATACAAGATGAGATACAGCCTCTAGCCTGGATACAAGATAAGATACAGCCGCTAACCTGGATACAAGATGAGATACGACCTCTAGCCAGGATACAAGACGATATATGGCATCTAGCCTGGATACAAGATGATATATGGCCTCTATCCTGGATACAAGATGAGATACAGCCTCTAGCCTGGATACAAGATGAGATACGTCCTCTAGCCTGGATACAGGATGAGATACGGCCTCTAGCCTTGATGATGAGATACAGCCTCTAGTCTGGATGCAAGATGATATATGGCCTCAAGTCTGGATACAAGACGATATATGCCCTCTAGCCTGGATACAATATGAGATACGGACTCTAGCCTGGATATAGGATGAGATATGGCCTCTAGCCTTGATGATGAGATACGGCCTCTAGCCTTGATACAAGTTGAGATAGGCCTCTAGCCTGGATACAAGATGAGATAAGGCCTCTAGTCTGGATACAAGATGAGATACGGCCTCTAGCCTAGATACAAGATCAGATATGGTTGGGCATGGAGACATACAGGTTCTGTTTGGTATCTCACTGCACATTTGCCCACAGATATTACTGGGCCTGTAGATCCTGCACACTGGTTGGTTAAATTGATGTCCCATCTGGTCCAATCGATTGGTGATAAATCTAGCGAATAAACAGCCACGGAAGTGGTGTAATTTGTTGGAGACATTTCCAGTTGGAAGCCCTGCTATGAGAAGACCACATGTCGTCGCAGGATGTCCTGAACATATCGCAGAGCTGTTAGTCTCCTTCCTGTCACTACTAGGGGTTGCCGACGGTCCTATTTGATGGCTAACCAGATCATCACACCAGTTGGGGCAGCATGTCGCTCCACAGCAAAAGCAGGATTGAAGTGTTCATCATAAGGCCTCCGTACTAGACCTCACCCATCATGGGATCCCAAACTGAACCCGGATATGTTAATAAATATGATTTGGTACCAGTCCATAGCAGTCCAGGTTTCTCATTCGTGACACCATTGCAAACAAAGGCAAAGGTGGCTGGTTGTCAATGGCAGGACACCTATTGGGTGCAGTGCTGCCAAAATTCCTTCTGCTAAGTATCTGGAAATCATCCAGCCAGACATAGGTTTGTAATGTCGGGGCCGCCTGTGTCTGGATGGTGGACAACAAAATTGTGGGAGCTGCTCGTGCTTGTCAGCAGATCAAATAATTCTCTCTACTGGTGTTCTGTCTGGGCCACCCGAGCCTGTTTGCTATGTGTGCCCTCACATAACCTCTGCTTGCAATAGCTTGTAACAGCTAGGTCAGAATGACCTAGATGGTGGGCAATTCATCAATATAGCCATCCTGCTTCTCTAAGTCCAATAATGTGCCCCCTCAACAGGACAAAAGGACTTTGAGTGCATGGTAGAGGCATGTCTAATAGTCAATGATCTCTCAGCAGGAGGTACACTACCTAAAAGTAGCCTCTGAGAGTCTTTTTTTAGGGGTATAGGGAAGCACTTTTATGCCCTCTTCTGGCAAGACCCAGTATCTAATCAGACCATGCCTGTAATCATTTACATATCTGCCTGAGACATAACTGCATGACACGTTCTGCAGCAAGCCGACATTTCCATCTGGGTGTCATTGAGTGTAAATGGATCCAAATGTATACTCTGTAAACATGTGCATAAATATTATGTATCTTTACATTGGGACATGTTTGTTAGAAAAACATTTTTTTTAACATACTCATTTTTCAGCGTAAATATTAGTATAAAGTCATGCACAATTGCCTAAACTAAAAAAAGGTATGGCTAATATTTTAGATAAGAAATGATGTAGCTTGGCTCATATGAACCATATTAAAAAACCTATAAGATACTTTAGATACGTGCCTGGAAATGTTTTTAGACAAAAAAAGAACTTTAAACGGAATACTAAAATATGGTATTGTCTACTACATCTAGAGGCAAGTAGGTTTCTCTATTATCATAGACGGGATTCTTTACTGGAAGAGCAGTGAGACTTTGGCGCTCTCTTACCAGAGGAGGTTGTGATGGCCGATTCATTGCCCAAGTTTAAGAAAAGCCTCTTTAGAAAATTCTAATGTCACACGTTATGGGTTCTAAATGGGATGTTCATTCAGGGATTTATTCTGATTCAAGTTGGGAAGGGGGTTTGCCTTTTTCTGGATCAACACTGCAAGATTACACTTGATTTACCTGTGTCCTTTTTCACAGTCACTGTGGGGCCAGCATCTATGTCCATGAAGGATCTTGTATGACTGGGGTTATTAAAAGTAGTCCTGTCATTAATAATAATATATTAAAATAATAAAAACAAAAACATAAGTGAAATAACACCAAAAATGTCCCTTTTTTTCTATTAAGAGTTGCACTAAAAAACATCTTTCATTTTTTATACATATCCTGCCAGTAGTTAATCCATTACCCATTGTACATTAAAAACTGCGGATAAATTTGGATTAATCCTAAAGGAATAGAAAAAAGTATACAACACGTGCAACCTGTGAATCTGCACAAGGTCCCAGTATGTCCGGGTGTCTTCTACTCCCTATGGGTAACTACACACATGGTGGATTTGTATGCAGAATATCCTCATGAAAACTGCATAATAACCACGTAAAAAACTACACTTAAATCCAGATTAGTTATTGCAGTTTTTGTGTATTTTTATGTGGTTTTTGGTGCAGATTTTCAGTTTATTATAACAACCTATCTAGTAAAAACGCATGTACCTCACAGTATACACTTTTTTTTATGGGCGCCTATGGAGGATCGGGTGCCACAGAAATGAATCAGTATAGAATTTCGGATTTTATATTTTAGGTTTATTACTCATTGATTTGGAATATTTTAATAAACCGTTCTTATCCCATAATCCGTACATGTCACACAAAATATACTTAGACACATTGGTCACATTTATCATTCCAGTTGCAGGAAGCAAAGTCGGGTTGATCAATAATAAAAATACAATTCTGAGGAAATTGCCGGGCACAAGACTTGTTTCTCATGGCAAGCAACTTTAATATATTAATATTAATATATTCAACATATTTTTTCCAAAACTGTTCGGATACAGTAGGTATAAAAGTGAATAAAAGGCATGACATGCGCTGAATATTTTTGATGCAATTTGCTTATAAACTTGCAGATTGTCAAAAACAGCTATTTTAGTATTATCATCATCAGTATTCTAAATAATGACACTAATAATAATGATGATAATAAAATAATTAATAATAATTCTAATAATTAAAAATAATAATAATAATTTAACCACAATAATAATACTAAGGATAACAATAATAATAATAATAATACTAATAATAATGTTATTTATATTATTATCATTATTATGATACATTTTTACCTTTCCAAATCCAACCAAGATTTTAAATATAAACACTTTTTAAAGTCCCATAAATAATAGTATTTCCTAACCACAATGTATACGAATGTCTTATTGTCCGGGACAGTTCTGCTGTAAGAATCCATCAACTGCTATTGTGACCTTCTACCTCCCTCCCCGCCGCATGCTGACACTTCCAGCCTAAATTTCCGTCTTGCATCACCTCAGGAAACCCACGGCTAATTTCATTATATTGTAGAGAAAATGCAAATGAAGGCAGACAGCTGGCACTTTCCTTGTGGCTGGGAGAGTTTGAGGGGCCTGAGGCCTACCCCATCTGAGGGTCTAATACACTATTGCTAAGACAGGCCCCAGTGGGGAGAAGCTACTGAGGCAGCAGGAACAGATGGTAGACTAGGTAGCAAAAATGGAGACACTAGGTGTATTTTTTGTTTTTTCTAGTGACTGCATGGTGCCTATCACCTACATAGACATTAGCGCTGCCTTTTTTTTTCCACTAGAGTAACATACAATTTATTTGTGCTGCACAATACTATTATCAATACTATTAAATAAATGAAATAAAATAATTGATTATACTATATATATTATAATTTATAATACATTATAATTTTATAAATGTAGAATTTTATTTACAATTTATAATAAGATATATATATATATATATATATATATATATTTTTTTTTTTAATAGATTAAATACATAAAATAAATGCTGCTAAATAGTATTAAAATAAATTAACCAATTAAATAGATAAGCTAAATGAAAGAGATAAAAAGAAACAGAAAAAAAACATTCACTAATTGTTGATTTCATACATTTTTATTAATTAGTAAAATATACATGAAATAAGAACAATAAATAAATCAATAAATCAATAATAATAAAAGGGTTTTAAAACAGAAAATTCAAAAACAAAATTAAGTACATTTATTAAAGCATACTGTAAAACAAATAATTTTCATTACACCGCAGATCAGACCCCCAATGATAATAGGAACCTCAATCAGACCTCAGCTCAGACCCCTTGCATAGACCAAATAAAAAAATACACTTTCCTCTCCTGCTCTGGACACTGCCACCTCCGCTCCCAGGATCCAGCTCCATCTCTTCCTGGATTCCGTTATAGGTTCGGAATATAACGGAATTCTAGGACTGGAATGCAAAACGGAAGCCTTTAAGAGGCTCCATCCTAATACATGTCTATTGGGACAAATAATGGTTCCGTTTGGTTCCGTTATACATGGCAGGACTGTCGACAGGACTATTTTTTCCGTCATGTATAACAGAACAAAACGGAATCGCTATTTGTCCTCATAGACATATATTAGGATGGAGACTCTTAAAGGCTTCCGTTTTGCATTCCGGCCTAGAATTCTGTTATATTCCGTTATAACTCTGTTATATCGGAACCTATAACAGAATCCAATAACGCAAATGTGAACCCTGGCCATATCAGGAAAAGGTACAGAGCACCTCCACCTAAAAATGATAATAGGAAGTAGATTTTAAAGAACAATCTCAGCTCTACTACATCTGAACAGAGCAATGTGTTATTCTTAGGTAAGCGGCTTAGGAAACCCTCTGTATCGGCGCAGGAGTCCCCAGTCGCAGGCGGCGGGGATATTCCATGCACTGTAAACCATAAGGATGTTAGTAATATAATCAGAGATAATGCCGGATCGGAGAGTTTTCTAGTGAGGAGAGAATTATGCTAATTATTTTATAATAGGTTCCTGCTGACTTTTGATAGCAAAAACAAATTATTTAACAGCTTCCTGATCATGAGTATTTGTGCTGGAAGCTTCATTACTTCCATAAATGTTTACTAGGTTTCGCATATCGTGGGACAGATCGCAAGTCGGAGAGACAAGCAGATTTTATTTCCTTTTTGTACGCAGAGGGGCGCAATCTAAAGGAGGTAAAGACTGAAACTACATACAGTATAAGGGCTCATGCACATGACCGTATGTATTTTGCGGTCCGCAAAGCACGGATACGCAAACAATACGGATGGCGTCCATGTGCCTTCCGTATTTTGTGGAACGGAACAGCCGTCCCCTAATAGAACAGTCCTATCCTTGTCCGTAATGAGGACAATAATAGGACATGTTCTATTTTTCCACCACCATCTTAATTGAAGATCTAGTGCAAAATATTGCTCGGCTCGTGATGACGTCATAAATTTCGTGCAAGATCTCCAATCAAGATGGTGGCGGCCAGCTTATCACGATCAAATGGATGAGGTAAGTATGATTCTCTTTATTTTTTACCGCCATTCAGGGAAAATCTATTCGCTACCACAAAGCACAAGGAAATTCAACTTTGCGGCAAATTGAATTTTCCTTGAAAATTTGCTCAACACTAATGTTGAGGAAAATTGTAACCAGACCTGAAATTCAAGCTTTCCCGTGTATTGATATTGGCTCTATACTCAGCAAATGTCATCTTTATTATAGATTTACATTCACTTTTCGCAGTTTTGTATTATTTTCCATGTGTTTACACTGTAAAGTGTTAAAAATAAAAATATGGTAGTACATGAAAATTAGATATGAGCGAATTTCTCAAAATTCAATTCGGCTTGTTCGCCGAATTTTCCAAAAAGATTTGATTCGATCCGAATTTTTTTCACGGCGAATTGCTTTCAAAAACTGCTATTTCCTGGCTGCAGAGAGAGCCTGTATAGTGGTATAGAACACTGTGCCTTACAGTAACCCGCATAAGGCGTCTGCTGTGGTGGTGAAACAATACTGTGAGTCAGTATGACATGCACATGACAGAGTCGGTCTTAGAATTACTGCACACTTCACTTATTTGGGGAGTTACGAGGCCAAACTGACCAAATAACTCAAGTGTGAACTTAGCCTTACGGGTTGATGTTAGTGCCAGGTATAAAGAACAGTGCAGAGTCCCAAGATCCTACTGTAGCATGAAAGAACGCTCTTCTTTTACACCAACGTCAGCTGATTCCACATATCTACAGAACCTGTTCTATTAAACGTGTATACAAGTAGAGCCCTCCAACAGAGTGGAGAGGGTGTCAGCAGTAAGTTTGTATCCGAAAAAAAGCAATGGAGGCAGCATGTCCGGTAAAAAAACCCTTTAATGGGCACAGCCAAGTGAACTTAACGTGCAAAAAAGTTGTGACGTTTCGGCCGCTTCACAGCCTTTATCAAACACACTGTGCAATTTAAAAGTACCTGCTTAAATATATTAAAACACACCCACTATCAATGGAGTGGCCAATAACAAAGACAAGAGATACTGATGTCATACAAAGTGCGCCCACAGGTGCTCTTACAAAGTGTCTCAATCATATATGTTAGGTCCCCTATCCAACATACCTACAGAGCGCACGTGTATCACGGCGTACCCAGGCTTCTGGCGCGCATGTCGGGAGAGAGGGAGTAGCGTCACCGGCCGCTTCACTCCGAGTCAGCTGATCGCAGGCAGCTCCGCCCCTTCATCGCGCGTCATCAAAAATCTCCCGGCATGCGCGCCGTTGCCAGGGACGCCTAGGAGTCACTTCCTCCCCGTCGCTTACAAGCGATCGCTCCACCGCATCGCGTCCACAGCGCCAGCAGCCAGACCCTAGATCAGGTGGCACAAACGAAGTGACTCACCTAACATTTGCGCCCTCTCACGCGAAGGGGGACATCCGCACATGGGCAGGCAGCAACACCACGCCTCCAGCCAAGAACCCGGCCTTGGTGACGCCGCGGCTCCGCCCTCCCCATGTCCGTCCCCCCCAGCTCTGTCAAAGACGCAACTGCGGTCTGAACCCGCCCCTTGCTGTGACGCGCGGCGTGGGACGACCGCTTACACGTCAGGGATGAAGAATAGATCCCTCATACCATACCGTGCTCTGATCTGTGCGGACCAGGGAATAAGTGAAAAAATATATGCATAATACAAAGTACAATTAAATAAACACTACACAGAGAACAAGTTGCCATGATCACCTTACACATTTGTTACTGAGAATTCTATGTTCATTCCGAACGGTTGCAGGGCTCTCAATTCAAAGATCCACTTAAGTTCCTTCTTACGCAGAATGCGATCCTTGTCCCCCCCTCGTCTCAGAGGGCCGACAGAATCAATAATTCTAAAGCGTAGTTGGTTGACCGAGTGTCCACGCTCCACGAAGTGTTTCGCCACCGGCTTGTCTATCTGAGCCCTACGGATATTGCTCTTATGTGAGTTGATGCGCTCCCTGGCTTCCATTGTGGTTTCCCCTATGTAAATAAGGCCACACGGGCACGTGATCATGTATATCACGTCCCGTGACCTGCATGTGTAGAAGTTTTTTATCTTATAGGGCTTGCCACTGTAGGGATGGGCAAAGGTATCTCCCTTGAGCATGTTACCACAATTGCAACAACCAAGGCAGGGAAAGCATCCCAACTTCCTTGGTGCCAGATACCTCTGCCCATCCCCCCGTGGCTCACCAACTTCCGTCCTCACCAATTTATCACGCTGGTCCCCCCGTGGCTCTCTTGTATGCCATCATGGGGAAATCCACAAACTCCTCCACCCTGGGTAATCCTTTTTGTAGGATGTGCCACTCTTTGCGAATGATCCGCGCTATATCGCCACTCTTAGATCCGTATGTGGAGACAAACGGAATCCGTTTAGCGTCCCTCTCCTTCACCTTCCCTTGGAGCGTGGACTCTCGGTCAACCTCCCCCACTTTCAGTGAGATCTTCTCCACTAGTCCTCCATCTCTTGGAGGTGGTCCTAAGGCGAAATTATTTTCGCTTTGGGAACACCTATTACCAACAATTGCGTGGAGTGGCCATGGGCTCGAACGTGGCTGCCCACGTATGCCAATATGTTCATGGCAGAGGTGGAGGACAGACTCATTTATCAGGCTGACTTGTTTAGGAGAGCCCGGTGCTGGTGGCGCTACATCGACGACATTTTTGTGGTGTGGGGAGGCTCCCAAGGTGAACTACAGCTGTTTTGTGAGTTCCTCAATAATATGGTGCCCGGGTTGGGGTTTACCATGACAATGTCGACAGTTTCCCTGCAATTTCTAGATGTGATGGTACACATTAAGGAGGGAGGTATTGAAACTGATATTTTCCACAAACCAACGGACAGGAACAATCTGTCAGACTTCAGGAGTAACCACCCCCGACGGATGGTAGAGTCGTTACCCTGGAGTCAGATGTTGAGGGTGAGACGGGTGGTATCTGGGGAGGAGCGTTTCGGGAGGAGGGTGGAGGAGATGGGGAGGAAATTCCTTGATAGGGGATACCCACGACGACTAGTGGAGAAGATCTCACTGAAAGTGGGGGAGGTTGACCGAGAGTCCACGCTCCAAGGGAAGGTGAAGGAGAGGGACGCTAAACGGATTCCGTTTGTCTCCACATACGGATCTAAGAGTGGCGATATAGCGCGGATCATTCGCAAAGAGTGGCACATCCTACAAAAAGGATTACCCAGGGTGGAGGAGTTTGTGGATTTCCCCATGATGGCATACAAGAGAGGGACCAGCCTGCATGATAAATTGGTGAGGACGGAAGTTGGTGAGCCACGGGGGGATGGGCAGAGGTATCTGGCACCAAGGAAGTTGGGATGTTTTCCCTGCCTTGGTTGTTGCAATTGTGGTAACATGCTCAAGGGAGATACCTTTGCCCATCCCTACAGTGGCAAGCCCTATAAGATAAAAAACTTCTACACATGCAGGTCACGGGACGTGATATACATGATCACGTGCCCGTGTGGCCTTATTTACATAGGGGAAACCACAATGGAAGCCAGGGAGCGCATCAACTCACATAAGAGCAATATCCGTAGGGCTCAGATAGACAAGCCGGTGGCGAAACACTTCGTGGAGCGTGGACACTCGGTCAACCAACTACGCTTTAGAATTATTGATTCTGTCGGCCCTCTGAGACGAGGGGGGGACAAGGATCGCATTCTGCGTAAGAAGGAACTTAAGTGGATCTTTGAATTGAGAGCCCTGCAACCGTTCGGAATGAACATAGAATTCTCAGTAACAAATGTGTAAGGTGACCATGGCAACTTGTTCTCTGTGTAGTGTTTATTTAATTGTACTTTGTATTATGCATATATTTTTTCACTTATTCCCTGGTCCGCACAGATCAGAGCACGGTATCGTATGAGGGATCTATTCTTCATCCCTGACGTGTAAGCGGTCGTCCCACGCCGCGCGTCACAGCAAGGGGCGGGTTCAGACCGCAGTTGCGTCTTTGACAGAGCTGGGGGGGACGGACATGGGGAGGGCGGAGCCGTAGCGTCACCAAGGCCGGGTTCTTGGCTGGAGGCGTGGTGTTGCTACCTGCCCATGTGCGGATGTCCCCCTTCGCGTTAAGAGGACACAAATGTTAGGTGAGTCACTTCGTTTGTGCCACCTGATCTAGGGTTTGGCTGCTGGCGCTGTGGACGCGAGGCGGTGGAGCGATCGCTTGTAAGCGACGGGGAGGAAGTGACTCCTAGGCGTCCCTGGCAACGGCGCGCATGCCGGGAGATTTTTGATGACGCGCGATGAAGGGGCGGAGCTGCCTGCGATCAGCTGACTCGGAGTGAAGCGGCCGGTGACGCTACTCCCTCTCTCCCGACATGCGCGCCAGAAGCCTGGGTACGCCGTGATACACGTGCGCTCTGTAGGTATGTTGGATAGGGGACCTAACATATATGATTGAGACACTTTGTAAGAGCACCTGTGGGCGCACTTTGTATGACATCAGTATATCTTGTCTTTGTTATTGGCCACTCCATTGATAGTGGGTGTGTTTTAATATATTTAAGCAGGTACTTTTAAATTGCACAGTGTGTTTGATAAAGGCTGTGAAGCGGCCGAAACGTCACAACTTTTTTGCACGTTAAGTTCACTTGGCTGTGCCCATTAAAGGGTTTTTTTACCGGACATGCTGCCTCCATTGCTTTTTTTCGGATTCATTATGAGGGAGCCCTAAGGAATCTTGGACTGCAGGTGGGCTGTTGCATTTCGGTTGACCGCAAGATCTGGTGAGTGCGATTCCAATACTTTATTTTTTACTACTAGCAGTAAGTTTGTGTCACTGATTATTTTGCCCTTCCTCTAATCCATCAGAACAATAACCCCCCAAAAACGGATCCTGTCTGTTGAGCATCTGCATTCACTCGTTCAGCATTTGGTCAGTAATCCATCAGTATTACTAAAGCCAAAAAACAACAGGAGTGGATCCAAAACAGAGATGACACATGAATGGAATATTTGTATGTCTTCTGTGTTTTGTACCCACTCCTGCTTTTGGCTACCAAATCATAAGCCAATTCTGATGGGACCATACAGGCCTTACAGCTGCTACACAGACAGGATATGTTGTGCTTCTCATTTTCAAGGGTCAAATAAATGATGATGTCAACCAGGCCAAATAAGTCAAAATAGTGGCCCAGTCATGGAGTGGGGAGGGAAGGAGAACAGCTTGAGAAGTCCACAGAGTGGCCCAATGACATAGTGTTGAGGTAGCAGCAGCATGAGGAGACCACAGAGTGGCCCAGTGACATAGTGGGAAGGTGGCAGCAGCAGCAGCATGAGGAGACCACAGAGTGACCCATTTACATAGTGTTGAGGTTGCAGCAGTATGAGGAAATCACAGAGTGGCCCGGTGACAAAGTGTTGAGTTTGCAGCATGAGAGCATGAGGAGGACACAGAGTGGCATGGTGACATACTGTAGTCTAGAGGTGGCAGCAGCATGAGGAGGCCACAAACTGGCAAGGTGACATAGTGTGGAGGTGGCAGCAGCAGCATGAGGAGGCTCCAGAGTGGCAAAATTACAGTGTGGAGGTGGCAGCAGCAGCAGCAGCAGCATGAGAATGCCACAGAGTGGCACAATGACAGAGTGTGGAGGTGGCAGCAGTATGAGGAGACCACAGAGTGACCCAGTGAAATAGTGTTGATTTAGCAGCAGCATAAGGAGAACACCGAGTGGCAAGCTGACATAGTGTGGAGGTGGCATCAGCAGCAGCATTAGGAGGCCACATAGTAGACCAGTGACATAGTGTTGAGTTAGCAGCAGCATGAGGAGGCCACAGAGTGGCAAGGTGACATAGTGTGGAGGTGGCATCAGCAGCAGCATATGGAGGCCACATAGTTGGCCAGTGACATAGTGTTGAGTTAGCAGCAGCATGAGGGGGCCACAGAGTGGTAAGGTGACATTGTGTGGAGGTGGCAGCAGCAGCAGCATGAGTAGGCCACAGACTGGCAAGGTGACAGAGTGTGGAGGTGGCAGGAGCAGCAGCATGAGGAGGTCACAGACTAGCAAGGTGACATAGTGTGGATGTGGCATCAGCAGCAGCATAAGGAGGCCACATAGTTGCCCAGTGACATAGTGTTGAGTTATCAGCAGCATGAGGGGGCCACAGAGTGGTAAGGTGACATAGTGTGGAGGTGGCAGCAGCAGCAGCATGATTAGGCCACTGTCATGGTCTTACCTTCGCTTGACATGTGCTGGCGGCCATCTTGGTTTCTGGGTTTCTTGTAGCCTCCCACCCTGCGGCTTCTCCTTCCCACTGGGAGGAGCTGGATGCCTAGCTCATATATATAGAAGGTCTGTGGCTTCAGTTCCTTGCTTGGTCCTCCTGTGTTCACATGCTTCTAAGACTGCTGTTGCTTCTGGTTCCTGATCCTGGCCTCGTCTGACTACCCCGTTGGTTCCTGATCCTGGCTTCGTCTGACTACCCCGTTGGTTCCTGATCCTGGCTTCGTCTGACTACCCCGTTGGTTCCTGACCTCTGTCTACGCAAGACCCTGCTTCGGTTTAGCCATCCGTTTGGACTTTTGCTACGGCTTGATTTCCAATAAAGCCTTCTTATTTCCACTCATCTCTGTTGTACGTCTGGTTCATGGTTCCATGACATTAGGACCAAGCCATGAATTCTGACGGTACAGGGCCATCCTCGCTAACTACGCTGGTTGCCAGACTTGATCAGCAGGATCACCTGTTGGGTCGGTTCGCTGTGGCGTTGCAAACCCTGCTTGAACGCACGGCTCATTTCGCTTCCGTTGCCGATGGGTCGGTTGTCGCTCCTGGGCCCGCTCCTACTGCCGCCCAGGTTGTTGCGCCAGAGTCTACCCCGACACCTGTTGCTGCGCCTGCGGTGTCTCGGGGTATGACCGGTTCTGCCCCCCTTCCACAGCGCTTTGGGGGAGAGCCAACTCAGTGCCGAGGTTTCCTTAACCTAGGTGGGCATTTATTTCGAGTTGCTGCCACATGCCTTTCCTACTGAGAGATCAAATGGTGGGCTTCTTGATCTCGCTGCTCTCGGACAAGGCCTTGGCCTGGGCCAGCCCTTTATGGGAGAACAACAATCCGGTGGTTGCCGAGTTTTCCGGTTTTGTTGCTTCTCTTCGGAAGGTATTCGATGTGCCGGCTCGTGCTGCCTCTGCTGCGAAGCTCCTTATGTCCATCAGACAGGGTTCACGATCCGTAGCTGAATACGCCATTGAGTTTCGTACCCTGGCAGCAGAGGTGGGCTGGAATAATGAGGCTCTGGTCGCTGCTTTCTCTCATGGTCTCTCGGATGCCTTGAAGGATGAGGTTGCAGCTAAGGACCTACCTGTGGAGCTCGAGTCCCTTATTTCTTTCCTGATTTTGATTGACACCAGACTCAGGGAGAGACCTTCCTTTAAGGAGAGCCTGCGGAGGTCTCCTAACAGATTGGCGCCTACGTTTGCTGTCCCACCCGTGCCTCCCTCTCCTCCCACGCCTCCTGGGGATGACTTGTCTGGGGGTGAACCCATGCAGCGGGGGTTTGCTCGCCTGTCCGAGGGGGAGAGGGCACTCCGGAGACGCGAGGGCCGATGCATGTACTGTGGTCTCGGTGGGCATTTTCGGTTGGCATGTCCTGAACCGTCCGGGAGAACGCTCGCACCTGAGGTCCTGTCGGGGGCAGATCTTGGGTGGAGTCTCCTCGTCCCCGGTTTCCCGTGTTGACAAACCACTGATCACGGTTGTCCTCTCCTGGGTCGGGGGCTCGGTGACGACCCAGGCGTTGGTGGACTCTGGTGCTGGTGGTTTGTTCATTGATAGAGTGTTCGTTGCCGCCAATTCCATTCCTCTGCAGCCTCGAGGTTCCCCACTGGCTCTTGAGGCGATAGACGGCAGACCCCTTCTGCCGCCACACGTGACTCATGAGACCCTTCCAGTGGGGATAGCCATTGGTGCCGTTCACAGAGAGTCGGTCTGTCTCCAGGTTATTTCGTCTCCACACTACTCGGTGGTCTTGGGGTACCCCTGGCTCCAGAAGCATAATCCGACTTTCGATTGGAGATCGGTCGAGATCCTTTCGTGGTCACCGCAGTGTGGGGTTAGTTGCATCCATGGGCCTGTCAAGTTGCTGTGTACTTCCTCGGACTCTCTGTTGCCTCCTGAATACGAAGAGTATTTGGATGTATTCGATAAGGTGCGCGCGGTTGCCCTACCTCCGCACCGCCCATACGATTGTGCCATAGAGTTACAATCCGGTGCCGTTCCTCCTCGTGGCAAAGTCTATCCACTGTCGGTAGCGGAGAATGAGGCCATGGAGGAGTACGTGAGGGAGGCGCTTTCACGCGGACACATTCGCAAATCCTCGTCCCCTGGCAGGGGCTGGATTTTTCTTTGTGAAAAAGAAGGGCGGTGAGTTGAGGCCTTGCATCGATTACAGGGGTCTCAATCGCATCACGATCAAGAACGCTTACCCGACACCCTTGATTTCCGAGCTGTTCGATCGCCTCAAAGGGGCCACGGTCTTTACCAAACTCGACCTGAGGGCGGCATATAACCTGGTAAGGATCAAGGCGGGCGATGAGTGGAAGACCGTGTTTAACACCAGGACCGGTCATTATGAATCCTTGGTTATGCCCTTTGGGTTGTGCAATGCGCCCGCAGTCTTCCAGGAATTCATCAACGATGTTTTCCTGTGACCTGTTGCAGCAGTGTGTGGTGGTCTATTTGGATGACATCTTGGTATATTCTGAATCCATGGAGGCCCACATTATGGATGTCAGACGAGTGTTGCAACGGTTACGAGAGAACAGGCTGTTCGGTAAGCTTGAGAAATGCGAATTTCACCGATCCCAGGTAACCTTCTTAGGTTACATCATTTCCGCTGAGGGGTTCTCCATGGATCCTGAGAAGGTTTCGGCTGTCTTACAGTGGCCCCAGCCCAGTGGTCTCCGTGCCCTGCAGCGCTTTTTGGGCTTCGCCAATTATTATCGGAAGTTCATCAGGGACTTTTCCATGCTAGCCAAGCCTCTCACGGATCTGACACCAGGAAGGGCAGTAATTTCCAGGTCTGGCCGCTCGAGGCCATCCGAGCTTTTGAGGCTCTAAAGTCCGCCTTTGTGTCGGCTCCGATTCTGTCGCATCCCAACCCTGGGTTGCCGTTTGTCCTCGAGGTGGACGCGTCTGAGACGGGAGTAGGCGCCCTTCTGTCTCAGCGTAGAACACCAGAGGGTCCTCTGCTTCCCTGTGGGTTTTACTCCCGGAAACTGTCTTCCGCGGAGTGCAACTATCAGATTGGTGACAGGGAGTTATTGGCCATCGTGCAGGCCCTTAAAGAATGGAGGCACTTGCTCGAGGGCTCGGTGGTTCCGGTTCTCATCCTGACGGACCACAAGAATCTGACCTACCTTTCTGAGGCCAAGAGATTGACACCACGTCAGGCCAGATGGGCTCTGTTCTTGTCACGTTTTAATTACGTGGTCTCCTACCTACCCGGTTCCAAGAACATCAGAGCGGATGCCTTATCACGGCAGTACTCCGAGCTGTCCGGGGAGGAGTCGATTCCGACTTCGGTCATACCTCCGAATCAGATCCTGGCCGCCATTCGCACCAGCCTGACCTCTCCCCTGGGTGAGCAGATTTTGGCGGCTCAATCTGGTGCTCCCTCTGGGAGACCCAACGGCAGGTGTTTTGTGCCTGAGGAGTTGCGCACTCGGTTGTTGCGGACCTACCATAACTCCAAGGCCGCGGGGCATCCTGGAAAGAACCAGCTGTCCTGGGCTGTTTCACGTCTGTTCTGGTGGCCTTCTCTACGTTCCGACATCGCCGCATATGTAGCGGCATGCTCCGTTTGTGCCCAGAGTAAGTCCCCTCGGCACCTTCCGTTGGGCCTTTTGCAACCCATAGCCACCGGGGAGCGCCCATGGTCACACCCGGGGATAGATTTCATTGTGGACCTCCCTGCATCCCGAGGCCATACGGTCATTCTCATGATTGTGGACCGGTTTTCCAAAATGTGCCACTGTGTTCCTCTCAAGAAGTTACCCTCTGCACAAGAGTTGGCCACGATTTTCGCCAGGGAGGTCTTCCGGTTGCACGGTTTGCCCAAGGAGATTGTGTCGGATCGGGGGAGTCAGTTTGTGTCCAGGTTCTGGCGCGCCTTTTGCTCCCAGTTGGGGATTCATCTCTCTTTCTCCTCGGCCTACCACCCTCAGTCCAATGGGGCCGCAGAACGATCTAATCAGGCCTTGGAGCAATTCCTTCGTTGCTATGTCTCCGATCACCAAGACAATTGGGTTGACCTCCTGCCTTGGGCTGAGTTTGCCAGGAACACGGCGGTGAACTCTTCCTCTGGGACGTCTCCCTTCATGGCCAATTATGGGTTCCAACCTGCCGTGTTACCGGAGGTATTCTCTCCCCAGGATACTCCGGCTGTGGAGGATCACCTTTCCGTCCTACGTGCTTCTTGGGTACAGATCCAGAGGTCCCTTGAGGTCTCTGCGCAGCGCCAGAGACTCCAGGCTGATCGCAGACGAGCGCCCGCTCCTTCCTACCAGGTCGGAGACCGTGTATGGTTGTCCACCCGCAACCTCAACCTTCGAGTGCCCACTCCCAAGCTGACGCCTCGCTTTGTTGGTCCCTTCCGAGTGCTTCGCAGGGTAAACCCGGTAGCCTATGCCCTTGCGCTTCCTCCTGGCATGCGGATCTCCAACGTGTTTCATGTCTCCCTGTTGAAGCCGTTGGTGTATAATCGTTTCACTTCCTCGGTTCCTCGGGCCCGTCCGGTCCAAGTGGGCAATCATGAGGAATATGAGGTGAGCAATATCCTGGACTCACTCCTGGTCCGCGGTCGGTTGCAGTTTTTGGTCCATTGGCGTGGTTATGGTCCAGAGGAGCGTTCCTGGGTTCCCTCCGCAGATGTCCATGCTCCTGCTTTGCTCCGAGCCTTCCACGCACGCTTCCCTCAGAAACCGTTCCTTACTCCGCGGAGGAGGGGCCCTTGAGGGGGAGGTACTGTCATGGTCTTACCTTCGTTTGACATGTGCTGGCGGCCATCTTGGTTTCTGGGTTTCTTGTAGCCTCCCACCCTGCGGCTTCTCCTTCAGTTCCTTGCTTAGTCCTCCTGTGTTCACATGCTTCTAAGACTGCTGTTGCTTCTGGTTCCTGATCCTGGCCTCGTCTGACTACCCCAGTTGGTTCCTGATCCTGGCTTCGTCTGACTACCCCGTTGGTTCCTGATCCTGGCTTCGTCTGACTACCCCGTTGGTTCCTGACCTCTGTCTACGCAAGACCCTGCTTCGGTTTAGCCATCCGTTTGGACTTTTGCTACGGCTTGATTTCCAATAAAGCCTTCTTATTTCCACTCATCTCTGTTGTACGTCTGGTTCATGGTTCCATGACAGCCACAGACTGGCAAGGTGGCAGCTGCAGCATGAGGAGGCCACAGAGTGGTGCAATGACAGAGTGTGGAGGTGGCAGCAGCATGAGGAGACCACAGAGTGGCCCAGAGACAGTTGGCAGCAGCATGAGGAGACCACAGAGTGGCAAGGTGAAATAGTATGGAGGAGGCAGCAGCATAAGGAGGCCACAGACTGGCAAGGTGACATAGAGTGGAGGTGTCAGCAGCAGCATGAGGAGGCCATAGAGTGGCAAGGTGACATAGTGTGGAGGTGGCAGCAGCAGCATGAGGAGGCCACAGAGTGGCAAGGTGACATAGTGTGGAGGTGGCAGCAGCATCATGAGACCTGAGTAGTGAAGTGGCAGCAGCATCAGAAGACCACAGAGTGACCCGGTGACAGAGTGGGGAGGTGGGTGGCAATAACAGTACCCGCTGACGATGGTGGGTGAAAGAAGAAGCACTTGGCATCAGATGTGTGGCATCAGGCCAGTGGCAGCATCAGAATAGTAGTTTAGGCAGGTAGCCAGAAGAAACCGGTCTCTTTTGTCAAGGTTTGGGTGAGGCAGGATGGATTATCTAATCTGATGCATCAGGCATTGGTAGGTGGAAATCCTGGCTGATCCACGCTTGATTCATCTTGACAAAGGTCAGTCTCTCCACATTTTGGGTGGACAGGCGAGTTCTACTTGGGGTAACTATGGCCCCCGCCGCACTAAACACCCTCTCTGATGCCACACTACTGGCTGGGCAGGGCAACTTTTCCGGGGGAAAATTTGGCCAGTTGCGGCCACAAATCTAGTTTGGCTGCCCAGTAGTCCAACGAATCTTCAATGTGGGGTGGCAGGGTGCTGTCCAAGTATGCCACCACCTGCTGGTTCAGGTCCTGCTCCAGGTCTAGCTGCTGCTGCTGGTGAGTAGTTTCTTCACTAGGCGAGTTAAGAAAGCTGCTCATCATCGACTCTATACTCATGCTGCTGCTGATGGAGCTGGTACTGCTCCTATCCCCCACCCTGCCACAGCAGCCATGGCAGTGGAATAAGAGTGCAGAAGGCCCTCTGGACAATGGAGCAGATAGGCAGTAGCCAACTGACTACATAGGATGTCTCTATAGTAGTTCAGTTTGTCCACCCTCTCAGCAGGTGTAAAAAAGGCCCCCATTTTGGACCGGTAGTGAGGGTCCAATAAGGTGGAGAGCCAGAAGTCATCCCTCTGCCGAATGGTGACAATTTGGCTGTCACAATGCAAGTAAATGAGCATGCAGCAAGTCACGAACCAGCGGTTGTGAACCCACTGTGCCACGTGTCCTACCTCCTCTAAGGGCGTTGTCTAAGTAAACCTCTTGATTTTCACAGTACCGCTGATGGTGGGGATAGTACTTTCCCGAGGGGAACACCAGGTCGCTACCTCTTGAGGAGGATAGGCACACGAGGCAGCTGGTCCAGGCGGACCAAGAGGTACCAGAGGTGCAGGACCGAAGGAAGAGGCAGAGAAGAAGTCAGACAGGCAAAAGGTCAGGGCAGGCAGCACAGGTACAGGTCAGGAAATCCGGATCGGCAACAGGAGAATCAAGGCAAGCAGGCAAGGATCTAACAGGTAGCAGAGTCCAGGAATACAGGTACGAGTCACGAACACAGGAACACTAGCGGAAATCAGGAACCTTAGCAGGACACAAGGACCTTGATACTGAGGCAACTGGAAATGGGGTTAAGCCACTTATATATGCGCAGAAGGACTAGGATTGTTAGCAAGGTCACATGACCTAACCATAAAGCCCAGAAAGTAACGCACGCCAGCCCTTAAGGAAGTGCTCCAGGATACAAGCATGCTGTGGCCAGGGTTGAGCTGAATACTGTGCATGCTCAAGCACAATGAAAATCAATGGGAGACCCGAGAATTAAACCAGGCACCCCCTGCTCTGAAGAAGAGAGAGTATCTGGTTTACAGAAAAAGGTTAGAAATTGATGGAAACACCACCAAAATGGTTTGGAAACAGCATGGGAAGGATGTCTGGCTGCATTTTGGACTCCCATTACCTATGACATACAATAGACAACCACACAAAAGTTTTATGCCAAAAGCCAGGTATGTGCAAGCCAACAAACTATCCATAAGATATATACAAACAGCATACCTTACAATAGCAGCCTTGTGCACTATGGGACATTCAAAACCAGTTCTCTGACTGAGAGCCAGTAAGCCTCAAAGTTGCTTCATAACTGTTGGATGGCTTGGGTGGACCTGCGCACCTAGATCATTATAATTAGGGTGACAAAAAGTTTTCTGATTGTCCTAACATAATATTCAATAACCTTTCTATACAGTTTTCTCTTGTAAACTCATTTGCATAATCATGGTCATATGCAAATTAGCCGAATCTGCTTGTTTTTCAGCTGAAAAACCATTTGCATGGAAAATTTGCAATAAAAATTCACGATTAGAATATTCGCGATCAACACTATTCATGAACAGCGCCATCTATTGGTTTTATAGTCTTATGACAAGACTATGAATCTAATAGATGGCGCTGTTCATGACTCATGAACAGCACCATCTATTAGATTCATAGTCTTATCATAAGACTATGAATCCAATAGATTGCGCTAATCATGACTCATGAAAAGCGTTATCTATTGGTTTCATAGTTTTATGATAAGACTATGAATCCAATAGATAGCGCAGTTCATGAGCAGTGTACAGTCGTGGCCAAAAGTTTTGAGAATTACATAAATATTGGAAATTGGAAAAGTTGCTGCTTAAGTTTTTATAATAGCAATTTGCATATACTCCAGAATGTTATGAAGAGTGATCAGATGAATTGCATAGTCCTTCTTTGCCATGAAAATTTACTTAATCCCAAAAACAACTTTCCACTGCATTTCATTGCTGTCATTAAAGGACCTGCTGAGATCATTTCAGTAATCGTCTTGTTAACTCACGTGAGAATGTTGACGAGCACAAGGCTGGAGATCATTATGTCAGGCTGATTGGGTTAAAAGGGCAGACTTGACCTGTTAAAAGGAGGGTGATGCTTGAAATCATTGTTCTCCCATTGTTAACCATGCAGACCTGCAAAGAAACACGTGCAGCCATCATTGCGTTGCATAAAAATGGCTTCACAGGCAAGGATATTGTGGCTACTAAGATTGCACCTCAATCAACAATTTATAGGATCATCAAGAACTTCAAGGAAAGAGGTTAAATTCTTGTTAAGAAGCCTTACGGGCATCCAAGAAATTCCAGCAAGCGCCAGGATCGTCTCCTAAAGAGGATTCAGCTGTGGGATCGGAGTGCAACCAGTGCAGAGCTTGCTCAGGAATGGCAGCAGGCAGGTGTGAGCGCATCTGCACGCAGAGTGAGGCGAAGACTTTTGGAAGATGGCCTGGTGTCAAGAAGGGCAGCAAAGAAGCCATTTCTCTCCAAAAAAAAATCTGCGACAAATTGATCTTCTGCAGAAAATATGGTGAATGGACTGCTGAGGACTGGGGCAAAGTCATATTCTCCGATGAAGCCTCTTTCGGATTGTTTGGGGCATCAGGAAAAAGGCTTGTCCGGAGAAGAAAAGGTGAGCGCTACCATCAGTCATGTGTCATGCCAACAGCACAGCAAAGCATCCTGAGACCATTCATGTGTGGGGTTGCTTCTCATCCAAGGGAGTGGGCTCACTCACAATTTTGCCCAAAAATACAGCCATGAATAAAGAATGGTACCAAAACACCCTCCAACATCAACTTCTTCCAACAATCCAACAACAGTTTGGTGAAGAACAATGCATTTTCCAGCACGATGGAGCACTGTGCCATAAGGCAAAGGTGATAACTAAGTGGCTCGGGGACCAAAACGTTGACATTTTGGGTCCATGGCCTGGAAACTCTCCAGATCTTAATCCCATTGAGAACTTGTGGTCAATCCTCAAGAGGCGGGTGGACAAACAAAAACCCACTAATTCTGACAAACGCCAAGAAGTAATTATGAAAGAATGGGTTGCTATCAGTCAGGAATTGGCCCAGAAGTTAATTGAGAACATGCCCAGTCAAATTGCAGAGGTCCTAAAAAAGAAGGGCCAACACTGCAAATACTGACTCTTTGCATAAATGTCATGTAATTGTCGATAAAAGCCTTTGAAACACATGAAGTGCATGTAATTATATTTCACTACATCACAGAAACAACTGAAACAAAGATCTAAAAGCAGTTTAGCAACAAACTTTGTGAAAACTAATATTTGTGTTATTCTCAAAACTTTTGGCCACGACTGTAGATCACGAATATTGTAATTGCAAATATTGTAATTGCAAATTTTTATCGCAAATTTTCCATGCAAATGGTTTTTCAGCTGAAAAACAAGGCAGATTCTGCTCATTTGCATGTCTTTCCCATGTTTATGCAAATGAGTTTACATAAAAAAAACTGTATAGAAAGGTTATTGAATATTATGTTAATGATGATAATGATCTAGGTGCGCAGGTCCACCCAAGCCATCCAACAGAATTAACTTTGAGGCTTACTGGCTCATATGAGAGCTGGTTTTGAATGTCTCATAGTGCACAAGGCTGCCATTGTAAGGTATGCTGACTGTATCTGTCTCATGGATAGATGGTTGGTTTGCACATACCCGGCTTTTGGCATATAGCCTTTGTGTGGTTGTTTATTGTATGTCATAGGTAATAGGATGTTCTCCCCATGCTGTTTCCAAGCCATTTTGGTGGTGTTTCTATCAATTTCTAACGTTTTTCTATAAACTAGATACTCTTTCCTCTTCAGAGCAGGGGGTGCCTAGTTTAATGCTGGGGTTCTCCCATTGACTTCCATTATATATTACACACTATACCTACACAGACAAAGCCCCGGCTGTAGATCACCGCTGAACATAGTGCCCGGGACCGTGGTGGTAAGCAGGGGAACAGCGGTGCACAGCAGCCGCTGTTACACAGTGGGCCATTTGCACAAGTGACTCGGAGGGACTCCCTGCCTCCATCTCCACTGCATATTGTCACGGTGTGCCTGGGTCATCTGCCTCGTCTTCCTCATCTCCCTCTTGCTCCTCCAGCTGCTCCTGCTCCTCCTCTCTTGTCACCTGTGTAGAAAAACCACCCTTTCCGCTACACATTGCTTGTGCTCCAATGTCCTCCTCCTCCAGTTTAGCCCCCATAGAGCTCATGTGGCCGTGAAATGTAGCGCCACGTCTCCAGTCCCCTTACCAGCAAGATATACCAGCATCTGTTCCAGAATATGAAGCAGTATAATGACGTTGGTTATCCCATAGTCCTGGCATCCTCAAAGGGCCTGAGCAAACGGCAGGTGTCACGCATGAGCTGCCACTGGCTAACATCAAAGTTACACAGGCGAGTACTCTGTCCGCTTGGATCATCAAGAAATTGTTTATGGCCTTTCTCTGTTTATATAGTTGGTCCAAAATATGGACAGTGGAATTCCAACAGGTGGAAACGTCACATATCAGCCTATGTTGGGGGACGCCGTTCTGCTGCTGCAGCTCAAGGAGGGTGTGCTTGGAGTTGTACGAGTGGCTGAAGTGTATGTAAAGTTTCCTGGGCATTTTTAGGATGTCTTGCAGATGGGTGGAAGTCTTCAGGAACCACTTGACAACCAGATTGAACACATGCGCCATGCATGGCGCATGGCTCAGCCCTCCTTGAGGCAGCGCCGACACCATGTTCTTGCCATTGTCGGTCACCATGGTTCCGATTTTTAGTTGTCGTGGAGAAAGCCAGGATTCGATTTCTTGATGAAGGACACGGAGCAGTTCCTCCCCTGTGTGACTCCAGTCGACCAGGCAAACAAGGTGTAGAGCAACGTGACACTGCCATGCCCTGCACATGTAGTTTGCTGTAGGAGCACTGTGAATTGTCTCTGCCGTGGAGGATGAGGACACGGTGGAGGATGAGGAGGCAGAGGCAGACATTGTCACAGGACCAACGGCGTGAGAACGTGGAGGCGGAAGTGGCAACACCTGGCCAAGTTGCTGGCTTGGCTGGGCAGGAACCACATTTACCCAGTGAGCCGTAAAGGACATGTATTGTCCCTGACCGTAGTTACAACTCCACACGTCGGCGCTGCCGTGCATTTTGGCAGACACTGACAGGCTCAAGGACTGGCCCACCTTCTGTTCTACATATTTGTGCAGGGCTGGTGCTGCCTTTTTGGCAAAGAAATGATGGTTTGGAACTCTCCACCTTGGCTCGGCACAAGCCATCAGTTCTCTGAAAGGTGAAGATCCACCACTTGGAAAGGCAGGGACTGCAACACCAGCAACTTGGCCAGGAGCACGTTCAGCTTCTGCATCATTGGATGAGTGCACGCATACTGTTGTCTCTTGGCAATTGCTTCGGTGATCGATTGCTGACGAAATGACTGACGAGGAGTAGGAGGAGGAACCAGGACCCATAGATGATGGGAAGGACAGACAGCTCCCTTTGGCTGAGGTGGTGGAGCCTTGACTGCCTGAAATCGGGTGTGTGCCACTCGGTGATGCAGCGGTTGATGCGGCAGGCTGGACCAAGACATCGGAGCCACGGTTCTCCCAGGCCACTTTATGGTGAGACTGCATAAGTTGAAGCAGGGCCGTGGTGCCAACCCTGGCCACGCTTCACCTTCTGCCCACAGTTTTGGCAAATGGCCGTGTTCACCTCCTCCGCCGGCTTAACAAAAAACTGCCACACCACCGAGTAGGTGATTTTGTCCCCAACACTCCACACTGACTAACTGCTACCGCCACTGCCTCCGTGAACCCCTGCACCACTACTTTCTGGGCAGGTAGCCTCCTGCTAAGTGGGTGGTCTACCCTGGGCATGTTTGGCTCCAACCTCCCACTGCAGCCACCCTGCTGACTCCCGGCCACGCTACCGACTTGCTGGCTCCGCCACTGCCTCACGCGCAAGCTGCCACCCTCTTCTCCTGATGATGATGAAGCCCCTTAGTCACCCGGCTCCCAATTGCGATCGGCTACATCATCATCAAGTACTGCACATCACTGATGTCCTCCTCAACGGTCTCTGAACCAGAAGCCTGACCGCTAGCAACACCAGCTCCCACGCCACTCTCCTCAGCAATACTTGCCCGCCTACTGGAGGAAGCGGTGGATGTCTTCTCCAGAGCTTGGCTGGGCAGTAGCTTCTGACTGTCCTCTAGTAGCTCGTCCTCGCTGTATAGTGAAGCTGAGCCTATAGCATATAATACTTGTCTGGCTGAGGGAACAGAAAAGGACAGAGGCAGGTTGAGGACAGGTGCACAGGGCCTGCTCCCGGGTCATGCCTACTAAGGGTTATGTCTGACCAGGGCCGGTGCTCCCATAGAGGCAAGGGGGGCAATTGCCCCCGGGCCCCCGAGTACTTAGGGGCCCCCAAACCCACCACCCGACACTGGCAGGTCACAGGGAGATGAACGCTTCCATTGTGGAAGCGTTCATCTCCATAGTCATCTGTACTGCCATCCTCAGGAGAGCGATAGAGATGGTTGTGCTGTGGGGCAAGGGAGGGAGAGGCATCTCCCTTCCCTGTTCCTCTGATAGGCTGCGGCCCTTGTGCCGATAGCCTATCAGAGGTCGGTGCAGGCGGCGCAATGACGTAATCGCGCCACCTGAGCCGCACAGCGGCCGGAAGAGGCCAGCATTGCATCGCTACCATGGAGGTAAGTATAAGTGTTTTTTTTTATACCGGACTTTTACTGCCACATGGGGGGAGCGGGAGGCACTTGATACTGGCACATGGGGGGGTTGGCACTTGATACTGGCACATGGGGGGGTTGGCGCTTAATACTGGCACATGAGGGGGTTGGCACTTGATTCTGGCACATGGGGGTTTGGCACTTGATAATGGTACATGGGGGTTGGCACTTGATAGTG
This sequence comes from Bufo gargarizans, assembly GCF_014858855.1. Lineage (NCBI taxonomy): Eukaryota > Metazoa > Chordata > Amphibia > Anura > Bufonidae > Bufo > Bufo gargarizans. The sequence continues at coordinate 509,247,740 of NC_058083.1, forward strand.
ACACATGGGGGGTTGGCACTTGATACTGGCACATGGGGGTTTGGCACTTGATACTGGTACATGGGGGGGTTTGGCACTTGATAATGGTACATGGGGGTTGGCACTTGATAGTGACACATGGGGGGTTGGCACTTGATACTGGCACATGGGGGGTTGGCACTTGATACTGGCACATGGGGGGTTTGGCACTTGATACTGGCACATGGGGGGGTTTGGCACTTGATACTGGCACATGGGGGGAAAGAGGCACTTGCTACTAGCACATGGGGGGCATGGAGAGGCACTTGTTACTGGCTGTAATTTTTTCACTTCACCACACAACGGCTAATGAGCCCTTTTTTTCCCCCCACTAATACAAGTCCAAAAATGCTTTAGAACATATAACTGCACCATACAAGGGCAAAAAAGACATAGAAAATAGAAATATTTCCTTGTAATAAACCCTGTTAATGCCTGTATCAAACACCACTTGCACCCCAATAATAAGAACGGTTTGCTGGAATTACAGAGCTGTATAATGACAATTTCGATCCGCAGTCAGTGCAGCAAGGTGTAATAGGATTGTTCCTATTACCCAGGCTGTAAACTCCCCTACTGAACCCTGTTCTGCTTCAATACTGTTAATGATTCCTCCCTATTCTTTCCCTGAACTTCTATACAGCAAAATATAAGTTTTAAAGTCTTTCCTAGCACTGTCCCTAGCGCCTGCTGACGTCTCTCCCTGCACTAAGTACACTGGAAAATGGCTGAATCCAAGATGGCTGAGGCTATTTATAGGGCTGTGACATCACAGGGCTGGCTGGCTGCTGATTGGCTGCATGCATGGGATTGTGGGTGATCCCTCGTTCCCAGAGTTCTTTGCTCCATGTCCTAACACGTGCAGCAGCAAGTTTAGGAAAAAGTGTGATTCATTACCACGAAGCGTGAGGAAATCTGGATTCGTCAACTTCTATTCGCTCGAATATTTGAAGTCAGTTTGTCTTCACTCTGTGTTGGAGTACTTTATGCCGCATTCATCAAATGTCTATGTTGTTTGATACATTTGTTTTATCTTTACACCTAATATTTTTGTCTAGAAAACGTCCTCCAGTTTTCCCGCTCCACCTCCTCCTGGAGTCAGATTGTGACTTTTTATTCCACTACTTTTTAAATAGAGTCAGATAAATCTGGAGTGAAACTCATTAACATGGTTAACCATGCCTAATTTCCACCCATTTTTCAAAACTGGACTGGGGGTAAAAATACAAAAAGTCACAAAGTTTTTGCGCAAGTGAACCCAAAAAGTCACAAAAGCTCAATTTTGCGACTTTTTGAAGCCAGAATTCTTAAGCGAAGAAATGATAAACCAGGGCCTATGTCTATGACTACGGTGTCACACAGCTCTACAGGAAGAATATTTGCACTGATCATTCGTGGTTTTGGTGAGGGGCTGCAGGAGGTGTCAAAGCCCAGCTAAAAAGGCTAAAAGCCCCAAGGCCATAACTGTGCGCTAATATAGTAAGCACAACAAGATCCATCAGTAGTAGCTTGTTGTTTACCTTTAATGTGCTATGAGAAAGAGATAGATAGAAGATATATGAGAGATAGATAGATAGATAGATAGATAGATATTAGATAAATAGATAGATGAAGGAAATATATAGGAAGAAAAAGATAGGAAGAAAGAAAGAAAGAAAGAAAAGAAAGAAAAAAAGACAATTGCACTTTGGCAGTGGCGTAGGGATAGCCATAGCAACCATAGCAGTGGCTATGGGGCCCTACGCCACTGGGGGCCCGTCCCGGACTGCATTAATTTTTATTTTTTTGCACAGCCGGGCAGCCAGGTGGGCGGGGCTTGGGCGGGCCGCGGCTGTAGTGGGCGGGGCTTGGGCGGTCCGCGGCTCGGGCCTGGCTGGGGGGGAAGCCAAGGAAGCAGAGGAGTAGTCAGGTCAGGACTGGAGTAGGCGGGCCCGAGGCGCACTGCTGCACGAGCAGAAGATGAGGTAGGCCAGTGAAGGGGGGATCTGTGGAGGACACTGGGGGGGGATCTGTGGAGGACACTGAAAGGGGGGGGGGGATCTGTGGAGGACACTGAAGGAGGGATCTGTGGAGGACACTGAAGGGGGGATCTGTGGAGGACACTGAAGGGGGGATCTGTGGAGGACACTGAAGGGGGGATCTGTGGAGGACACTAAAGGGGGGATCTGTGGAGGACACTAAAGGGGGGATCTGTGGAGGACACTAAAGGGGGATCTGTGGAGGACACTAAAGGGGGGATCTGTGGACGACACTAAAGGGGGATCTGTGGACGACACTAAAGGGGGATCTGTGGACGACACTAAAGGGGGATCTGTGGACGACACTAAAGGGGGATCTGTGGACGACACTAAAGGGGGATCTGTGGACGACACTAAAGGGGGGATCTGTGGACGACACTAAAGGGGGGATCTGTGGACGACACTAAAGGGGGATCTGTTGACGACACTAAAGGGGGGATCTGTGGACGACACTAAAGGGGGGATCTGTGGACGACACTAAAGGGGGGATCTGTGGACGACACTAAAGGGGGGATCTGTGGACGACACTAAAGGGGGGATCTGTGGACGACACTAAAGGGGGGATCTGTGGACGACACTAAAGGGGGATCTGTGGACGACACTAAAGGGGGGATCTGTGGAGAACACTAAAGGGGGATCTGTGGACGACACTGAAGGGGGGGGAATCTGTGGACGACACTTAAAGGGGGGATCTGTGGACGACACTTGGGGGGGATGTTGGGGTGGGAGGTCCTGGAGGGGTGTTTGGGTGGGAGCTCTGGAAGGGGTGGGAGGTCCAATAGGTATGTGGGGGTGGGAGATCCGGGAGGGGGGGCCCATAATTTTTTTTGCTATGGGGCCCAGTCATTTCTAGCTACGCCCCTGCACTTTGGTAAGCTAATTAGTAATTATAATGACGAGATTTCTCAGTGTATCACCTCACTGGTCTAGATAAATTGATGAGGATCTTGCTTTGGAACTGACTTGATTTCCTCTGTGTACAGACGCCAGAGTCATTGCCCTGCTGACATTTTGCGTCCCTTTTCCAGAATTAGGTGAAAATTTGGATTAAAAATTTGAAAAAAAACCCAGTAAAATACTGTGTAAGTGATGTGGGGCAGACTGTATGAGCATGTCCTGTATGAGCAGTCAGGAGCAGACACGGCAGACAATGGCTACTGGGGAGGTGACCTCTTCTTCAGTCCTTGCCTTTCCCAGGAGTAGCTGCTGTAAGCAGTGAGGCGACAGCGGGGGGATCATAGAGTGCGGCTGAAAAAGAGCATCAGACGGGTCTGAAACAGGGATGACATGTGCTGGTGCGAGTGCGACGAGCTCAGAGAGAAGTCCTGACGGAGACAGAGTTTAAGGTTGATCTGTTAAAGTAGATGATCAATTAATAACATTTATCACCTACCCACAGGATAGGTGACAAATGGCTGATTGGTTGGAGTCCCGTTGGTGGGACCCCAACCGATCATGAAAATGGGGGTCCCCGAGTTCTCTGTGTGAATGGCGCAGTGGTCAGCGCTCCATTTACTTCTATGGGACCGCTGAGTGCAGTGCTTTTCCAACAGTCCCATAGAGGTGAATAGATCACTGCTCACGCCTTCTCACCGCCGCTCCTTTTTACACAACGGACTGATGCAAACAATAAACCGAATATCTTACTGAAAACGGATTTTATTACATAAAATACATAAAGCGAATTTGGTATCCTAGTAATTGTGACGACCTGTGCAATAAGTATAACATGATTTAGGGTACTTTCACACTTGCGGCAGAGGATTCGGGCAGGCAGTTCCGTCGCCGGAACTACCTGCTGGATCCGTCAAAACGTATGCAAACAGATGGCATTTGTCAGACGGATCAGGATCCTGATCCGTTTGACAAATTAATTGAAATGCCGGATCCATCTCTCCGGTGTCATCCGGAAAAACTGATCCGACATTTATTTTTTTCACATTTTTCTCATTCTGAGCATGTGCAGACCGCAATGCTGGATCCGTTGTGCTGGAACACTCGCGACCTGACTTTCTATGCCTTGATATTCCCTGCACTTCTGGAGGATGAGCCTAATTTATCATCAGGTGCAGGCCTCGTCATAAATTACCATATTTTTAGTTTTATAGGACACTCCTGTTGATAAGATGTACCCCAGGTTTTAAGGGAGGAGAGTAGGAAAAAAATATTTTTCATCAGACCTCAAATCAGATCCTCAGATGAGACCCCCATATCAAATTCTTAAATCAGACCCACATATCAGAGCCTCAGATCAAACCCCCATATCATATCCTCAGATCTGACCCCCCAAGACATTACATCACACCCCTATACCAGGATATCAAATCAGACTCCCATATCAGGACATTACATGAGACCCCTATATAAGGACATTACATGAGACCCGCATATCAGGACATTACATGAGACCCCCATATCAGGACATTACATGAGACCCTCACATCAGAACATTACATGAGACCCCCATATCAGGACATTACATGAGAGCCCCATATCAGGACATTACATGAGACCCTCACATCAGGATATTACATGAGACCTTCACATTAGACCCTCGTCAGATGCCCATCAGACCTTCTTTAGTCCTCAGATCAGCCCTCCATTTCAGACCCCCATACTAGACTCCAGATCAGACCTTACAATAAAAAAACTTCTCTTACCTCCCCTGGGCCGCGGCTCTGCTCTGGATCCGGTGGTCTCTATAGAAGACGCATGGCTAATTTCCCCCAACTTTTTTGGGTGGGAAAGTGCGTCTTATAAAGTGAAAAATACAGTATGTGAACCATACTAAAAATAAATCTATGACAGCCCAGAGCTGCCGTAGATTTCTGGCTTCATTTGCACCAAAAAAAACTGGTGTAAATTATTATTATTTATTATTAAAGCGCCATTCGTTCCAAAGTGCTGTACATATGATAAAAGCAGTGCACACACATAATACAGACAATTGCACTAAGCATGAACAAGAAGAGTTACAAACTGGTACAGAAGGAGGGAGGGGGCTTACAATCTTCAAGCAAATGAAGATAAATTTGTCTGGAGTGTTGGTCATTCCCTTTTGCAGACATTGACACACCCCCTTTTGGAAAAGAGATGAGTGCGTCGTAAAAAGAGGCAATTGCATTTTTTTTTTTTATAAAGTTGCATTTAAAAAGTCACAAACACACCCCCTATCTCAGCATTGGTTCAGACTATTGCTCTCTCGCTTACCGGGTAGCTCCGCCTCCACAGAATGTTTGCGGCGTATAAATTCAAGCGTGTAACAGGCTCACTAGGACATTGCTGCATGGAAAGCTTGTTTTCAGTCCGACAAAGATAGAATGCTTATAAAATACAGTGATAAAAATAAAATCATTAAGAAATTGAAGGGATGAACCTTAAAGGGGCTGTCCAGGATTTGTATATTGATGGCCTATCCTCAGGATAAAATCTGATTGGCGGAGGTCCAACACCCAGTTGTTATGACGTAGCTCTGTCATCAAAACGACACAGGTCCACTACTTGTGTCATTGTTGGGGCTCGTTACCATTCACTTGACTAGAACCAAAGCTGCAGTAACCAGCTATGTCCACTACACAATGAATGGAGCTGTGTAGTTTTAGTGCTGGAACTACTTCAGAAGATCTGATTGGTGGGGCTCCAACACCCCGCCCCTGAGGATAGGCCATAATTAGATAGAAAAATCCAGGAAAAGTCTGGAGCAGCCTTTAAGAGATTAAATATAACCACTCTGTGTTTGTCTTTTGCTGAATTCTCCTCTATCTTTTCTAGGGTGCTTTGCAATATTTATATCACCCAGAACATAAAAAGTTAAAAAGTGATAGAGGCTTGAATATCCTCTTGCAGCTGCGGGTGAACTTTGGATAGTGCAAAGCGTTGCAAATTTTCTCTTATTTGACCATGAACTTCAGATGATCTAGTTAACATTACTGTCAAGTATCCCGCGGTCCTTTTGAAAACCACTACTTGTTCATGCTGCCCTCTGGCCAACTTCAGTGGGACTGAAGCACCAGCAAAAGTCATCAAGCTGCCTGACAGCTTGTCACTGCCGAGGCTCCATTAATTTATACACATTTTCCACTGCTTGGCATCTGCCATTGTAGCTCTCTTCTCTTCCCAGCAACTCCTGTTTGCATTTAACACTTGGGTTAATTTTCATCAGGGTTTAAATTTAGCCATCAGTTATTCCAGAGAGCTGTCAGCCAACATATGGAGAGGAAAAAATATTGCCGAATTTATTATAAAGTGGAATCTGTTGAATGTAGACCTTAAAAAAATGTTTTTAAAAATTACCATAGTACAGTGGAAGCCTCCGTGGAGGACCGAGGGTCACAACAGAGAGCAGAGTGGATTAGCTTGTCTATTCACCATAGTGGCATCTCGCTTCCTTGGGAGCTTCTTGATGGATCTCAAAAATGATGGAAAGACAAAGTTCAATTTGTCCCTCTTTTATAGAAGATAATTAACCTGTCACTCTTGTTGCCGTAACAACTTCATTATATCAACTGTGGAATGGGTCCTGGTCCATGAGGGATAAGGGGCCATGGTCCACATGGTTAAAGGGGAGCTGCTGTAATAATATTTCCCGTGTACTAAAATAATTGAAAGCGTTAAGTTGGGTGCAGTGAATTTGAGCTTGGAATAACTTTGGTGCTTTTCGTGATCCTGGTGACGTTGAGGTCTTCGGAGAAATGGCTGAACATAATTGAAACAGTATGAACAAGTTACCTGAGAAATTGCTCAACGCTGTGCTAGCCAGAAACATCATAAGGTATCATAGTTCTTCTAGGAGAAGTTCCTATTGTATTCTGGTGATTTGTGTGTAAGTATTCAAAAGGTTGGAGGATGAGAATGACTATTGGTGGTACTTTCAGAAGAATTAGTCAAATTACAACCAATTATGTCTCATCACATTGACTGGTCTGTACACACTGTACACATGGTGCAATCCAGTGAATGTGTCACAAGGGCAAGTTCCATTCATGGGGTCATCTAGTTAAAGAAAGAGTGTCTCTTGCTCTGGAGGGTGGATCTGTCCTGTTTCTGGTTCCATTCATGGGGTCATCTAGCTGAGAAAGACCAATTTTTTAATACCCCCTATAGGGAACTTCTGAGTTAATAGAGGGATGGTAGGGGTTGTGTACAGGATTCTTATGTTTTGGCCAAGATAGTTTGGCCAATGGGTGTCTATCACTGTGGAAGATATGTCCTGTTTTTGGTTCCATTCATGCGTTCATCTAGTGGAAAACTCATTTTTATACATCAAGAGTGTCTCTCGCTCTGGAGGATCTGTCCTGTGCAGCATTACACAAACAACCCACTTATTTGAATAGGAATTGTGTAATATGCCCTCTGGGGATGCTGTAGATGATTGAACGCTTAGGCCTCTTTCACACGGGCGTCACGTGTGAGGCCCGGATAGGATGTGGGTGCGTCGCAGGAAAATCGTGTGATTTTGCCTGTGAGTGGGGTGAGTTTTGTATGCGATTGCCTTGCGTTCTTCAGTTTTTCTGCGTTAGTGCAATGCATTTTGCACGCGCCTGAGAGAAAACTGAATGTGGTACCCACACCCAGACCCAAACCCGGACTTCTTCACTGAATTTTGGGTTTGGGTTAGGTATTCTGTAGATTTTAATATTTTCCCTTATAACATAGTTATAAGGGAAAATAATAGAATTCTTGATACAGAATGGATGGAGGGGTTAAAAAAAACTCACCTCATCCTCGTCCCCAATATCCTGCACTCAGCCACCCCAATATCCTGCACTCAGCTCTGCTATGTGGTGTCCACAATATCCCGCACTCAGCTCTGGTATGTGGTGACTCCAATATCCTGCACCCAGCTCTGCTTTATGGTGTCCCCAATATCCTGCACTCAGCTCTGCTATATGGTGTCCCCAATATCCTGCAATCACCTCTGCTATGTGGTTACCCCAATATCCTGCACTCAGCTCTATGTGGTGTCCCCAATATCCTGCAGTCAGCTCTGCTATATTTTGTCCACAATATCCTGCACTCAGCCCTTTCTTCTTCTTTGAGGACCTGGGAGAAAAGGACCTTTGGTGACGTCACTGTGCTCATCACATGGTCCATCATGGACTAATTGTTTTCTATATACAGATTTCACCTGATTTAGACTACTTGCTTTATTCCACTTTTCAAGCAAATATCAAGCAAATATGTATTCATACTCAAAATCATCATAGATCTAGTAATGTGTTCATTATTAAATCACTTTAAAAACATGAAAAGTGAAAATACACATTCCATGGTATTTTAACATGATCTACCATAATGTAAATATACATGTTGTGTATCCTAAGGTGAGGACAGGGGTGTACCAGACAGCCACTAGAGGAGCTTCAGGTCCTTAACGGAGTCCAACTACGTGAAATGACACTTGACAGCTTCAAGCTCTGCTTTCTAATGGGAAGCCCAAATGTGTGCGCAGGAGGGACCTGATGTTGGCAGAGCCCGACGCAGCAAGTAAATATACTTTATTTCTTATAAGTTAATATGTAGTTTAGAATTCATATTCTGTGGTGTCCCAATATCTTGCACTGAGCTCTGCTATGTGGTGTCCCCAATATCCTACCCTCAGCTCTATGTGGTGTCCCCAATATCCTGCACTCAGCCACCCCAATATCCTGCACTTAGCTCTGCTATGTGGTGTCCCCAATATCCCGCGCTCAGCTCTGGTATGTGGTGTTCCCCAATATCCAGCACTTAGCTCTGCTATGTGGTGTCCCCAATATCCTGCACTCAGCTTTGCTATGTGGTGTCCCCAATATCCTGCATTCAGCTTTGCTATGTGGTGTCACCAATATCCCACACTCAGCTTTGCTATGTGGTGTCCCCAATTTCCTGCACTCAGCTTTGCTATGTGGTGTCACCAATATCCCACACTCTGCTCTGCTATGTGGTGACCCCAATATCCTGCACTCAGCTCTGCTCTGTGGTGTCCCCCAAGTACTTAACAGCTCTACTATGTGGTGTCCCCAATATCCTGCACTCAGCTCTGCTATGTGGTGTCCCCAATATCCTGCATTTAGCTCTGCTATGTGGTGTCCCCAATATGCTGCACTCAGCCCTGCTGTGTGGTGTCCCCAATATCCCGCACTCAGCTCTGCTTTGTGGTGACCCCAATATCCTGAACTGAGCTCTGCTATGTGGTGTCCCCAATATCCCGCACTCAGCTCTTCTATGTGGTGTCCCCCAGAACTTAACAGCTCTGCTATGTGGTGACACAAATATCCTGCAATCACCTCTGCTATGTGGTGTCCCCAATATCCTGCACTCAGCTTTGCTATGTGGTGTCCCCAATATCCTGCACTCAGCCACCCCAATATCCTGCACTCAGCTCTGCTATGTGGTGTCCACAATATCCCGCACTCAGCTCTGGTATGTGGTGACCCCAATATCCTGCACCCAGCTCTGCTTTATGGTGTCCCCAATATCCTGCACTCAGCTCTGCTATGTGGTGTCCCCAATATCCTGCAATCACCTCTGCTATGTGGTGACCCCAATATCCTGCACTCAGCTCTATGTGGTGTCCCCAATATCCTGCAGTCAGCTCTGCTATATGGTGTCCACAATATCCTGCACTCAGCCCTGCTATGTGGCGTCCCCAATATCTCACATTCAGCTCTGCTATGTGGTGACCCCAATATCCTGCACTCAGCTCTGCTATATGGTGTCCCAAATATACTGCACTCAGCTCTGCTATGTGGTGTCCCCAATATCCTGCACTCAGCTCTGCTATGTGGTGTCCCCAATATCTCACACTCAACTCTGCTATGTGGTGACCCCAATATCCTGCACTCAGCTCTGCTATATGGTGTCCCCAATATCCCACACTCAGCTCTGCTATGTGGTGTCCCCAATATCCTGCACTCAGCTCTGCTATGTGATGTCCCCAATATCCTGCATTTAGCTCTGCTATGTGGTGTCCCCAATATCCTGCACTCAGCCCTGCTATGTGGTGTCCCCCATATCCCGCACTCAGCTCTACTATGTGGTGACCCCAATATCCTGAACTGAGCTCTGCTATGTGGTGTCCCCAATATCCTGCACTCAGCTCTGCTATGTGGTGTCCCCTAGTACTTAACAGCTCTGCTATGTGGTGACACAAATATCCTGCAATCACCTCTGCTATGTGGTGTCCCCAATATCCTGCACTCAGCTTTGCTATGTGGTGTCCCCAATATCCTGCACTCAGCCACCCCAGTATCCTGCACTCAGCTCTGCTATTTAGTGTCCCCAATATCCTGCACTCAGCTCTGCTATGTGGTGTCCCCAATATCCTGCAATCACCTCTGCTATGTGGTGTCCCCAATATCCTGCACTCAGCTCTGCTATGTGGTGTCCCCAATATCCCGCACTCAGCTCTGGTATGTGGTGACCCCAATATCCTGCACTCAGCTCTGCTTTATGGTGTCCCCAATATCCTGCACTCAGCTCTGCTATGTGGTGTCCCCAATATCCTGCAATCACCTCTGCTATGTGGTGACCCCAATATCCTGCACTCAGATCTGCTATGTTGTGTCCCCAATATCCTGCACTCAGCTCTGCTATATGGTGTCCACAATATCCTGCACTCAGCTCTGCTATGTGGCGTCCCTAATATCTCACATTCAGCTCTGCTATGTGGTGACCCCAATATCCTGCACTCAGCTCTGCTATATGGTGTCCCCAATATCCTGCACTCAGCTCTGCTATGTGGTGTCCACAATATCCTGCACTCAGCTCTGCTATGTGGTGTCCCCAATATCCTGCATTTAGCTCTGCTATGTGGTGTCCCCAATATCCTGCACTCAGCCCTGCTATGTGGTGTCCCCCATATCCCGCACTCAGCTCTACTATGTGGTGACCCCAATATCCTGAACTGAGCTCTGCTATGTGGTGTCCCCAATATCCTGCACTCAGCTCTTCTATGTGGTGTCCCCTAGTACTTAACTGCTCTGCTATGTGGTGACACAAATATCCTGCAATCACCTCTGCTATGTGGTGTCCCCAATATCCTGCACTCAGCTTTGCTATGTGGTGTCCCCAATATCCTCCACTCAGCCACCCCAGTATCCTGCACTCAGCTCTGCTATTTGGTGTCCCCAATATCCTGCACTCAGGTCTGCTATGTGGTGTCCCCAATATCCTGCAATCACCTCTGCTATGTGGTGTCCCCAATATCCTGCACTCAGCTCTGCTATGTGGCGTCCCTAATATCTCACATTCAACTCTGCTATGTGGTGACCCCAATATCCTGCACTCAGCTCTGCTATATGGTGTCCCCAATATCCTGCACTCAGCTCTGCTATGTGGTGTCCACAATATCCTGCACTCAGCTCTGCTATGTGGTGTCCCCAATAACCTGCAATCACCTCTGCTATGTGGTGTCCCCAATATCCCGCACTCAGCTCTGCTATGTGGTGACCCCAATATCCCGCACTCAGCTCTGGTATGTGGTGACCCCAATATCCTGCACTCAGCTCTGCTTTATGGTGTCCCCAATATCCTGCACTCAGCTCTGCTATGTGGTGTCTCCAATATCCTGCAATCACCTCTGCTATGTGGTGACCCCAATATCCTGCACTCAGATCTGCTATGTTGTGTCCCCAATATCCTGCACTCAGCTCTGCTATATGGTGTCCACAATATCCTGCACTCAGCTCTGCTATGTGGCGTCCCTAATATCTCACATTCAGCTCTGCTATGTGGTGACCCCAATATCCTGCACTCAGCTCTGCTATATGGTGTCCCAAATATCCTGCACTTAGCTCTGCTATGTGGTGTCCCCAATATCCTGCAATCTCCTCTGCTATGTGGTGTCCCCAATATCCTGCACTCAGCCACCCCAGTATCCTGCACTCAGCTCTGCTATTTGGTGTCCCCAATATCCTGCACTCAGCTCTGCTATGTGGTGTCCCCAATATCCTGCAATCACCTCTGCTATGTGGTGTCCCCAATATCCTGCACTCAGCTCTGCTATGTGGTGTCCCCAATATCCCGCACTCAGCTCTGGTATGTGGTGACCCCAATATCCTGCACTCAGCTCTGCTTTAAGGTGTCCCCAATATCCTGCACTCAGCTCTGCTATGTGGTGTCCCCAATATCCTGCAATCACCTCTGCTATGTGGTGACCCCAATATCCTGCACTCAGATCTGCTATGTTGTGTCCCCAATATCCTGCACTCAGCTCTGCTATATGGTGTCCACAATATCCTGCACTCAGCTCTGCTATGTGGCGTCCCTAATATCTCACATTCAGCTCTGCTATGTGGTGACCCCAATATCCTGCACTCAGATCTGCTATGTTGTGTCCCCAATATCCTGCACTCAGCTCTGCTATATGGTGTCCCCAATATCCTGCACTCAGCTCTGCTATATGGTGTCCCAAATATCCTGCACTCAGCTCTGCTATGTGGTGTCCCCAATATCCTGCATTTAGCTCTGCTATGTGGTGTCCCCAATAACCTGCAATCACCTCTGCTATGTGGTGTCCCCAATATCCCGCACTCAGCTCTGCTATGTGGTGACCCCACCACCCCAATATCCTGCACTCCTGTCCCCCAAGTACTTAACAGCTCTGCTATGTGGTGTCCCCAATATCCTGCACTCAGCTCTGCTATGTGGTGTCCCCAATATCCTGCATTTAGCTCTGCTATGTGGTGTCCCCAATATGCTGCACTCAGCCCTGCTATGTGGTGTCCCCAATATCCCGCACTCAGCTCTGCTTTGTGGTGACCCCAATATCCTGAACTGAGCTCTGCTATGTGGTGTCCCCAATATGTGGTGTTCCCAAAGCTCTGCTATATGGTGTCCCCAATAACCTGCACTCAGCTCTGCTGTGTGGTGTCCCCAATATCTTGCACTCAGCTCTGCTATGTGGTGTCCCCAATATCCCGCACTCAGCTCTGCTATGTGGTGACCCCACCACCCCAATATCCTGCAATCACCTCTGCTATGTGGTGTCGCCAATATCCTGCACTTAGCTCTGCTATGTGGTAAGGATGATCTGATCCAGATTATGTGTCCGCGCGTGCGCACTCAGGGGTAGGGAGATCTGATGGAACATTTTGCAAAAATCGTGCGGTGTATGGTTTCGTGCATGCAAATAAACAGTGCAATTATTTTCACGAATCCAGTGGATTTGTGCTTGCGCAGATCCACACACACCCTCCTCCAGCTGATTCCGGTGTGGCCGCGTCTCTACCGGGTATAGCATTCTGCCAGGTAAAGGAATCTGGCAGAACACTGGTCCGGGTTTTGGCAGCATCGATGATCACATGTTATTCAGTTTTGGCTAAAAAAAATGTTTTTAACTGGCCTTTATTAAAAATAATGAGCCATTCTGTCACAAAGGGTCAACTGTTTTTCTATCTGTGTGACTTGCACTTTCAATTTGTGCCGGTCATGTAATAAACCTTATCTCTAAACTACTGAGAGGTCCTAAACACTTATTTAAGCCACATTCTTATCAATAAGATAAGAACTGATCTATAATAAGTGTTTATAATGTCAGAGAGCAGAGATAAGGAGCCTGTCAGCTCCTGGTCTGACGGAAAAGACAGAAAATCCACAGGCTGCTACTACAGCATCTCAGCTATGTACAGAAAATAGAAAGACATATTTTTTTTTAAAATAAAGATCAATTTAAAAATAATTTTTGCTCAAAACGAGTAAAAAAAGACCAAAAAGTATGAAAAACATGCCACAAAAATCTATACTGTTTGTAGTGTGTTTCATATTTCCTTACAGTCTTTCATCAACCATCTGGACACAGCATTTTTCGTAAAATCACTATGCGTGAAACTACAAAAACTTTTTCTACCTTTTTAATTTTTTCAAAAAATCTGTATTAGACATCTTTGTTTTTTATTTTTATTTTCATAAAAAGCACAACCATTAATTAGTTTTTTTTCACAAAAGCCAAGCATTTCTCCAACGTAGCACCCTGTCTTTCTAGATATAGATATCCACACTGCAGATATTTTATTTATTTATTAGTATACTATGGAGAAACACGAAAGAGATTTACATTGGCAACTGTTCTTGCCACTGGTGATTTTCAAACTTGAAAGCTGAGTCACCAAATTGGACTGCAGACAGTAAAAGTCAGTATATGACTGCACCGGGGTACCCATTATTTTTATAGAACTTGGCATATGAGTTTTTCTAACTAATAGCCTGAGGGGAACTAGACGCTGGTAGTTATGATCTCTTTTAAGCTGGTTATTTATACTGTATCACAGCCTATTTGAGAGAGCACTCCATTTACAGATAACATGTATGCCTTTTATTGTTTTATATGTTAATTATATTGTACAGGACATTCGAATATTGACCTTTTGATCTTCTGGAATGTTCTGCAATTGAAAATTGACCCTTTAAGCTGATAATTTTTAAAAGTTTTTTTTGTTGTTCTACCACTTTAGGAAACCAGCTTGTTGCAAACTAACCTGTTAGTTCTAATGTCATTTCTAAATAGTGGAATGTAGAACTTTTTTTTTATATTTTCTGTTCTTCATTTTTAAATAAGCAATATACTACTAACCTCATGCAAAAAAAATACAAAAACTGAGAAGCAAACAAAATGAGTAGAAGAAATTAAAAAATTAAATTAAAAGGTTTATAAGAAAGGATTGATAAGACAAGTTGTAGAAGGAGGCACAGAAAAAAGGAAAAAATAGAGGGAATTGACCAAGTGCTTTCTTCTTTGTATTTTCTAGGTTTTTTTGTTCAATAATATCATGATCAGGCATCTTAAAGGGGTTTTCCAGGCTCGGGCAAAATTGTTGGGAAAATGAATACAATAATAAAAGATTTAGTAATGTGACTGAGCTAAAAATCTGTCTAGAAAATGGTGGAGATTGGGGCAGTTTGGTTCTTCTAGGCTTTCTACACTGTTTTCCATCATAAATGACAAGAAGATGGGGCTTAATGAAAAGGGTGGAGCGGCCTAAAATGCACAATTTTGTGCCAAAACTCTGGTGTAAAATTCTCAAAGTACAGTAAGCCAACCAATAGTTGGTCTAGAGTTAGAGAAAGTTATCTGTTTCTGCAGCAGATCTATCGTCCAGCCTGAGCCCTTGTGATAAATCAGGTGCAGGTCTAGACAACAGGTCTAAGCTTATGCCATCTATAGGATTAGTAAATCTGGGGCACCGTTCTCATGCAGTACATCTTTCTGCTCTTCCAGCACCACTGTTCCGGTGCTTTGTTTGCTTGGCTGCAGCGAATAAAGGGGTTTTCCGCTTTTACTATTCTTTACTATTCTTCTATCTACAGGATTGGTCATTTATATCAGATCAGCGGTGGTCCGACTTCCGGCACCCCAGCTGATCAGCTGTTTGAAGAGAAGGCAGTGCTCGTACAAGGGCTGCCTTCTCTGCCCTGTTTACCTGCTTGCCGAGAGCAAGTATGGCGTTCCCATTTACTTCTATGGGACGGCTCTGTAGTATTTACTTGAAAAGACAGAGCCGTCCTATAGAAGTAAATGGGGAAGCCGTACGCAGAAAAGCGATTGGCTCATATGATGCCGACACAATGCCATTACTGCAGGTGGGTAAAAAAAAGCACCAGACCAGTAGCACTGGAACGTCAGGGGGATTTACCAAATGAGGAATGTTTTTTATTATATTATTCAATTTCTCCACCTTGGGTAAATTTTTACCAATCCTGGTAAACCCCTATGTTAACGCATGACCAAAACACTGCAGATGTTTGTGCGGCAAATCTGCAGCATTGTACAGTACCAGAAGTACATACGATCTTAGGAAGTCTCACCCGCACTCTGCTTACGAAAACCTTAGCGTAAATTGAACTGTGGTAAGGATCTGAGATCTGCAGAATGTCAATTCATGCTGCGGATCTCCTCAGCGGATTTCTTCCTTTGCAATGGAGAGGGTAAAATCCACTGCAAATTCTGTGAAAAAAAAAAGTTTTTCTTCGGTTTGTGTTGTGTTTTTACAGTAAATTTCAGCAGACTTTTCCACACAATTTTTATGTGGATGTACCCCAACAAGGGATTGTTCATCCCTGGGGACCTTTTCTACAGACCTCCCAGCATGGCCAGACCCACCATGGTAATTACACATACCTGATCCCCGCCACTGGGTTCCGGCTCCATTGCTGCCCCACCGGTTCTGTAGGTACCGGGTCTCCCCACGTAAACATCCTGTTTGCTGCAGTACACATGACCGCTGCAGCGAATGACTGCACATGGTGGGGACTTGTCACCTAGACATCATGTCACTGTTCATGT
Organism: Bufo gargarizans; assembly: GCF_014858855.1. NCBI lineage: Eukaryota > Metazoa > Chordata > Amphibia > Anura > Bufonidae > Bufo > Bufo gargarizans. The sequence continues at coordinate 509,264,036 of NC_058083.1, forward strand.
GATGCACGGGTGACACTTGACCACTGCAACCAGTCATTGGCTGCAGCAGTTATGTGACCCACATCACACAGGATCTTGTCACGGAAAGAACCATAAACTTCAGAGCTAGATAGGCAGCCATGGAGCTGGAACCCAGCAGTGGGGATCAGGTAAGTATGTATGATTACAAAAGTGGGTCTGGTCATGCTGGAGAGGGGGGTCTGTAGAAAATATCCCCAGGGGTCAACAATCCCTTTAAGGTCAGAGTTATGTTTTTTTTTTGTGTTACAAGCAAAATGAGAAATGTATCATGATTCTAATCATGACGTCAAAAAGTCACAAGTTTGTGCCTCTTAAGGTGAGTATACACATTCAATAGCTATCGGCTGAACCTCTGGCAGTGACTTGTCTCCTGGGAGAACAGGAGCATCGGGCGAAAATATTCCCTTTGCCTGATCCTTCTCTTGCTGACATCATCTGTCGGGAGAGAGCTGAAAGCTCCTCATACACATTAGAGTGTTGACTCAGTCCGCCGTTCTTAGCGAGTTCAGCCAACTATACACTAACGTGTATGGGACCTATGCACCCAAGGCTGGTGCATAATAAATCCATCTTAGTAAATGCTTCCTCCATAATGTTTAGGCAATTAGACTTTCAAAAACTTTACGAATGAGAGCAAAATTACTAAACAGAATATAGCAAAGTTAAAAAAAATATCAAAATACACATAAAAATGTTATTTAAATATCTATTTTTAATATGCGGGGGCAGGAAAGAGGTTTGCAAGGCTTTTGTCTCAACTTTTAATAGTTACTGCACATCCATTTTAGTAACATTAAACTTGTAACGAACAATAAGAAAAAAAAATGCCAAAACTAAAATGCTTAAAAATAAGAACAATTATATCATGATATCTTTTCCAGAACTCAAATACTAAGAATATAGGGGGTGATTTATTAAGCCCACCGTTTTAGACGCTGGTCCTAATAACCCTGTGCGCTGTCAGTGGATCCGTCAAAGTTATGAAGAGGGGCCGGCCTCTACATAACTTCGGCACATCCACCGCCAGTGTAAATCTGTATCAGTTTCCTTGCTGGCTATATTTAGACAATATGCTAAAACAGATGTAGAAAATGATAAATGAAATGGGCCTCCCGGCCCGTCCCCACCCACGCTACTCCCCCTTTTGAGGCGAAATTTCTGTTAGTAAATGACCCCCATAATGCCTTGATCTGTTCTGTGCAATCAAAGTACAAAACGTCAAACTAGACACATAAAATCCCAGGCAACCAGGTACCTGTTCGAGAGATGGTTCCCTTTGTGAGGTATTTAAGATTACGCACCTGTAGACTGCACAGGCAAGTATTAAAAAAAGCTTTTCGTTGAAGGTGGAAGGGTCTTGTTCAAAACATTGATGTGAGCAGATGGACCCTTGAAACCATCTGCTGTAGAAGCAGCTAAATGTTCAATGATGCATTACGAAATTATTTAGCTCTCAAAGAGGCTGAAAATAGTTAGTAATGAGGCATCTGTACGGCGCGCAAACAGTCCAGTTTACATATGATCAATCACTTCATGAGACTCAGCCTAGGAATACGGTTATGACTATCTACCGTTGACATAATGCACCATCAGAGCCTTATTTTTACTTGTCTTTTTCAGATGCATTTTATCAGTCTTTTCTGTATTTCAATCTGGAGTTGAAATAAGATATTTCAAGCAATTCTTGGAAATTGACCAGCTTCTTAAAATGCTGCAGCATATAGATACCGGGTATATAGTAAAAACATCTCCTGGCAGAGTATCAAGTTTTTTTCAAAGTTGGTCATCTAAGGCCATTCATCTCGGTATAGGTCAAACCAAGAGGAAAGGTAAGAATGGATACAACTGTAAGTGGAACTCCTGGGTCCTAGTGCAAAAACATTGTCAGACTGGGGTTCCTTGGTAGTGTTGAGCACAAATATTCGAATAGCAAATTTTTATCGGGAATATCGCCATCTTTGAGAATTTGCGAATATTTAGAATATAGTGCTATATATTCGTTATATCGAATATTCAGCATTTTTTTCCCTGAACACATGATTCCTCTCTGCTTCTTGCTTGTGGGCCAATGAGAAGGAAGCAATGTCAAGTCCACAACAATACTTAGTGCACCAATCAGTAATCTGTAGTCAGACCTGCTAAAATGTGAAGTTGCACGTAGTGCGAAAAAATATTACTAATCTCTGCCGATTAGAGCATTCGCAAATATATTGGAGCACTTGACTCTACCTGCATATAAAGCTATTGTAATGTTCTGCAGTGCCAACCATTTTCTCTAGTCTCAGGAGAAACTTATGAAACTTCTAGCAGCTTGAAAAATGTAGCCAAAGTGACCCATACCTGTATTTCACGTTACGGATTCGCATTACGCGATTTTTACATTGGCGATTTTTAGCATTCAATAAAATAATCTCGAATTCTCCAAATTAGCGAATATATGACAAATATTCTACAAAATATTCGTAAAATATTGCAAATTCGAATATAGCCCCTGCCGCTCATCACTATTCCTGGGGCCCACCAGAAGAAATGATTAGGGTTTAGGGAACCCGAACTGTAAAGTTCGGGTTCGTACTGAACTTTAGGATTTTTGGACCCTGAACCCGAACTTTTCAGTGAAAGTTTGGGTTCAGGTTCGGTGTTCGGCGAGTTAATGGCGCTTTTTGAAAGGCTTCAGGGCAGTCAATTAACAAGTGTTTAACTTGTGTGCCCTTAGAAGCCATCACAGCCATGCCTACTAATGGCATGGCTGTGATTGGCCAGTGCAGCATGTGACCCAGCCTCTATATAAGCTGGAGTCACGTAGCGCCGCCCTGTCACTCTGCTCTGATTAGTGTAGGGAGAGGATGCTGCTGCTGTGAGGGAAAGAATAGTAAAGAATCAGTTATCAGAAGTGCTTGTTAACTCTGCGATCTACAGCGATTTTGTTTTGTGGGTGCAGTGCACAATTTGTTTACCCTGCTCTGAGCCCAGTGACACAGAAAAATAACTTTTTTCCGTCTGTTAGTTAGTTGGGGGTCGGCGGCCATTTTATGCAAGTTCAGTGCACCAGCAAAGCATATTTGCATTTCTGACAGTGAAATACAAGCTTGAAATACTGCAATTATATTCTGGGTTTTACAAAAACACGAATTTTTAGCAATACCCTACATCTGGGGCCTTTGCTGCAAATACGGGCAGCATCTGGGCCCCTACATCTGGGGCCTTTGCTGCGTTAAATAGTGCTGTTATATTCTGGTATTATAAAAACACCCATTTTGGGCAAGATAATAAATTTGCAGCCTCTGCTGCATTTCTGACAGTCCAATACATTGTTAGATACTGCTGTTATATTCTGGTTTAAAAAAAACACCCATTTTGGGCAAGATAATACATTTGTGGACTTTGTTGCATTTCTGACAGTGAAATACAAGCTTGAATACTGCAATTATATTCTGGGTTTAAAAAAAACACCCATTTTTTTGCAATAACCTACATCTGGGGTCCTTTGCTGCATTTGTCACAGTCAAATACAAACTTTAAATACTGCTGTTATATTCTGGGTTTAAAAAAAATACCCATTTTTTGCAATAGCCTACATCTGAGGCCTTTGCTGCATTTTTCACAGTCAAATACAACCAGTCAATATAGTTACATTGTTGGTTGACAAATTAACATTTTTTGGGACCATGAAGTAATTGTATAAACATCGCCTGTCACACTGTTGTGTGACCTCAAGAAATCTTTCCTCTTTATGACACCAGCACTGTCTTACTTTTACTGTGAACTTAATTGTTGACTATTGGCGATTACATTGTCGCCTTACAAAACCATCTGTTAGTTTGGTGGGTGAATGCAAAGAATGAGGAGAGCGTCAAATAAAGGACATGGCCCCGGTCGTGGTGCTGCTCGTGGAGCTCCTGTTGCAGGGAGAGGACGTGGTCGATCTGTGCCAGCTACACGCACAAGTGAAACACCTTCCTCAGGTGCGAGTAGGCGACAGAACCTTCAGCATTATTTGGTTGGGCCGAATACGGCTCTACAAATGGTGAGGCCAGAACAAGTACAGGCGATAGTAGATTGGGTGGCTGACAGTGCCTCCAGTTCCTTCACATTGTCTCCAACCTAGTCTCCTGCTCAGAGATCAGAGTTGGCACCTGCAGCCCATGTCCATCAGGCCTTCATCTCACCCCCTTGCAAATCAGCCAAGCAGTCTGAGCCCCAAGTCATGGAGCAGTCTCTTCTGCTTTTTGATGACTGCCCTGCCCCAGAAGTGGAAGAGATGCCCAACCATGTATGCTTCAGGATAAGTAAAAGGGAGGACCACCGCAGCACGTCTTTGATGATGACGAAACACAAGTGCCAACTGCTGTGTCTTTCTGCAGTGTGCAGACCGACAAGGGTGGAAGATGATGTGGAGGACGATGAGGTCCTCGACTCCACATGGAATCAAGGTCATGCGAGTGACCTGTGTAGTTCGGAGGAAGAGGCGGTGGTCTCACAGAGCCACCAGCACAGCAGAAGAGGGAGCAGGGTGCAAAAGCGGAGCGGCCGTCCCCTAGACAGTACGCCTGCTACTGCCCACCACAGCAAGGGACCGAGCACACCAAAGCCAGCTCCAAGGAGTTCCCTGGCGTGGCAGTTCTTCAGACAATGTGCTGACGACAAGACACGAGTGGTTTGCACTCTGTGCAATCAGAGCCTGAAGCGAGGCATAAACGTTCTCAAACTGAGCACAACCTGCATGACCAGGCATCTAAGTGCAAAGCACAAAGTGCAGTGGAGTAGACACCTCAAAAACAAAGAAAGGTCTCTGACTCCTCCTGCTTCCTCTTCTGCTGCAGTCTTGGCCTCTTCATCCACCTCTGGAGTGACAGTGGCACCTGCCACCCCGCAAACAGAGGATCTGCCAGCAATGCCACCACCTGGGTCACCAAGCATCTCCACAATGTCCCATGGAAGCGTTCAACTCCCATCTCCCAAACACTGGAGCGAAAGAGGAAGTACCCCCCTACCCATCCGCGATCCCTGGCCCTGAATGCCAGCATTTCAAAATGACTGGCCTTTTAAATGCTGTCATTCCATCTAGTGGAGACGGAGTGTTTTTAAAGCTTTGTGGCGGTGACTGTCCCACAGTACGTCATGCCCAGCCGCCACTACTTTTCCAGGCGAGCCATCTCTTCCCTGCACAACCAAGTGGTGGACAAAATCAGGTGTGCACTGCCCAACGCCATCTGTGGCAAGATTTACCTAACTACGGATACGTGGACCAGTAAGCACGGTCAGGGACGTTATATCTCCTTAACAGCACACTTGTAAATGCAGTGGCCGGTTAGCCTGAGGCGGATAGCAATTTCGCGCATGTTCTTCCACCACCGAGGATTGCAGGGCGCTTCAGTTTGCCTCCTGTTGCTTCCTCCTCCTACTCTGCTTTCTCATCCTCTACCGCCTCCTCATCCGGTCAGCGTAACACCTTCACCACCAACTTCAGCACAGACAGGGGTAAACGACAGAAGGCAGTTTTTAAAACGTATCTGTTTGGGGGACAAACCCCACACCGCGCAGGAGCTGTAGACGGGCATGGAACAATAGACCGATGAGTTGTTGGTGCCAGTGAGCCTCAACCTAGGCGTGGTGGTGTGCGATTATGGGCGAAATCTCGTAGCAGCTCTGGGACTAGCCGGTTTGATGCACATCCCTTGCCTGGCGCATGTGATGAATTTGGTGGTGCAGAGGTTCCTTAAAAATTCCCCCAATATGTCAGAGCTGCTGCAGAAAGTGTGGGCCGTCTGTGCGCGCTTTCGGCTTTCTCACCCTGCTGCTGCTTGCCTGTCAGCGCTGCAGCGTAACTTCGGCCTTCCCGCTCACCGCCTCATATGCGACATGCCCACAAGTTGGAACTCCACCTTGCACATGCTGGCCAGACTGTGCAAGCAGCAGGCGATAGTGGAGTTTCAGCTGCAGCACGCATGGGTGAGTCGCTCTGTGGAACAGCACCACTTCACCACCAATTACTGGGCCTCCATGCAAGAACTGTGTGCATTGTTTCGAGCTCTCCACGAAAATGGCCAGTGCCAATGACTCCGTTCTCAGCGTTACTATCCCACTTCTATGCCTCCATGAAAAAACGCTTGCGGCGATGATGGAAGAGGATGTGGCACAGGAGGAGGAGGAGGAAGAGGAGGAAGAGGCATCATTTCCAAGGTTTTCAGGCCAGTCATTCACAAGTGTCCAACCAGGGCACAGTTCTGGAGGATGAGGAGGTAGAGGATGAGGAGGAGGAGATGGAGGATGAGGAACTGTGTTCACAGCAGGATGGCACCCAAACCAGCTCATGGCCATTCCTGGTGTGTGGCTAGGGGGATACAGAGGACACAGATGATACACCTCCCACAGAGGACAGATTTTCGTTGCCTCTGGGCAGCCTGGCACACATGAACAATTACATGCTGCAATGTCTCCGCAACGACCGCCGAGTTGCCCACATTCTAACTTGTGCTGATTACTGGGTGGCCACGCTGCTGGATCCCCGTTACAAAGACAACATACCGTCCTTAATTCTATCACTGAAGCGTGATCGTAAGATACGCGAGTACAAGCGCACGCTGATAGACGCACTGCTGGTGGCATTCCCACCAGACAGCGGGGCCACAGTGGAAGCACAAGGCAAAGGCAGAGGAGGAGGCAGCATTTCAGAAACATGGTGGAGCAGTATGTGTGCACACGCCTACACGTACTGAATGATTGGTCTGCCCCCTTCAACTTCTGGGTCTCCAAATTAGGCACATGGCCTGAGCTTGCCCTTTATGCCTTGGAGGTGCTGGCCTGCCCTGCAGCCAGTGGATTGTCTGAACATTTGTTTAGCATGGCAGGGCGTTATCACAGACAAGCGCAGCTGCCTGTCCACACCAAATGTGGACAAGCTCACGTTCATTAAAATGAACCAGGCATGGATCCCACAGGACTTGTCCGTATCTTGTGCAGAGTAGACACGTATGCCGGCCTTACCCAGCCATTGTTATACTACAGCGTAATTGCTCATTGTTGTATTTTTGATATTTCCAACTCTTTTGGGGTGTACCCTAATTTAAACAAATAATAAAAAAAACTGTTTTAACTATCTCGTCCTCCTCCACTGCCACTTCCACCTACACTGCTACGTCCACCGCCTCCTCAACCTCCTACTCCATATGGACCTCCACCTCATAGATCAAGATTATTTTATTTAATGTTTACGTATTTTACTTTAAGTCATTTCACTAATTTGTCTGATACATTGTTGGGTCACATATCCCAAATTTTTGGACTGTGATAAAACCCCTGCTCTACCTAGTAGGACAGGTTAATAAATTTCCCAAATTTGTCTGTTACATTGTCGGGTGAAATTCACCAATTTTTGGCTGTGATATACCCCTGCTTTACCTAGTGGATGGGTTAATAAATTTCACTAATTTGTCTGTTACATTGTCGGGTGAAATTCACCAATTTTTGGCTGTGATATACCCCTGCTCTACCTAGTGGATGGGTTAATAAATTTCACTAATTTGTCTGTTACATTGTCGGGTGAAATTCACCAATTTTTGGCTGTGATTTACCCCTGCTCTACCTAGTAGACAGGTTAATAAATTTCACTAATTTGTCTGTTACATTGTCGGGGGAAATTCACCAATTTTTGGCTGTGATATACCCCTGCTCTACCTAGTAGATGGGTTAATAAATTTCACTTATTTGTCTGTTACATTGTCGGGTGAAATTCACGAATTTTTGGCTGTGATATACCCCTGCTCTACCTAGTGGACAGGTTAATAAATTTCACTAATTTGTCTGTTACATTGTCGGGTGAAATTCACAAATTTTTGGCTGTGATATACCCCTGCTCTACCTAGTAGACAGGTTAATACATTTCACTAATTTGTCTGTTACATTGTCAGGTGAAATTCACCAATTTTTGGCTGTGATATACCCCTGCTCTACCTAGTGGACAGGTTAATAAATTTCACTAATTTGTCTGTTACATTGTCGGGTGAAATTCACCAATATTTGGCTGTGATATACCCCTGCTCTACCTAGTGGACAGGTTAATAAATTTCACTAATTTGTCTGTTACATTGTCGGGTGAAATTCACCAATTTTGGCTGTGATATACCCCTGCTCTACCTAGTGGACAGGTTAATAAATTTCACTAATTTGTCTGTTACATTGTCGGGTGAACTTTCCAATTTTTGGCTGTGATATACCCCTGCTCTACCTAGTGGAAATAAAATACATTTTACTAATTCGTCTGTTACATTCTTGGGTGATATTTTACAATTTTTGCCGTAAATAAACCCCTGCTCTGCATAGGGACCTAATTTTTGGTAAAATGGTCTATTCAATTGGTGGGTGACATGAACACAGTTTTGCCGTGAATAAACCCCTGCTCTACATAGTTGACAGGGCCCGAAATGTTTTAAAATCGTCTGTTCCACTGGTGGGTGACATTAACCCATTTTTGATGATGAAAAACCCCTGCTCTGCATAGGTGACAGGGACTTAAATTTCTAAAATTCGTCTTTAATTGGCCCTTTCATTCGATCCTTCTGCTGATGGGTCTGCCCCCTTCAATTTTTTATTTTTTTATTTTAAAAGTATTTTATTATACTCTCAAGAAAGCATACAGTGTTACATAACACCAACAGTGGTGTAAATCGGTACCAGACACATAATAAAGTAAACATCTTACAGCACAGGGAGGGAAAGGAGTATCAGAAATTGCAGTCCTATAATATTAATAAAGGGAGCCATCAATTGAGAGATCGCACATCAGATTGGGACCATAATAAACATGCTAGGACCATTATAAACTAGACAGGAACAGTGTAGCCGCTAACAGAGGAGAATGTCCAGTAATACTCAACAGGTTCTCATGACCCAAACCCTGGCCTCCAATCCATTGGGGTGTTCATAGGAGTAGAGGAAGAGAAAAGACACAATCTCATCAAAATTTAGCTTGCAGGCTTAACTAGACATATTGTGGATTGAGAGAGTGAAATAAAGCTATCAGTGCTGGGTGAGCCCCCTTCAATTTTTGAGTCTCCAAATTGGGCACATGGCCTGAACTTGCCCTTTATGCCTTGGAGGTGCTGGCCTGCCCTGCAGCTAGTGTATCGTCTGAACGTTTGTTTAGCACTCCTGGAGGGGGTTATCACAGGTTATATTTCCCAATGTTTTGGGGTCTACCCAAATTTAAACCCAAAAAAATAATAAAATAAAATAAAAAACAAAAACAAAAACCAGTGTTGGCTACCTCCTCCTCCTCCTCCACCGCCGCTTCCACCTACACCACCACATCCACCGCCTCGTCCTCCTAGATCAAGATTATTATTTTTTATTTTTATGTATTTTATGTTATTTTAACTCATTTCCCTATCCACATTTGCTTGCAGAGAACTTACTATGCTCTTAACCACATTTTAATGCCATTTGCAGCCCTCTAGCCCTTTCCATGACTTTTTTAGAGCCATTTTAGTGCTCCAAAGTTCGGGTCCCCATTGACTTCAATGGGGTTCGGGTTCGGGTTCAGGGTCAAGTTCGGGTCCCAAACTCAAACTTTTTTGTGAAGTTCGGCTGAACCCATCAAACCCGAACATCCAGGTGTCCGCTCAACTCTAGAAATAATCTAGAAATGATACTAAAGGTCCAACCCCTATATCATCAATAATTTTTAATTATGGTTTTGAGTCAAAGAAAGAGATCCTAGTGGCAAGTGATTGGCTCTAAAGGCAGCCAAAAGTTTTCTTTTCTTTTGGACTATTGTGGTATCAGAGCCTGGGCCCATTAGAGGGTGGTGGACCCAGGCCAATCCTAAATCTGTACGAGGACCTCAAGTACTATGGCCTATTGGAGTATTAGAACCTAGGCCCATCGGAGAGTGGTGAGCCCAGTCTGATACTAAATCTGTACCAGGACCTCAAATACTATGGGCCATATATAGTATTGCTATCTTCTTATCAGATGAGTATTTTAAAGCTTTGGTCACCAGGGCCTGGGTGGCATTGCTACCTCTGTACCCTTTTGTCCAGAAAACAAAGTCATTAAAGAGGCTTTCCAGGACTTTAATACTGATGAAGTATCCTCTGGCTGCGGCACTTGCAGTATCGCCGCGGCCTTCTCGCAGCTCAGCCTAGGTCATGTATTGTCACATTCATCAGTCACATGGCCTAGGTACAGCTCAGCCCCATTGAAGTGAATGGGGCTGAGCTGCAATACCAAGCACGCCCTCTATACAATGTATGGTGCTGTGATTGGTGATCTGAGAGAAGGCCGTGGCGCTGGTGCCTTCTCAAAACGCTGATCGGCGGGTGTCCCAGGTGTCGGACTCCTACAGATCTGATACTAATGACCAATCCAGAGGATCCATCCAATAAAGGTTTCACTGGAGATGCTGCCGCTACCTTTCTTGCAATCTAGAGGATGGGCCATCTGTGTAAAAGTCTCTGAAAACCCCTTTAACTTGGGACTAGTAATTTTCACTTGAAGGCCTTTGTGAAATTCCGGTCTCAATGTTTGTGACAAAGTGTTACAAGACTGGAATACTTAAGCAAATGCACATTTAATCATGAGATTCTATTTAGAATGCCTAGGTCTCCTTGGTTGCCTCCTCTTCCCAGGGTGATATTAAATTGAAGGATATTTCGAGTGAAGGCTTTAAGCTTGTTTTGTTTGTACTTGGTACAGAACCATCGTCGCTAGCCACATAGAACTGTTTGTACTGAATAATAGCACTTTAGAGATTGCTATGTGCAGACTGCTCTGACCTACTCTGTTTAACCTTCTTGAATATGCCGAGATTGCAGGATTCTCTTAATTTGCTTAGAATCCAGGGCGGCCCATCTCAAGCATTTGTGTGCACATATGTAAAAAGGACAGGGATAAGAGCTTGAACTGATCCGATTTCCTTTGACTCCATCGTTGCGATATAATAATATTACACCTTGATGTGTCCATATTACTTACGACTGCAGACTATATTTATAGATCCATATAAACTATGAATTGCACAATTCACCTATAGGACCCTCTTTTTCCTATGACATCAGCTTGGTTATTATAACTCTTTTGGTCCTAGAACTTTGGTGTGAGATGGCTTATTTCTCTGGATGAAGGGCAATTGAGATAGGACAGGAGAAGCCATCATAGTTTTGGTGGGAACATAAACCCTGTAGCCATTTAGACAAGGTTATCAAATGATTAAAGTAGGGCAGAATCAGAAAGTATTATCATAGAGGTCCAGAAGTCATCAACCTTACAGGGATATGCCTGTCATGTACTTCTGTACCAACTCTGCACACTGAGCTTGTGCCATCATTACCATCCACTGTGGAACCATGCTATCCATTCCAGATTGTTCTGTTCTGCGACTATAAAGATTTCACCTGAACACACTTAGGCCTCTTTCACACTTGCGTTGTCCGGATCCGGCGTGTACTCCACTTGCCGGAATTACACGCCGGATCCGGAAAAACGCAAGTGTACTGAAAGCATTTGAAGACGGATCCGTCTTCAAAATGCTTTCAGTGTTACTATGGCACCCAGGACGCTATTAAAGTCCTGGTTGCCATAGTAGTAGTGGGGAGCGGGGGAGCGGCATACTTACAGTCCGTGCGGCTCCCGGGGCGCTCCAGAATGACGTCAGAGCGCCCCATGCGCATGGATCATGTGATCCATGCGATCACGTCATCCATGCGCCTGGGGCGCCCTGACGTCACTCTGGAGCGCCCCGGGAGCCGCACGGATGGTAAGTATGCTGCTCCCCGCTCCCCACTACAGTTTACCATGGCTGCCAGGACTTTAGCGTCCCGGCAGCCATGGTAACCATTGAGAAAAAGCTAAACGTCGCATCCGGCAATGCGCCGAAACGACGTTTAGCTTAAGGCCGGATCCGGATCAATGCCTTTCAATGGGCATTCATTCCGGATCCGGCCTTGCGGCAAGTGTTCCGGATTTTTGGCCGGAGCAAAAAGCGCAGCATGCTGCGCTATTTGCTGCGGCCAAAAAACGTTCCGTTCCGGAATGGAAGACATCCTGATGCATCCTGAAGGACGGACTGTCCATTCAGAATGCATTAGGATAATCCTGATCAGTATTCTTCCGGCATAGAGCCCCGACGACGGAACTCTATGCCGGAAGACTATAACGCAGGTGTGAAAGGGCCCTAAGCCACTCCAGTATCGACCAAGTGTGCACAGGTGAACTTTTTTGTCAAGTCTCTCACATACCTTGTTGGTCAGAGGTGACCTGAAGTACAAAACTCCTAATAACACATTCTTGTCATTAAGTCTTGTCTTCTTCTGCTCCAATTCTTTCTCATTGTATGTAACTGGGTTTGTCCTCCTGAGTTCCTATCCACCTCAGGTTGGTGCTATAGGTGGACTGATATGTCTCTGTTCATACACTTTACTTTGGAGTTCGATCTTATGTGTTTTCCAAACTTCTTTAGAATTTTCTGGGCACTAGAGATTTTCAAACATTCTGACCAGTATTTCCCTTCGTAGTGATGCTTGTATACATAGCTCTCACTTGATAGATTTCTATTTGACTTATATGATGATTTCTAGTAACGTTTACAAGACGTGCATCTGCCTTATACCACTATTACTCTTTTAGTGTTACATTGGCGGCTCATACCCCCGCCGCTCCACTCCTCCTAGCGGGCATGAGTTCCATTTTTCTCACCTGCCCCTCCAATCCTGTGCTCCAGCGGGCTAAACCCATCAGCCTTCCTCTCCTCCTTCTCGGCGGAGAAGTGCCTTTTGCTGCCCATTGGCCATGCACTTCCTCTGCCTCTTAGGTGCGTGCACCTATTTCCTCCTCAGCCTATGGCAAGCTACACAGGGGTACTTCAAACACCTTCCCTGTGGGAGGGTGCCTCAACAATAAGTTTTAGTCCACTAGTATCCTGCAAAGATGTGCTGTTATACGTTTGCCTGCCTATGTAGCGACTTCTGTCGCTAGCCTGTTTTTAGGATTTGACCCTTCACTGCCTGATCTCCATACTGACCCTGAGCTGCCCACCCTGACTGTTTATCAGGTTGCACGTACTCTGCCTGCCTGACCTCGGCCTGTTCCTGACTACAGTTTTGTCTAATCCCTGTGGGTTAGCAGTCACTTGAACAGAGAAATTCCAAGAGGTAGTGGCTTGGTGATTCCCTTAAAGTGAAGTCTACATCTCTGTATAGGGGTTAAATGCTACGCTGTTGGGAATAGCCCGAAGCCAAATATGTTCAAGTGACACAGTGGAACCACACGCTGCATAAAATTAAGCTTGTGTGCTCTGGTCTACTTTTTGATGTATTGCCCTAGAAAATCCAATACAAAATACGAACTGAAATTCCAAAAACAAAAGAGTGCAATGTAACATCTCAGAGTTGTAGGAATTGTGGGGAATCGCCCTGGTAGTTAGGACTAGCGGATGAGGTATAGAGGCAAAGTACACAGTTCTTGAATCAAACAGCGGTGTTTATTCACACATTGGTGTATAACAAAATGCAGATAAGGTGCATCACAAAACGCAGGTGGCTTGGTGAAGCCAGGTACTCTCTCTCCACTATACTATACCTGGTTTCAGCTGGGATGAGCTTGCGGCTTAAAAAGACAACGGGATACTCCTCCCTACTTCCTGAGAGAGTACAGCACCTGAGGCCTACTTCTGAGGCATCTGTCTGTACCACAAACTCCCTATTAAAGTCAGGCGTCACACAAACCGGTGACCCGCACAGGGCCCACTTCAAAGTGGAAAAAGCCTCTTCCGCCCTCTTATCCCAGCGAACCATCACTGATTTTCGTCCCTTCAAGAACTCTGTCAAGGGGGCGGCTATAGTGGCAAAGTGGGGAACAAATTTCATATAATAGCCTATCATTCCTAGGAACGACTTTACTTGTTTAGTGGTGACAGGTCGGGGCCAATTTCTTATTACCTCTATTTTGTTTACTTGGGGTTTGATCACACCGCACTCAATGACATATCCAAGGTATTTTGTCTCCTCTAACCCTATTGCGCATTTTTGGGGTTAGCGGTTAGTCCAGCTTTTCAAAGGGAGTCTACTACAGCCTGAACTTTGGGCAGGTGACTTTCCCAGTCGGTACTGTGGATGACAATATCGTGCAGGTAAGCCAAAGCGTACCAACGATGTGGTCGCAGCACAATGTCCATTAGCCTTTGGAAAGTGGCGGAGGCCCCGCTGGTGTGATGAAGGGCGTTTTCTCTTTGGCAGCCTCCGTTAAGGGTACCTGCCAGTACCCTTTGGTGAGGGCCAAAACAGAAAAATACAGGGCTTGTCCAAACCTCTCAATCAGCTCGTCTACCCGGGGCATGGGATACGCGTCGAACTTAGATACCTCGTTTAATTCTCGAAAATCGTTACAAAACGCAACGTCCCGTCTGGTTTGGGTATCAGTACTATAGGGCTGGCCCACTCACTTCTAGACTCCTCGATGATGTCTACTGTTGACTACTCCCAGTAAGATGCTGTCCGGGATCAGCTATGACAGCCATGCTAAATCATAAGGTGTCACTTAGCAATAGCTGCTGCTGACGCATAAAATACTGGTTCTTACTTCACGGAGGCCAGGAACCTCAGTGACACATACCTTCCATCCACAATGATTCCAGGTACCTTCTTACAGAATCTATATACAGTTCCGCTGTGGTGCATTGAGGAGGCTATCTCATGTCAGAAATTGGTGGTATATCACTAAAATATGCCACTGTTATCTACTCGGTAGGATCCTACTATTATGACCATGCAAATCACTAGAACAAAGTGCAAATGGTGCTTGAATAGCACTGTACCACCTAATTTACTGTCAGCACGGACAGCTGTTGACTAGGAGATTTGATCTTTGTTGATGCTCACAAAAATAGGAGAAAACAGCACCCATGGGATTACACTACCCCTTAAATATGTACTCCAACCTGGTACTTAGCACGCAGGGCATTTTTATACCAGGTGCACCCATTAATATTATCTCCTAAGCTTGACCATGATATGGCAGAATAGAATGGGCAAAATCTACTAAACGTAGATAGTTTGAAAATGTGCCAAACTAATTACAGTGGCTAATGATATATCTGGTGCTAGTCTAGTTTATACCACCTCTTAGATAGTTTAGTTTATGACGAAAATTTCTCCACGTGCCTTGTAAATCCATCACAATAAGCAAAGAATCTGGTCAAGTGTGTCACTATTCTGTCTCTGGGCCAAAATCGTGTACTAGTGTCCAAAATTTCTGTCTCCAAGCCAAAGAAAAATCAGTCCTAATATGCCAAAATTCAGTCCTCCAAAAACTTTACTTTGCCACTTTTACTAACCAGAATCATGGATTTACACTTCATAAATTAATCGAGAAGTCAACAGCTGTCCATGCTGACAGTAAATTAGGTGGTACAGTTCAATTCCAGCATCATTGGCACTTTGTTCTGGAGATTTGCACAATCACAATAGTTGGCTCCACACCAAAGTGGATACCGGTGGCAAATCTTAGCTGTTCCCATCCATTTAAAACCAGGAATTGTAAAGGATATTGTAAAAGTCATTCTTTTTGGTACATCTGTATAATGAATGTGTCTAAAATGATGTGCGCCAAAATTTGGTGCAAACCATGCAGAGAATGTTGGTCACTTTTCATAGTAAATGTGGTACAAAGTGGAAAATGGAAACTAAAAACAAAGTTCTACTTTAGCTTCACATTTTTCTTCTTCGCGAATGCCCTTTTGTGTCGTTCTCACTGATAATTTGATTTACGTGTCATTCTTTATAAAAAAAAAAGGAAGAATACACAGATGTAGATATTGCAAAAGGTCACACCTCTGATTTTAAGCACTCCAGGGAAAAAACTCATGGAAAAGTAAGAAGTATGTAAATGAAACAGCCACATATATTATCCCCCACCGTCCTTAAGGTCTACTAGTGTTAGGTCTACAGGAACTTTTATTGGGATTGTAATAGAATAAGGGCATGTAGATCACGGCATGAAAATCTGATTATGCTCTTTGTTGTATTCTGCAAATCGCAGCACTTTTGCCAATGGATGAGTCTATTAGATCAAAGAAAAAATCTAAAAAGGAGAGACTTCTTGAAATTCTGAAACCTGATAAGTAAAACTTATACCTTCAAAAGTTGATATAGACAATGTTGTATATCCACTCTAAGCTGCTCTTAAAGGGAATCTGTCAACTCCAGCAAGTAAAGTAATACATCTATAGAGCACCTGTCCCTGACACCAGATCAGCAATTTGTATGTCAATATCGTCCCTATGTCCACCCACAAACAGAGCTCCAAATACCCTACACAGACAAAAATTATACAATTCTGGAGGGGCTCAGGAGCGTTGTACATGTTTTATTACTGAATGCAATTAATAAAGTTGCATGCAGTGTATGCACTAAGCATTAGTAATTAAAAATTCTAATCATGGTCTGGTCTCTATCATAAGGTTTGATTATAGAGAAAGTCTAGAAGCATTTATGTATAAGTTGACATGCAGTAAAATGCACTAAAACAATGTTATCTGTTTTGTTTTTTGCTTAGTATTAGAGATGAGTCCGTCAATTCTACCAATTCAGAATTTGTCCCAAATAAAAAAAATAAAAAATGGATTCTGAGAAATCCGAATTTCTTTAAAAAATGTTTCGGGCAAATCACACAGAGACAGACAAGCACACATAAATCTTGGCTGGGAAACAGACATGCAATTCAGCTTTCCTTCCAAAAGGAAAGGAACCTAAGTATCTCACAACACCAGCAGTAACTTACCTATCCTAATTAAATGCTCAATCTTTTAAACAGGCCTTGAAGCATAGCTTGGATACCAGTTAAAGGGGTTGTCCAGGATAAAAAAAAAAAAACATGGCTACTTTCTTCCAAAAACAGCATCTCACCACAACCTGTGGACAGTGTTGATGCTGTTTTTTGAAGAAAGCAGAAATGTTTATCTAATCCTGGACAACGACTTTGAGCAAGCATTTCATTTGCAGAGAGCTCCATCAGGGTAATTACCATTTGTCAGTGTTGAGCAGAAATAACTGGCTTGACTATTTTGAGAGCCTTTAGCCAGGATCTTTCTTTTCTTATCTTTGCATTGTGCAATACCAGAAAAAGTTTGAAATACTGCTCCCTATGTACATGAATTTAACTACTATAATACTGCACCTATGTACAAGAATATAACTACTATAATGCTGCTCCTGTGTATAAGAATATCACTACTATAATACTGCTCCTATGTACAAGAATATAACTGCTATAATACTGCCTCCTATGTACAAGAATATAACTACTATAATACTGCTCCTATGTACAAGAATATAACTACTATAATACTGCCTCATATGTGCAAGAATATAACTACTATAATACTGCTCCTATGTACAAGAATATAACTACTATAATACTGCTCTACAGTGCAAAGAAGAAGCCATTTCTAAGCAAGATCCACAAGCTCAGGCGTTTTCACTGGGCCAGGGATCATTTAAAATGGAGTGTGGCAAAATGGAAGACTGTTCTGTGGTCAGACGAGTCACGATTCAAAGTTCTTTTTGGAAATCTGGGACGCCATGTCATCCGGACCAAAGAGGACAAGGACAACCCAAGTTGTTATCAACGCTCAGTTCAGAAGCCTGCATCTCTGATGGTATGGGGTTGCATGAGTGCGTGTGGCATGGGCAGCTTGCATGTCTTGAAAGGCACCATCAATGCAGAAAAATATATTCAGGTTCTAGAACAACATATGCTCCCATCCAGATGTCATCTCTTTCACATTCTGTGCCAGACCACATTCTGCATTCAATCACAACATCATGGCTGCGTAGGAGAAGGATCCGGGTACTGAAATGGCCAGTCTGCAGTCCAGATCTTTCCCCTATAGAGAACCTTTGGCGCATCATAAAGAGGAAGGTGCAACAAAGAAGGCCCAAGACGATTGAACAGTTAGAGGCCTGTATTAGACAAGAATGGGAGAGCATTCCTATTTCTAAACTTGAGAAACTGGTCTCCTCGGTCCCCAGATGTCTGTTGAGTGTTGTAAGAAGAAGGGGAGATGTCACACAGTGGTGAAAATGGCCTTGTCCCAACTTTTTGGGGATTTGTTGACACCATGAAATTCTAATTCAACATATTTTTCCCTTAAAATGGTACATTTTCTCAGTTTAAACTTTTGTTCCGTGATTTATGTTCTATTCTGAATAAAATATTAGAAGTTGGCACCTCCACATCATTGCATTCAGTTTTTATTCACGATTTGTATAGTGTCCCAACTTTTTGGGAATCTGGTTTGTACAAGAATATGACTATTATAATACTGCTCCCTATGTACATGAATATAACTACTATAATACTACCCCTATGTACAAGAATATAACTACTATAATACTGCTCCTATGTACAAGAATATATCTACTATAATACTGCTCCTATGTACATGAATATAACTACTATAATACTACCCCTATGTACATGAATATAACTACTATAATACTGCTCCTATGTACAAGAATATAACTACTATAATGCTGCTCCTGTGTACAAGAATATAGCTACTATAATACTGCTCCTATGTACATGAATATAACTACTATAATACTGCTCCTATGTACAAGAATATAACTACTATGAGCCTTGCAAGCGGTCCCAAATCCTGGCCCTTTTACAAAGGGATAAAGTGTCTATAGCATTCTTCCAGGAAACCCACTTCAGAGAGGGTAAGACCCCCAAATTGCCCCCCAAAAGGTTTTCTCAATGGTTCCATAGCACGTATAGTTCGGCTAGCAGGGGTGTCAGCATAGCGATCCACAAACAGCTCCCCTTCAAGCATTCTGCTGTCTCCTCGGACCCTGAGGGCCGTTACCTGTTTGTTAAGGGCACTATCGCTGACACACCTGTTACCCTGGCAACTGTATATGCTCCCAATAGAGGGCAGGTTGCTTGGCTCGTTCAGACCCTTGGCTTGTTATCCACCTTTAAGGAGGGAATGGTGATTCTAGGCGGCGACTTCAATGTCACCCTGGAGCCTTCCATAGATTCCTCAAATGGGAAGTCCGCCATTACACATGTACGCTTACGGCGCCTCAAACTCGCCTTACATAGGTTAGGTGTAATAGATATTTGGCGCACCACAAACCCCTCTAGTAAGGATTACACCTTCTATTCAGCCGCTAAATCCTCCTACCATAGACTTGACTATCTATTCCTGTCTAAAACCCATGCAAATAGGGCTATCCGATCCCACATAGGGAACATCACCCTGTCTGACCATGCCCCTGTATTTCTGAGTGTTTCTCTGCAGGACCTCCCAAAGAGGGAATGGAATTGGCGTATTAATGAGACCATTATCTCTGACCCCTCCCATGTCGCTAAATTGTCCTCTATCATAACTGAATTTTTCACACTTAACACCCTAGGCCCGGACGCGCCCTCCCCCTCCATCACTTGCGAGACCCACAAGGCAGTTCTGAGAGGTGAGCTGATAGCTCTAGGGGCTCATATTAAAAAACAGCGGAACCAAGCAGTAGCGACCCTCCTCTCCCAGATACAAGCGCTAGAAATAACGCACAAAAACTCGCAGGCCCTTAGATGTGCCTCAGACCTGTCAGAGGCTCGCACAAAGACATTGCTGAATGTCACGTCAGCCAAACTACTTTTACGTGCCAAATTTCGGTCATATGCCCATGGAGATAAAGGGAATAGGCTAATGTCAGCCTTAGTTAAAAAACAGAAAGATGATTCCTTTATCGCAGCTGTCAAGGATGCCAAAGGTACGCTACATAAAAGCACCCCAGACATAGCAGATTCCTTTTGTGCCTTCTATAGGGACCTATATAACTTAGAGCCACCAAACCAACTCTCGCCAGCCCAAATAGGGGAAGCAACTGAGAAATTCCTCTCCTCCCTCCAGCTGCCTACTATCACTCCATCACAGTCGGCCCAACTCTTGTCCCCCATCACGGATTCTGAAATCAGCAAGGTCCTCTCCTCCATACCTTCCGGGAAAAGCCCAGGCCCAGATGGCTTTACCATCTCCTACTACAAAACCTTTAAGCACATTCTGATCCCACACTTTAACATCCTTTGTAATTACTTACTCCAAGGAGGTTCCCTCCCCCCACAATCGCTATCGGCCCATATCACAGTAATTCACAAAGAAAATAAGGACCCCCTAAACTGCGGGAGCTACCGCCCTATTTCGCTTTTGAACACTGATGTGAAATGGTGGGCTAAGATTTTGGCCCATAGGATTCAGTCGGTTCTCCCTGACATTATCAATAAGGAGCAGGTAGGATTCGTCTCTGGCAGACAGGGGAGTGAAAACACGGTTCGCATCATACACTTAATTACGCATGCTCGGCGGAATTCTATACCGCTAGCCCTTCTCAGTACAGATGCAGAGAAGGCCTTTGACAGGATCAACTGGCATTTTATGTCTCGGGCACTGTCAAAATTTGGCCTTCCGGACCAGTTCATCCAGTCCATCTTCTCACTCTATTCGCTCCCCTCTGCCAGGATTCGGATCAATGGCACACTCTCTCCAACTTTCCCCATTACCAATGGGACGAGGCAAGGCTGCCCACTATCACCGGCCCTTTTTGTTATTGTTATGGAGACACTGCTGGCTAAAATTAGGCAAGATCCGGACATACAAGGGATTACCTTGGGATCTCATACCCATATGACAGCTGCCTTTGCAGATGATCTCTTAGTCATCGCGTCCAATCCCACAACCTCATTTCCCAGGCTCCAAGCTCTTTTTGAGGAATATGGTTTGGTCTCTAATTTCAAGATCAATTATGGTAAGTCACAGGCCCTAAATATTTCCTGCTCAGCCACTTCCATAGAAATGATCAAACGCTCCACGGCATTTACGTGGGCCCCCAAGTCAATCCCATTTTTGGGCATCCATATATCAGCGAATCCAGAGGACCTTTACGAGCTTAACCAGGCCCCTTTACTTAGATCTATTAGAGCACACCTGCAATCCCTAAAACTCCCGTTCATTTCATGGATTGGAAGGAAGAATTATATTAAAGCCTTCATTGTCCCTAGACTACTTTACTTCATTCAAACACTACCAATTTGGCTACCCCATTCCTTCTTTGTGGAGGTCCGCAGAATCTTCTCAGCATTTGTATGGTCGGGTAAGTCCCCCAGAATAGCATACACCACCCTCACTCGGGAGAAAAGATTGGGAGGTTTTGGCCTGCCAGATATTTACCTTTACTATAAAGCAGCAATGGTAAGCAGAGCTCTAAGCCTCCTGTCCTGGCGCCCTCTCAATCTTGTCTCCCAATTGCAGTGTGATATGCTCACCTATAAAGATAAACTGGTCTTATGGGGTTTGCGGAAAAGTACTGCTAATAACATTTGTGCCTCGCCTTTGTGGAAGGGCTTACTGTTAGAATGGTCCAAACTATATCAGGCATCAGTTCTTAAGTTCCCTAGTATGAATATCCCCCTGCACCTGCTTCAGGCCCATATTCATCCCGCCACCACTGCACCATCAGGAATTTGGGCCCTACTATCTAGCTTAAGGTTACAAGACATTATATCTGAGTCTGGTGCTTTAAATTGGAGTGATGTTTTGCTCTTCCAAAGGTCCAAAAGGCTTCCTTTTTGGCAGTTATGGCCTTTAAAAAGGACCTAAAGCTTATTGAAAAGGTCCCACGACCCACAAATGATCCCTCATGGATGGAGGGGAAGATTTCAGTAGGCCAACGCCCGCGGAAGCCTCTCTCCACATTATACAAGGAGCTGCTCTCCTCCGCCCCTCCAGATCTGTGGTTTCTCTCAGCTTGGGAGAAGGAGTTATCCATAACTTTGTCAGAACCTGAGAAAGCTTTTATCCTCACACACTCACACGGATTCAACCGTTGCATTAAGATACAAGCTAACTCATACAAATTGAGATCGAAACTATTATAAATAAGATCTGTAAAAACCAGGTTAGATTAGACGCAAAGCTCCTAATGTTATGGTGTCCTAATGAAAAAAATAATAATTTCTATGGTCTTATTAGACCAACAAATCCCTGTAGGGGTCGCTAGCTAATATTTAAATAATTTATAAACTTATCTTTATTTCTATCAAATTACGACTCACAAACACAAAAATGTTTAAAATTATTAGGATACAGTGAGATGATATAAGGTTATTCTATATGCTAATTAACTCTTAGCTGTATTGAGATATTCCTTTATATCTGTAGGGTACATCAGCGAGGCACATTAATTTATACACTTTAGGTAGCCTCTTATAGTTTTTGTGTATTTTTTATATATTTATTTTGTATCTGTTTGTTATTGATTTTTTCCTTTAGTAGACCGGTCATATTTTTGTCCTCCACCTTTATGATTGGGAGGTTGTTAATCCACTACTAGTCCACTGCACATGGGATATCGAGGTGACGTATATACTGTATGTTATATATTTTTAGAGGGTCTCTAAAAAGGGTTTTTGAATATTGGTGTCCTAATGACACGCTGACCCCCTCAAGGTTAAATCTACCGACTATGCTTATAACAGCAGCTCGCCTATTGATTCCATTGTTATGGAGAAATGATTCTCCTCCATCCCTCTTGATGTGGACCGAGAAGGTGGATCAGCTTTACCGGTTTGAGGAGCTTGCACACTGGGAGACTCACTCTAGAGCAAAGTTTATCAAAACAAGGTCCCCTTGGAAGCTTTATCGTAACTTCTAGATTCACACGAAGCATATGATAGACATCTATTACCCCCCCCCCCTTACCTCCTTTTCCCCCTCCCCTCTTCCCATGTCTTGTCTTTACTTTTCCGTATTAATTACTTTTATGCACATGTTAATGTGTTATTGAGTCATGTCGCCACTGCACTTGAATTGATGTGCTTAGTGAATAAGCATTTGTCCAGCTGCGCCTGGTATTTAAGTGATTGAATTGTCACATGACTATTTGCGTTTTCTTCAATAAAAAGAAATTTGATTAAGAATATAACTACTATAATACTGCTCCTATGTACATTAATATGACTACT
This sequence comes from Bufo gargarizans, assembly GCF_014858855.1. Classification (NCBI taxonomy): domain Eukaryota; kingdom Metazoa; phylum Chordata; class Amphibia; order Anura; family Bufonidae; genus Bufo; species Bufo gargarizans. Next base: position 509,287,073 of record NC_058083.1, read on the forward strand.
ATAATATCGCTCCCATGTAGAAGAATATAACTACTATAATACTGCCTCCCATGTACAAGAATATAACTACTATAATACTGCCTCCTATGTACAAGAATATAACTACTATAATACTGCTCTTATGTACAAGAATATGACTACTATAATATCGCTCCCATGTAGAAGAATATAACTACTATAATACTGCTCTTATGTATACGAATATAACAACTATAATACTGCTCCTATGTACAAGAATAAAACTACTATAATACTTCTTCCTATGTACAAGAATATAACAACTATAATACTGCTCCTATGTACAAGAATAAAACTACTATAATACTTCTTCCTATGTACAAGAATATAACTACTATAATACTGCTCCTATGTACAAGAATATAACTATTATAATACTGCTCCTATGTACAAGAATAGAACTACTATAATACTGCTCCTATGTATCAAATAGAACTTTTATAATACCGCTACTATGTACGAAAATATACTGTAACTGTTACAATACTGCCCTTTTCTGTATGTTTTGTGCAAGAATATAACTATAATGCTGCTCCTATGCAACAATATTAGATTCAACCTTTGGAAAATAGTGTTTCTGGTAAAAGAAAGCCTTTTTCTAATTTTATAAACTGTGCAAATATATAACCACTATAAAATCTTACAAGAAAGTATAACACAATCTACAGCACATACTTTTTAAATTTATTTTATAGTTGTTTTATTTCAATGTTAATCGAAGTAAAAACACCTATTATTACTTTCAGGATCCTTATAACTATAGTGTGTGGTGTATGGATTTAGCAGTCTTCATGCCGCTTCATATCTCCTTGTGTTAACCTCTGCCACCGCATACCCCGGCTCGGTATTAGGGCCCCTGGCTATAACTAAATATGACAGCATTGCTTAATCAAGACATCTGCACCTAAGATCATAACTTGCAGCAAGCTGTTCAGCATAGAGGGAGCGCTCAGCAGGCAGGGGAGGTTGGTGCCTTCCTCATCTTCTTGTTTGCCTAAATACAATATTTAGTAAAATGTCATACATATCAGAATAGAATTTAGGAATGTATACATTTTTTATTATTAGTAGAAATCATAGTACTAATTAAGTTTATATTAATTTAAGGGAAACGGTCAACATTTCTATGCTGCCCTATGATAAACTCCCTCTAGTGGCTGCTGCGGGCTGTCGGAATTGTATCACTTAACTGGATTGTTCTACAAATGGAAGCTGGTGATTTGGATGATAGAGAATTCGGAACCTATTGAGACAAACTGCAATACCCATAACAACCTTTGGGCGGCGGCACATAGACCTTTATAGGATAGACATCTCGTGGCACAGTATCGTAAAATCTGTTGTTTTGAAAAGCTGTTGGTCTCGTGACATTTGTAAGTTAAAGAATTGTTTATGATTAGAAGAACATAGCTGCTTTCTTATGGAGCCTGGGCTGTCTATGAGTTGTGTCCAGTAGCTGTGTCACTGTTCAAGTGGATAGGACTGAGCAGCAATGACTGGCAGCCATGTTTTTCAACTCTTACCCTACCTTTATTTTTAATGGGATTTGTCTGGATATGTGTGAGAAGCTTTTCTAAACAACATGATTTTGCAACATTATGTCATGAGATGGCTATCCTGTATAAGTAATGGGAAGCACCCAATGGTTTTCAGGGAAATTGCAGTCTGTCAAGGAATTTGTTGTATATTATATTGAATTAGTTTTATGAGAAACTGGTGTTTTTTGACAACTTTAAGCTGCAGTACGACTGGACACATCTGTCTTGGTTGGTAAAGTGAGTAATAATTGAGACTGGAGAGGAATTTTGCCATTTCTAACAGGGACATTAACGTGTTTTGAAATCCCCCTTTAAAGTGAACCTGAATCCTACATCTAACCACATGAACAGCCATTATGATGGGGTAGTGAGGATACTAACAGCACTTCACTATGTAGCGCAGGGGCAGGAGAATTCCTTCACCTCTGTGATGGTCTGCACATGTGCCAGGGGTAGTAGGATTAAAGCATCAGCATAGTTCATCACCAGGTTGTCAATGGTCTAGAACCTCAACTCCCACCTGTTTATTGACATCTTCTTCAAGTTTGGTACCCACCTAATCTTTTCTCAAATCCTGCACCTGTGTTTTTCATCTTCACTATGTAGCACAAAGGCAGGAAAATTCCCCCACCTTGGTGCTGATCTGCACATGCCCCAGGGGTGGTAGCATGATGACATCATGAGCGTCTCCTTTATTCTGCATTGTCAATCTGTCTCCCTTCCCGGGTGCATTCTCAGACCATCACTGGGGCTATGTGCAGGCTGTAACAGTGGCTTCTTGCACCGATGTTCCCCTGCTTACCGCAGCGCCGTGTTCAGCAGTGATCTGCTGCTAGTTTTTCCTTTCCCAGCCCTGGCCACAGCATGCTTGCTGCTTGTTTCCTGCAGCATTTCCTTAAGGACCAGTGCGCATCACTTCCTGTGTATTATGGGTTGGATCATGTGACCTCGCTAACCAATCCTAGCCCTCCTGCACATATATAAGTGGCTCAGCCCCCTTCCCAGATGCCTCAGTGTTAAGTTCCTTGTGTCATTCTAAGGTTCCTGATATCCGCTTGTGTTCCTGTGTTCCAATCCTCACTTGTACTTGTGTTTCTGGATTCTGCTACCCGTTTGATTCCTGCCTGCTTGCCTTGACTCTCCTGTTGCTGATCCGGATTACCTGACCTGTGCCTGTGCTGCCTATCCTGACTTTGCTTTTGCCTCATCCTTCGGTCCTGCACTGTTGCTCCTGGTAACGACTCAGCCTGCTGACAACGCCTGTACCTCTGGTACCTTTCTCAGGCACCTTCTCGTCCGCCTGGACCAGCTGCCTCGTGTACCTATCCTACTCAAGAGGTAGCGACCTGGTGTTCCCCTTGGGAAAGTGTATCCCCACCATCAGGGGTACTGTGAAGATCAAGGGGTTCAGTTAGACAATGCCCTTAGAGGAGGTAGGACACGTGGCACAGTGGGTTCACACCCGCTGGTTCATGACACAGGCGCAGGACGTCAGATCAGTCAAAGACATAGGAAGGGTGTCCATCAAACTCCGAAAGGGGAGGGCAGGCCATGAGCTCAAGAACATAGCTGACTCTTCAAATACCTATTTCACCTAATTATCACAGAGCATAGGAAAACTTTAGGTAGACATTATTCTGGGTATTCCGGTTATAACAAGTTATCCCCTATCCTATCAGATTGGTTGGGGTCCTACCAAGAAATGGTTTAGGATAGGAACAACCAGTGTCGAACTGGCCCACCATAGTATCAGGGCAATCCTCCTTAGGGCCCAGGTTCTGATATATAATGGGCCCCATAGATCCAAAAGGAAAAGAAAATGTGGGTCCAACGGCAGACAATCACTTGCCACTAGGGTCTATTTCTTTTTATTGGTGATATGGTGGTTGTTGGACTTCAAGAATAATTTCCTCTGGTAAGTCCCAGGAGTCCCAGTCCCACACTGGGAGGAACTAGATATTTTATGCATTACAGTTTGATTGTCAGCTAAACTGTTGGTGACCGGTTCCCTTTTTAAATCAGGTATTGTTCCCTGAACTGGAGGGTCACCTTAAGAGCCTTGAGTTTTTCTTGTATCCCTGTAATTTACAGCAGGAGGCCACGGTCCGCCATTGCTATGCACAGAATAACCTTGCATGTTTGATGAGGTTCAGTGTTGAACTCTGCGCAGACAGAAGACTTGGTTAGCAGGATAAAGAATTACATGTTGGAAGCACAAGTCGTGGTTGTCTTTAATTAAAAGTGCTATTGATTTTGCAGCCTTTTAATGACAGCCACTAGTCTGTGCCTCACATTGTTAGTCTGTGAAGGTTTAAGCCGTATAACAAAGGGCATTTATACAGCACTTAACACAAAATTATGACTGATTAAAATCTAATTAATCATGGTAACCGTGTCATCGCCTAGGATGACAAATTCCGGGTGCCCCTGATTCCCTAATGTAATCCATACCAAACGCATTTAACCATCGATATTCTGAATTACCTTATTACTCAATTGTACAAACAGATCTAAATAGAAGTATAATAAATTAATAATCACACACTGTGATATAAAATTAGTGCAAAAAGTAAAAGGCATAAAAAGAAATGGTATATCTGTAAAGAATAAATCAAGGCAACTGGACTTATGGTAGATTTCTTGAAATAAAAAGAAATAGGTAATTATTAGAGGTGCATCCAAAATATACATTGGGTATTCATCTGCTTCCTTTTTTATTGGGTCATCGGTGCCTTAAACGGGTTCTCCAGGAATAATAAAAATGAAAATGCTTAAATATTACTTTATAATAAATATATTCCCAAATACCTTTCAGTATTTATAATGGCTCATTTTGTCTGGGGAGCAATCATCAGGGTAAACAAAATGGCTGCCATCCTATTAGTACACACAGAACCAGTCCTAATCACTAGCGATGGACAAACATAGGCCGGGACGATTCACGAATGCGAACGCGTGTTCACGATCAAATATTCGCAAACCGTGCGTTCGTGGCGGACCCCATTAACTTTAATGGCAGGCTAACCTGAAAAACATTCAGGTCATATTTGCAGCCATCAAATACTTACTAGAAGTGCACAAATAGTCCCACAACATGGACAGTGACATACCAGAGGAGATCAATGGCAAAATTTCCAACAAAAAATATGTACTTTAATCAGGGGCCATTTTTATACATCTTAAAGGGAAACTCTTAAAAATGTGCCCTGCTAGAGTCTAGAAATTTTTTATTTTAGGCCACGGTAGTACAGGCCCCCCAAAAAAGTGATTATGTTGCTGGAGGGACATTAGGCGGTCACTAGATAACAATTTTACTGCAGGCCAGCAGAGTACAGGCCCCAGAAATTAGGCATTCATCTGACAGAAAAGAACAAGTGATTATGTGGCTGAAGGTAAATTAGGCGGTCACTGAATAACAATTTTACTGTAGGCCAGTGGAGTAGAGGCCCCAAAAATTAGGCATTCACCTAACAGAAAAGGCCCTTTATGCCGCTCTATATACATAAGGCAAGGACCATTCTTTGTTCTGGGTGATGGCGGATATGTGTGGGTTGGCATGAGGAAATTCAATTACACGTGGTCGTCACAGATGTTAAATTCCTCCAAGATCCATGCCTCATTCATCCTCATTCATTTTTAGAAAAGTTAGGTCGTGAGCTAGGCGAGTGTACTTATCGGTCACGATTCCCCCTGCTGCGCTGAATGTCCTTTCGGACAGGACACTCGACGAGGGGCAATCCAAGAGTTCCATGGCAAATTGTGCCAGCTCTGGCCACAGGTCAAGCCTGCACACCCAGTAGTCCATGGATTCCTCGCTTCTCAGAGCATCCACATTGGCCGTTAACCTGATGTAGTCAGACACCTGTCGGTCTAGGTGTTCTGTGAGGGCGGCTGTCGATGGGTTGGCTGCAAGAATGATCTCATATCTGAAGTGACCAACACATCTTCAAAACACCCTCTTCTTGCATGCGTGGTAGGAATGGTACCCGCAACTGTTTCTCTGTGGGTGCATTCTGACAGCCCTCTGTGATGCTGGTAACATGTCTGCCATTTTGTGTTTGTACAGGGGGTCTAAGTACGTTGCCACCCAGTACTGTTACTTGCCCTTTATGCTTTTTATACAGGGGTCCCTCTTCAAACACTTGAGCATGAAGGCCCCCATTTGCACTAAATTGGAAGTGGTGGAGCGCCCTGGCTCCTGCTCATCGCCCAGGAGAATGTCGTCCTCGGTCACCTCACCCCAGCCACAAACAACACCAGGGATCTCGAAAAGTTTGAAGTCCCCCTCAAAGCCTGCTTTTCTTGCTCCTCCTCCTCCCCCCAGCTACCATCCTCCTCTCAATTCTCTTCAGACTCCTGCTGACTTGTCTCAGATGGAGTGCCCCCCCCCCCCGGAATTCATTCAGCATTGCAACTTCCTCATCTTCCAGCTCCTGCTCTTCGACAGCTTGATCAATGACACGACGCAATGCACACTCCAGAAAGAAGGAGTAAGGTATGATGTCACTGATGGTGCCCTGGCTGCGACTAACCAGTTTGGTGATCTCATCAAATTGCCGCAGAAGTCTGTATGCGTCACGCATGAGCAGCCACTGGTGCGGTGAAAAGAAACCAAGCTCCCCAGAACCTGTCCTGCTGCAGAGTTCGTACAGGTAGTCGTTAACGGCACGTTTCTGCTGGAGCAGCCTATCAAGCATATACAAGGTGGAGTTCCAGCGCGTCGGGCAGTCACAAATCAGACATCTGACAGGCAAATGGTGTCACCGCTGAACATCAGCAAGGCGAGCCATGGCCGTGTAAGATCTTCTAAAATGGCCAGAGATTCTCCTGGTCTGCCGCAAGACGTCCTGGGGCCCGAGGTATTTGGCAATAAATAGCTACACGACTAAGTTCAGGATGTGTGCCATGCACGGCATGTGTTTCATTTTGCCCTGTTTCAGCAAGCTCAGCAGATTGACACCGTTGTCGCACACCACTTTACCAGCTGTCAAATTGAGCGGGGTTAGCCACTGATCGGCCTGTGACCACAGAGCTGAAAGGAGTGTGGCTCTTGACTTCCAGGCACAACAGCCGCAGCACAGCATGGCAACTTCTCACCTGGCACATTGAATAGGTTCTGGGGAGCTTGAGGGATGCAGCGGAAGAGGCGGTAGCAGTAAAAAAGGAGGAGTCAGCCAAGGAGGAGATGGAGGATGGAGTAAGAGGAGGAGAAGAAGAGGCAGGCCTGCATGCAATCCGTGGCGGTTATATCAAATCCACACGGGTGCCACGAGTTACATGCTTGACGGCCGTCAGAAGGTTCACCCAGTGGGCAGTAAAAGTTATGTATCTTCCCTGCCAGTGTTTGCTAGACCAAGTGTCTGTGGTCAGATGTATCTTCGCACCGACACTGTGTGCCAGAGATATATTAACTTGCCGCTAAACGTGGCCATATAGTTCAGGGATGCCCTTCTGGGAGAAATATTTCCTCTGGGGACCTTCCACTGCGGTGTGCCATTGGGCACAAATTTTCAAAGGGCCTCAGAGTACACCAATTTATATGGTAGTAGTTAGCGGGCTGGCTGTTCCGACAAGCCAGCGGTCAGCCGTTGGGCAAGAGGATTATCCGGCGTCATCATTTTTTTATGCTCAAACATTTGGGCCACGGAAGCCTGCCTTGTGCCAGATAAAAGCAATGACGGCATGGTGGAAGGTGGAGTGGAGGACAAATGGGAGGAGAGAGGAGAAGAGGTGGGATGTGGAGCGCTGTGAGTGTGGCTTTGTGGGTTATGATGGCATTGCTCCCACTGGGCTCAGTTGTGGGAGGCCAGGTGCCTTCTTAAGGCGGTCGTCCCTATGTGAGTGTTGAGCTTACCGCGACTTATGCGTTGACAGCACAGGCTGCAGATGGCAACACTATTGTCAGCAGCTGACACATAAAAAAAAAGCCCACACTGCGGAGCCATGTGCCAGCGTCCTGGGAGCGCAAGATGCGACCGTGCATGGTGGATGGCTCGCTCCAGATACATTTGCAGTCTGCTTTTTGCCTCCTGTACACTGTGAGTTCTGCCTGCTTCTCCTCCTTCTCCTCCCTATCTGCTGCTCCGTCTCTCCCTCTGAACTCCCCTCCTCTTCCTCTCTTGTGGGCACTCACATGACGTCCATCGACACGTTATCATCGTCACCTTCACCACCACTGACATTAGAGATCTCGGAGTAGGCAGCAACAGCGGGGACCACCCTCTTTGGGCTCATAGGGGTACTGTCGTCAGACCGCTGGGTGGCAGCCATTGCTACCTCCTCTTCCTCATCTGATGCCAAAAATATCTGCGCATCGGTAAGGTCTGGGAATGGATGGGGCTATGGTGGTGGTGGTGTCTTTGGGGGTGCACATAGCAGAGAGTGAGGAGGGTGCAGATACAGAGGATAAGGAGGGTGCGGAAGCAGAAGGGTGAGTGAGCCACTCAGCCAACTGTGGTGCGTCCTTTGACTTAATCGCACGCACCTTCTCCAACGTCCTACTTAGGCTCTGGCCTGGTGCACCTGCCCGACCCCTACCACCCCTGCGGAACTGCTTTCCTCTTCCTCTGCCTCTCATTTTCAAAATGACTCTGTGCCAAAGTCCCTAGAGAAGAGCAGTATTTGTGGAAGCAGGTATATCGCCGGCCTCAATCAGTATTTGGTGGAAACAGGTATATCAATCCCCTTAATCAGTATTTTGTGGAAGCAGGAGTATTGCAGGCCTCAATCAATATTTGGTGGAAGCAGGTATATCGCACCCCTCAATCCGTATTTTGTGGAAGCAGGTATATCGCACCCCTCAATCAGTATTTTGTGGAAGTAGGTATAACAAACCCCTTAATCAGTATTTGTGGAAACAGGTATATTATACCCCTTAATCAGTATTTGTGGGAGCACGTGTATCGCAGGCCTCAATCAATATTTGGTGTAAGCAGTTATATCAATCACCTTAATCAGTATTTTGTGGAAGCAGGTGTATCGCACCCCTCAATCTGTATTTTGTAGATGCAGGTATATTAAACCCCTTAATCAGTATTTTGTGGAAGCAGGTATATCGCACCCCTCAATCAGTATTTTGTGGAAGCAGGTATATCAAACCCCTTAATCAGTATTTGTGGAAGCAGGTATATCAAACCCTTAATCAGTATTTGTGGGAGCAGGTATATTAATCCCCTTAATCAGTATTTTGTGGAAGCAGGTATATAGAATCACTTAATCAATATTTGGTGGAAGCAGGTATATCGCACCCCTCAATCAGTATTTTGAGGAAGCAGGTATATCAAACCCCTTAATCAGTATTTTGTGGAAGCAGGTATATCGCACCCCTTAATCAGTATTTTGTGGAAGCAGGTATATAGAGCCTCTTAATCAGTAATTTGTGGAAGCAGGTGTATCGCAGACCTCTATTAGTATTTGGTGGAAGCAGGTATATAGAGCCTCTTAATCAGTAATTTGTGGAAGCAGGTGTATCGCAGGCCTCAATTAGTATTTGGTGGAAGCAGTTATATCAACCCCCTTAATCAGTATTTTGTGAAAGCAGCTATATTGCACCCCTCAATCAGTATTTTGTGGAAGCAGGTATATCAAACCCCTAATCAGTATTTGTGGAAGCAGGTATATCCAACCCCCTAATCAGTATTTGTGGGAGCAGGTATATTTATCCCCTTAATCAGTATTTTGTGGAAGCAGGTATATAGAATCACTTAATCAATATTTGGTGGAAGCAGGTATATCACACCCCTCAATCAGTATTTTGAGTAGGCAGGTATATCAAACCCCTTAATCAGTATTTTGTGGAAGCAGGTATATCGCACCCCTTAAACAGTATTTTGTGGAAGCAGATATCTCGCAGGCTTCAATCAGTATTTGGTGGAAGCAGGTATATAGAACCTCTTAATCAGTAATTTGTGAAAGCAGGTTTATTGCTGGCCTCAATTAGTATTCGGTGGAAGCAGTTATATCAACCCCCTTAATCAGTATTTTGGGAAAGAAGGTATGGCTATTTTCACGCTCCATTCAGGGCTCTCACAAGCGGTCCAAAACGGACCAGTTTTGCCCTAATGCATTCTGAATGGAAAAGGATCCGCTCAGAATGCATCAGTTTGCCTCCGTTCTGTCTCCATTCCGCTTTGGAGGCGGACACCAAAACGCTGCTTGCAGCATCTGATCGGCAGGGGTCCGACCCCCGGGACCCCTGCTGATCAGCTGTTTGAGAAGGTTACGGCGCTGCAGGAGCGCCGCGGCCTTCTCACTGTTTACCACAGGCCCAGTGACGTCACGACTAGTATCAATTGGCCTGGGCGCGGCTAAGCTCTGTTTACTTGAATGGAGCTTAGCCTCGCCCAGCCCAGTTGATACAAGTCGTGACATCACTGGGCCTGCGGTAAACAGCGAGAAGGCCGCAACGCTGCTGCAGCGCTGCAACCTTCTCAAAAAGCGAATCGGCAGGGTCCCGGGGGTCGGACCCCCGCCGATCAGATGCTGATGATCTATCCAGAGGATAGATCATCAGTTTAAACAAACTGCAGAACCCCTTTAAGTATTTTCATTTTCTTAATTCCCCTTAATTAACCCCTTTAAGATACTACTCTCATGTCCTTATGGGAACATTTCATGTTCTTTTGCCTGGTTTATGGTGAGTTAAAGGGGTTGATGGCCTATCCTTAGGATTGGTTGGCATCCAACTCTTGACACCTCTGATGATAAGCGGTTTGAGGTGCCGACCGCATTACAGACATTGGTTACTAAATACAGTGCCATACATGTTGTAGCTACTGTGCATGGTACATCAGCTTGCTGTAGTTCTGTCCAATTCAAGTGAATGGGGCAGAGCAACGTATAGTACCAGACACAGTCACTACAGATTGTAAGGCCTTTTGCAGCAGCCCCTTCAAACACCTGATCCATGGGGGTGCCAAGAGTTTGACCCCTGCTGACCTCTACCTATCCTAATGGTTACAAACAATGGCACTGAAAGGGGTTGTCAGGGGCCTGAATATAATCAGAGATAGTTAGGCATGGTCTGCGAAAAAAATAAAACGCTTACCTGCTCTGGTCATCCTGATTCCCCACTGTCTCCACCACCAGCTCCCTGCTCATCATTGCTGCCGGCCAATCAGTGGCATCAGTGGTGACATATGCAGTTATGGCACATGACTGCTAAGGCCATTGGTTGGAAGGCAGTGGTGAAGTGAAGGGAGTTGACACTGGAACCAGAAGTGGTGCAGGAATGCTGTAGGAACTGGGATGGCCACAGCAGTTGAGTCAATCTTTTTTTTGCTTTGCCACCCCCAACTTTTTTCAAGGCTTAGATAACCTCTGTAACTTAGCTGTTACAGTCACAACTGGGCATACAGCCTGGTGGCTATAGTCTCTTTTGGGCACACAGCTTGGCGGTTACAGTGTCTATACTCAGCTTGGTGGTTACAGTGTCTATTGGGCACACAGCTTGGTGGCTACAGTCTTCAATGGGCTCTCTGCTTAGCAATGACAAGTAATGGCACAAATTGTGGTAGTTACAGCCTCTAATGGGCACTCAGCTTGGTGGTTACAAGTATGGGCACACAGCTTGGTGGTTACAGTATGTATAGGGCACTCATCTTGGTGGTTACAGTCTCTATTGGACACTCAGCTTGGTGGTTACTGTCCCTCATGAGCATCCTGCTCAGCAATTACAAATAATGACACACAATGTGCTGTTTACAGTCTCTAATGGGCACACCGATTTGTGGTTACAATAACTTTTGGGCACGCAACTTGGTGGTTACAGCCACAGGCAGATACAGTCTCAAAATTAGCATACAGCCTGGCAGTATAGTCTTCGAACAACTACAAGTCAAACAGGGCCTCCATGGCCTAGCCATCGGTTTTTGGACACTGTCAGACTGGAGTGGCAAGGCTACCACTGGCCTCTGTACAGGAACAAGTGGGAAGTAGTCTGCAACTGCTTCCAAGATGCATAAGGCCTTCAAGACTCTTCGAAGCAAAGTTAAAAAGGTACAGAAAGTTGTTCACAACCACACCAGAGAATTTCCAGAGTCTCGACCTTTTCAGTGACCCAACCACCATGGCAGCCACATACAGGACAATACGTAGTATTGACATTTTAAAGACACAGTACCAATAAAATAAAGATGTTAATAGCACATAAAACATTGCAGTTAGCTTCACCGGTGTATTTGCAGTTCATGTCCACAACATAAGGGGTCAGCTCAATTGCACTATTCTGAAAGAGGTGCTGGTTGCCGCTATACAGAATCACCCCCTTACATGCCTAATACAGGATATGCTATTTTTGTGTGTTTTTATAGGAGAAGACCACCTTAAATTTTCTTTTCAGGGAATCTGCTAATCACCTGTGGAAGAGCAAAACAGCAGTCATTTTACAGAAACGACATGGAGGTCACTGTGACAGATGTTCCTAACATATGTGGAGAATTAATTACCCACTAGTAAACAAAATCTGTGATGCGGAGAGTCATTTTGTCCAAATTTCTTTGATTTCGCAATTATTAGAAGCTTAATTTTTCTTGATCAACCCAACCCACTTGAATTAAAGCCTTTTTTTTTAATAGAGGCATCTGGGCATTTTCTTGAAGTGCTAAGATATAAGGGTGGCTGGGAAGAATAAGTAGATGAGAGGCTTGGTTGATTTTTTATTAACTTTTTGATTGTGATTAGTTTGCCGATAATTTGATAAAAATGTACATTATTTCCATCGCAATGTTATTCCCACACAATTCAATTAGTCAGAAACTGCAGTGTCTCCCGGATTTGTGCCCATTTAAAAAATAAGAAGAAAAATATATTTTAAAGGAGAAAATGTGATCTCATAATACCGGTGAATGTTTTTGCAGGCTAATTTGGTAACCATTAAAAATGAGTAAGTTTTGTGTAATTCCCTGTTCACAAGTTTACTTAATTAAAAGAGCACTTTATGGAAGCTTCCAACTGGCACGTCTAAATATACTGGAAACTACTCTTAATACAATTAAAATCACATTTTGCTAGCTGAAACATATGAAATAATTGGATAGATCTCTGCGGATTTATAGCTATTATGCTGCAAAAATGCGTCTGTTATATCAACAGTGTTTAGATAAAGGGCAACTAACGTGGAACTTATTAAATTACATCTGAAACAAGAAACAGGAGAGAATTCATTTCTAGACAGGTTCATATTATATCTCAAATGTTAGATAATTATATAGATGATTGATAGATAGATAGATAGATAGATAGATAGATAGATAGATAGATAGATAGATAGTATTATTGTACATAGGAGCAGTATTACCATAGTTCATTTCTAGTACTATAGTAGTTATATTCTTCTATGTAGGAGCAGTATTATAGTAGTTATATTCTTGTATATAGGAGCAGTATTATAGTAGTTATATTCTTGTATATAGGAGCAGTATTATAGTAGTTATATTCTTGTATATAGGAGCAGTATTATAGTAGCTACATTCATGTACATAGGGAGCAGTATTTCAAACTTTTTCTGGTATTGCACAATGCAAAGATAAGTAAAAGAAAGATCCTGGCTAAAGGCTTGTACATAGGGGGCAATATTATAGTATATTCTTGTACATAGGAGCAGTATTATAGTAATTATATTCTTGTGCATAGAAGCAGTATTTGTCACCACCAGACATCTGAGAAGCTCTGACAGACGTTCTTCAGAACCTCCTGCTTGAGGTTCTTTTGTTTTGCTTTCGTTTTGTCATCTCGTTTGCCTCTCTCAGCTGTCATGTAGTTGCACTGATTGCATCCCTTTAAATCCCTTCCCATACTGCATCACTTTGCGGTTTATACAACTTCCTGGAGTGTGTACATGCTGGATGCTACAACTGAGCCTTCTACAGATAAGTCTGTTCATTGATTTGTGTTTTTCTGTTTGCTTTATCCTAGGTGACCCTGACTCCCTCCGTATTAAGTGTAGGGAGCCGGTGGTCATGTCCCCTCACTATTATAGGGTGTTCAGGTGTCATACAGTCGAGGCACGAGGGCATGCAATTTTCTATCATAGAGATCTTTGCATGGGCTGAGAAGACAGGGAGAGTTTCAGGGCTTCAATAGGGGTCACCCTTTTGTTCCTTAGTTTTGGATCAAGCCAGTCGGATCCTTATTTGTAACTTCTTGTTTTCTGTTACACCATACATGACATTATAAACCGCCAAAAACGTCTCAAGCATGGATCCGGTTTCACTTTTGACTGAACACATGCAGGGTTTTTCTTTGGAGGTAGCAGATCTCCATAAAACTGTATCTCAGTTTCAGGTGACCGGTTCGGCTTGCGTTCATGGAGTTTGTTCTGAGCCTAAGATCTCGCTCCCGGATACGTTCTCCGGTGGTAGTGAGAATTTTGTTCGTTTTAGAGAGGCTTGCAAACTCCATTTTCGCCTACTTCCCCATTACTCTGGTGATGAGGAGCAGAGGGTAGGGATCATCATCTCGCTGCTCAGGGATAACGCTCAGTCTTGGGCCTTTTCGCTGCCGGTGGGGGCACGGCCCCTCCGTTCAGTGGATTAATTTTTTTAGCCCTGGGTCAGATATATGATGATCCGGATGAGTCTAGACTACGTCTTTTATGCCAGGGTAAACAGTCCGCAGAGATATACTGTTCAGAATTTAAGAGATGGGCAGCTGATACTGGTTGGAATGATGCTGCACTCCGAAGTCAATTTTGCCATGGTCTTTCAGAGGGATTGAAAGATGCATTTGCCTTTCATGAGAGACCTACCTCCTTGGACACTGCCATGTCTCGGGCCGTTCGTATTGACAGGCATCTTAGAGAGAGAGGAGAGATCACTCCTTCCTGTCATACTCAGTCAAAGGACAGTGCGGCGGTCTCATTCAGTGTGCAGGGGTCTCAGTCTCTCTCAATCCCCTCTGAGCAGGAGCCCATGCAGCTGGGTTTGCTTGCCTCTGACAATAGAAGATTCAGCTCTCAGAAGAGGGTTTGTTTCTGTTGTGGAGGTATAAATCATTTGGCAAATGTTTGTCCCTCTAAGAGATTCAGGCAGTTTTTTGAGAGTAATAAAGAAACAAAAAGAAAAAAATCCTCTAAAAACGTTCCATCTGTTACTATTGGCAAGGTTGATGCGGAAATTGAAGGTTTTCCATTTGCTTGTAGTTCCCGTTTTGTCCTACCTGCCAGGGTGGCGCTAGAGAGCAAGAACATTTTTTGTGAGATTTTTGTAGATAGTGGAGCAGCTGTCAATCTCATTGATAATCAATTTGCTATAACACATGGTTTCCAGGTATGCACTTTAGGAAAGGATATACCTGTTTTTGCTATTGATTCCATTCCACTTTCTCAGAAATCGTTAAAGGGCATAGTTCACAATATCCGTTTGATTGTGAGTGATACTCATGTTGAGGATGTGTCATGTTTCGTCCTAAGCGGGTTGCCTACTCCTCTAGTGTTGGGGCTACCCTGGCTCACTAAACATAACCCCACCATTGATTGGCAAGCGAGGCAAATAAATGGTTGGAGTGACTTTTGCAGAGAGAATTGCCTCACAACATCTGTTTCAGAGGTTTCTACTAAGACTGTACCATCTTTTCTCTCAATTTTCGGATGTGTTTTCTGAGAGTGGCCCCCTCACAGGGAGTACGATTTTCCTATTAATCTCATCCCAGGCGCCAAGCTGCCTAAATCTCGTTTATACAATCTCTCCCAACCTGAAAGGGTCGCTATGCGTGCTTATATCTCTGAGAGCCTGAGAAAGGGACACATACGACCCTCGAAGTCACCTGTTGCCGCTGTTTTTTTCTTTGTTAAGAAAAAAAGATGGTTCTTTAAGACCATGTCTGGATTTCAGGGAGCTGAACAGTATCACAATTCGTGACCCTTATCCGCTTTCTCTGATCCCGGACCTGTTTAACCAGATTGTTGGGGCTAAAGTTTTTTTCAAGTTGGATCTAAGAGGGGCATACAACCTGGTCAGGGTCAGAGAGGGAGACAAATGGAAGATGGCCTTCAATACCCCTGAGGGCCATTTTGAGAATTTGGTTATGCCTTTTGGTTTGATGAATGCTCCAGCCGTCTTTCAGCATTTTGTGAACAGCATTTTTTATCATTTAATGGGGAAATTTGTATTAGTGTATCTAGATGACATTTTGATTTTTTCTCCTGATTTCAAAACTCATAAGGACCACCTACGTCAGGTCTTGCTCATCCTGCGGGAGAATAAATCGTACGCTAAACTGTAAAAATGTGTGTTTGCGGTTCCAGAAATTCAATTTCTGGGGTTTCTTCTCTCCGCTTCTGGTTTTCGCATGGACCCCGAGAAGGTCCGCGCTGTGCTTGAGTGGGAGCTTCCTGAGAATCAGAAGGCGCTGATGCGTTTTTTTGGTTTTGCCAATTATTACAGGAGGTTTATTTTGAATTATTCCTCTGTTGTTAAACCACTCACTGATATGACTAGAAAGGGGGTAGATTTTTCCTCCTGGTCGGTAGAGGCACGTAAGGCCTTTTCTAGTATTAAGGAGAGTTTTGCTTCTGCTTCCATCTTGGTACAACCTGATATCTCTCTGCCCTTCATAGTTGAGGTGGACGCTCCTGAGGTGGGTTAGGGTGCGGTCTTGTCTCAGGGTCCCTCTCCTGCCAAATGGCGACCGTGTGCCTTTTCTCAAAGAAACTCTCCTCCGCAGAGAGAAATTACGATGTGGGTGATAGGGAGTTGTTGGCCATCAAGTTAGCTTTTGAGGAATGGCGCCATTGGCTAGAGGGAGCCAGACACCCGATTACCGTGTTTACCGACCATAAGAATCTGGCCTACTTGGAGTCAGCCAAGCGTCTGAACCCGAGACAGGCCAGATGGTCTTTGTTCTTTTCAAGATTTAATTTTGTTGTCACGTTCCGCCCTGGGGTTAAGAATGTGAAGGCGGATGCCCTGTCACGTTGTTTTCCGGGAGGTGGGAATTTTGAAGACCCGGGTCCCATTTTGGCTAAAGGTGTGGTGGTCTCTGCTCTTTATCCTGAATTGGAGGCAGAGGTTCAGGCAGCACAGGCAGAGGCTCCTGATCTTTGTCCTCCTGGGAGGTTGTTTGTGCCTCTCGCTTTAAGACACAAGGTTTTTAAGGAGCACCACGATACTGTACTTGCTGGGCACCCGGGGGGTAGAGCCACAGTGGATCTCATCGCTCAGAGATTCTGGTGGCCGGCGCTTCGTAAGTCGGTTGAGGGTTTTGTGGCAGCCTGCGAGACCTGCGCTCGTGCCAAAGTCCCTCATTCACGGCCATCAGGTCCTCTCCTTCCGTTACCCATTCCTTCCCGTCCTTGGACACATCTGTCCATGGACTTCATTACGGACCTGCCTGGTTCCTCGGGGAAGACTGTGATTCTGGTGGTGGTGGACCGTTTTAGCAAAATGGTGCATTTCATTCCTTTTCCTGGCTTGCCCAATGCTAAGACGCTGGCGCAGGCATTTATTGATCACATTGTCAAATTGCATGGTATTCCTTCAGACATAGTCTCTGATAGAGGCACACAGTTTGTTTCCAGATTCTGGAAGGCTTTCTGTTCTCGCTTGGGGGTTCGGTTGTCATTCTCTTCTGCTTTCCACCCGCAGTCGAATGGCCAGACAGGAGCTCGTCAATCAGAATCTGGAGACATATCTGCGCTGTTTTGTGGCGGAGAATCAGGAGGATTGGTGTTCTTTTTTGTCCCTTGCTGAGTTTGCTTTAAAAAACCGTCGTCAGGAGTCCTCTGATAAGTCACCATTTTTTGGTGCATATGGGTTTCATCCGCAGTTTGGGACATTCTCTGGAGAGGGGTCTTCTGATTTACCTGATGAGGACAGATTCTCCTCGTCTTTGTCATCTATTTGGCAAAAGATTCAGGATAATCTAAAGAGCATGAGTGAGAGATATAAGCGTGTGGCGGATAAGAGACGTGTGCCTGGTCCGGACCTGAATGTTGGTGATCTGGTGTGGTTGTCTACTAAGAATATCAAATTGAAGGTTCCCTCCTGGAAGTTGGGTCCTAAGTTTATTGGGCCTTACAAAATCTTGTCCGTCATCAATCCTGTTGCCTACCGTCTTAATCTTCCTCAGACTTGGAAGATCCATAATGTTTTTCATAAGTCCTTATTAAACCTTATGTCCAACCCATTGATACCCTCGTCTTTGCCTCCTCCTCCGATTGTGGTTGATGGTAATCTTGAATTTCAGGTCTCTAGGATTGTGGATTCTCGTGTTGTCCGCGGTTCTCTCCAGTACCTCGTTCATTGGGAGGGTTATGGTCCTGAGGAGAGAATGTGGGTCCCAGTGACGGACATTAAGGCCACTCGTCTTATCAGGGCTTTCCATAGGTCCCATCCTGAGAAGGTGGGCTCTGAGTGTCCGGAGTCCACTCGTAGAAGGAGGGGTACTGTCACCACCAGACATCTGAGAAGCTCTGACAGAAGTTCTTCAGAACCTCCTGCTTGAGGTTCTTTTGTTTTGCTTTCGTTTTGTCATCTCGTTAGCCTCTCTCAGCTGTCATGTAGTTGCACTGATTGCATCCCTTTAAATCCCTTCCCATACTGCATCACTTTGCGGTTTATACAACTTCCTGGAGTGTGTACATGCTGGATGCTACAACTGAGCCTTCTACAGATAAGTCTGTTCATTGATTTGTGTTTTCCTGTTTGCTTTATCCTAGGTGACCCTGACTCCCTCCGTATTAAGTGTAGGGAGCCGGTGGTCGTGTCCCCTCACTATTATAGGGTGTTCAGGTGTCATACAGTCGAGGCACGAGGGCATGCAATTTTCTATCATAGAAATCTTTGCATGGGCTGAGAAGACAGGGAGAGTTTCAGGGCTTAAATAGGGGTCACCCTTTTGTTCCTTAGTTTTGGATCAAGCCAGTCGGATCCTTATTTGTAACTTCTTGTTTTCTGTTACACCATCCGTGACAGTATTATAGTAGTTATATTTTTGTATATAGGAGCAGTATTATAGTAATTATATTCTTGTACATAGGAGCAGTATTATAGTAGTTTTATACTTATACATAGGAGCAGTATTATAGTAGTTATATTCTTGTACATAGGGGGCAGTATTATAGTATATTCTTGTACATAAGAGCAGTATTATAGTAATTATATTCTTGTACATGGAAGCAGTATTATAGTAGTTATATTCTAGTACATAGGAGCAGTATTATAGTAATTATATTCTTGTACATAGGAGCAGTATTATAGTAGTTATATTATTGTACATAGGAGCAGTATTATAGTATTTATATTCTTGGACATAGGAGCAGAATTATAATAGTTATATTTTTGTACATAGGAGGCAGTATTATAGTATTCATATTCTTCTACATAGGAGTCAGTATTATAGTTGTTATATTCTTGTACATAGGATGCAGCATTATAGTAGTTATATTCTTGTACATAGGAGCAGTATTATAGTAGTTATATTATTGTACATAGTAGCAGTATTATAGTAATTATATTATTATACATAGGAGCAGTATTATAGTAGTTATATTCTTGTACATAGGAGCAGTATTATAGTAGTTATAATATTGTACATATTAGCAGTATTATAGTAGTTATATTCTTGTACACAGGAGGCAGTATTATAGTAATTATATTATTATACATAGGAGCAGTATTATAGTAGTGATATTCTTGTATATAGGAGCAGGATTATAGTTATATTCTTGTACATAGGAGCAGTATTATCGTAGCTACCGTATTTTTTGCCGTATAAGACGCACTCCCCCCCCCAAAAGTGGGGGGAAAATAGCAGTGCGTCTTATGGGGCGAATGCTGCTGATTTTGCCGAGTTTTCAATGATACTCCCGCCGCGATGTCGCGCGGCGGGTGTATTAGCTGTGAGGGAGGAGGGGCTGGGGGCCGGCATCTGCTTTTATAATGACAGCGGGGCCCGCGCAGTGACTGTATTCTACTACACGGGCCCCGCTCACTGTATAATCGTATCTCTAATAGTTAATTGTTATGTATATAATCGCATAATGAGCGCTGTCTATTACTTACAACTACAAGCGCTCGCCGCTCTGTAGGTAGCAGAGAGGAGGGAGGAGGCAGGCCGGGAGGACAGGCACTGGCAGCGTGAGTTATACGTCACGCGCCTGCGCCGCCCACTTTATGAATGAAGCAGGCGGCGTGGGCGCATGACGTATGACTCACGCTGCCAGCGCCTGTCCTCCCGGCCGGCCTCCTCCCTCCTCTCTGCTACCTACCGAGCGGCGAGCGCTTGTAGTTGTAAGTAATACACAGCGCTCATTATGCGATTATATGCATAACAATTTACTATTAGAGATACGATTATACAGTGAGCGGGGCCCGTGTAGTAGCATACAGTCACTGCACGGGCCCCGCTGTCATTATAAAAGCAGATGCGACCCCCACCCCGTGTATTGAGGGTCATTCACTACAGGGACACTTGTAGATGCTATATATGTGTCATCCACAGATCCCCCTAATAACTGTCATACACAGATCCTCATAACAGTGCAGTGTCATCCAGAGAGCCCAATAAGAGCCACCCACAGATCCCCCATAAGTGTCCCCCACAGATCCCCCATAAGTGTCCCCCACAGATCCCCCATAAGTGTCCCCCACAGATCCCCCATAAGTGTCACTCACAGATCCCCCATAACAGTGCGTCACCCACAGATCCCCCATAACAGTGCGTCACCCACAGATCCCCCATAACAGTGCGCCATCCACAGATTCCCCCATAACAGTGCCATCCACAGACCACAATTAGTTCAAAAACCACCAAAAGCACACCTTTTGGTTCAAAATATTTTTTTTCTTATTTTCCTCCTCAAAAACCTAGGTGCGTCTTATGGGCCAGTGCGTCTTATAGGGCGAAAAATACGCTATATTCTTGTACGTAGAAGGCAGTATTATAGTTGTTATATTCTTGTATATGGGGGCAATATTATAGGAACTATATTTGTATATTTTTTTTCTGTTTACAGAAGAAAGGTTTATGAAACACAGGTGGTTTTATGTCCTATAAAACACTGTGACACCTTTTGGAAATGGCTGTCTATGAGCCAATGTCCAATCTTTTAACAAGCCTTGAACATGACAAGGAAAAGTAACCTAGCCCTATATCCATCCGCAGACAGCTGTTTTAGGGTGTTAGAGGTCGGATATTAACTCATAAGAAGCCACTTCCAGAACGTAACATTAGCAAGACAGTTTTCTTTCTCTTGCAGATAACTCCTTGCATATTATTTTTCCATTGAGCATTTCACCTAAGTTTCCATATATACGGCTGGTCTCTTTTAGTAGAGCTAGTACCTAGGACGCTGGCCACTTGATCAATTGCTTGTGTGTCTATATTACTGAAAGGTATTTGGCTCAGAGAGTGAATGAATTGTACCTGTTTGTTGTAGCCTGTGTTCCTCTATGTAACAGGTGCTGTAGAAACATCTATTAAGCCCCATCTATTGGTTACGGGAAGTTTGTTTATGGCAATGATGAAGAGACGAGACAGCTCACTTAAGAGAAGAGGCTATTTTTTATTAAATTTCTTACTCTTCCTATTGATTTTCTGTCTGTTTTTCCAGAAACATGACCCATCATCTGAAATAGATAGCCCTTTAGAGAAACACACAGCTCCACATTCCTCACATTGACCACCGAAGCAAATTTAGCTTTTTCTTTCTTTGGGCTCTGCAAGAACTATAGTTTATTTTCTTACCGAATCCAATAAACTGATAGCTGTTCTGTTTGCAGAAGAAAAACTCTATGAAACATAGGAGGTTTCATGGCCCCTAAAAACCCCAAAAGTTTGAATAGCTAAAAATATCTAAACAGAAAATATATAATATTTTTTTATAAATTTGAGGCCATTGGCATTCAGTGGTTTGAGGTCCACTTGCTAGTTGTCCTTGCACTATGATGATAATTGACCATGTGACTTCAGCAGCTAATTGCTGGAACCATCAGTGACATATCCCCCTGCCTTGGTATATTATTATTATTTTTTTAGCATGCCAGCCATTGTATTTAGATTTCAGGGGGTTAAAACATATTTTCTTGTAGACATATGTACCAATTGGTAAGCGTTGAAGATCCTACTACTTGCTGTTATTAAATTGATCATTGAAAGGTAGTGTTGAGCGAATCGAAGTGGACTTCGATCCGAATTACAGGAAAAATTTGATACCTCACGAAGCCGAATTTCCTTGCGCTTTGTGGTAACGAATCAAGTTTTCCTTGAAATGGTGGTAAAAAAAAAAAAAAAATAAACATACTCATCTCATCCATTTTCTCGTGGAGAGGCCGTAGAGGCCATCTTCATTGAAGAAAATGTGCCAAATCTCAAACGCACTGATGTTTGATGTCACCACATTACCCATCATTGCGCCCGCTGCATGCAATGGAATGCAATTCATGACAAAAAACTTTATAACAAATCAAATGTCTTTGTGAACTTCAGAGAAGCAGCCAAATCGAATTCTTGATAACTTTGCTCATCTCTAAATAATAATTCTTGCAATTTTGTGGGTAAAACTGCTATAAACCTGCAAAATCATGAAGCCATTAATGAATACACCCTTAACGGCAGCACAATTTTGTAGGTAAACAGCAGTTTTACCCACACAACTCTGCAACTATTATAAAACTGTGCAGAACAGCATGATTCAATTTTCGACTGCATCATGGTTTCTGTTTAAGGTAGTACCCTCATAATGGATTAAACTTTTTCCAATAGAATACCAATGAATTGAGGTTTCTAAATTAACACATCTTTACTATGGCTAATTATGCTACTGTTAACGTGTTAAAAACTAGCGTAAGTGAAAAATATAAAAAGTTGCCCATAGGAACTAATGTTGTTACGTCAATCCAAAAATGTTTCAGTAGATACAAAAAGAAGATCCTATCAAGTAATTGTGAGTATGGTGGTAAACTGTTAAAAAAAAAATATTTTCTCATTTAAGTTCATAGGAACATTAAAATTCCCCAAATTGAGACAGTTTTGCTACACTCCACAGAACAACCCAAAACATACACTTTGGGGTAAAGTCCATACCTTTTCTGTCCAGTTTTTGGGATTGTCCTACCAATGTCGAGACTGAGCATGCAGGGGAGTGTCTTCATGCAACTACCACCCAGTATAGTTGCATATATCCATATCTTTATAGACCCCTGGCTATTTTTATCTCCTCTTGGATTCCAAGATTTGGTCCTATGGAACATTGAGAAGCAATCTGTGGAAACTTAAAAATCACACATCTAAATATAATCATTTTGAACATGTGGATCGTGGAAAGAGGAATTTCTACAAGAAATGAAGAACTACATAGTGCCAAATGAACTCAGTGAGTTCTACCAAGGAAGTACCGCTCTTGTTAGTATCTCTACTTTTTGGTTATAAAAAGGTACTGAAAAGGATATCCTCTCCATTTCATCCATAGGCTCTGATAGGACAGATGGATAAGGGTTATCTGAAGCCTACAGCCTCTTGATGCAATGACATCATAGGTAGTGTAGCTTATCTTCATGTGATCAACGAAAATGCATTACATGATGTGGATGAAGACCCCTATCTATGGTATCATGACCCTTGTCCCTCTTCCATTGCAAACCATGAAAAGCATGACCTCTCCTTGCCTATGCTACCTCAAATTCAAGTATAGAAAGGAACATTGACGCCATATATACAACAATGCTATGCTGATGTCACTTTTCTACCAGGTTATGAGCAATTAGGCTTCGTATGTTCTTATTACAAAAAAAAGCCACTTTGACCCCATTTAGAGTAAGCATTTTTTTGGATTATTCATCAATACAAAAACAACAGGTAGAAGGTTATTCCTCTAGTTCTGCCCGGATTTTATCCTCTCCTCTGATTTGTCAGATGGACCAGAGTGCTCTAAATTAGGAAAGAAACACAGCAGAAGATGTATTTCTGCTCTGACACATTAAATGACTTCATACTGGACAGGAATAATTTATGGACAAGATCAAGTAAAAGTTCTGTTGCTTTTGTGAGGCAATAAGCCGGGAGGTTTAATTCATTTCCTGGCAAATGTGCATGAGATGAATTTTTATATCAATGTTATGAAGCCTACTGCAGTTCCTGCCTAGATACAGCGTGGCTACAAATAATTTCATGGTTTCTTTAGGACTTAGCAGTGGATTATACAAATTGAATTCCATTCCCTTTCATATACAGAGCTACAGGTTATGCAAAGCTTGTTAACGTAAATTGGCTGCCATATTGTCATCCTTTTAGTGTCCTCAGTTTTTAAAACATCAGAGTCGAGCTGAATATTATTAACATTCGGACCTCATCATGTATCATTCCGACATGTTATGGAAAGAGAGATTATAACAACTGACAACTGATGCCTGAAGACTGATGATGATTATGAAATGCAGTATGTGTGATGAGGGACATCCCTTGGATGATCAAGGCTGAAGATGTCAACCTCTTATGTTTATGTCCTGTGCTGGTTCATATGCACAACCAAAAACCCATGAAGCTTTGTTCAGGTTGATCTCATACAAAAAGTACAAATAGGTCATACATACAAAAGGGCAATGAGAACCATGTGGAGCCTGGTTCCAGATTGGTATCTTTCCCATTTTAATAGCTGGGAAGAACCTGTACAGGGATGTGGTTTTCACAGGTGATGCAATATTAGCACATGGGGATGAAAATGTCAAGGGGGAACCAGAAATCATGACAAATAAATACCACAGTGCAGCATCAAATACGTTCCGAGAAGAGACACTCCTTTACACCGCTCCACTGGCAGCATTATTGTCCCCCTTCACACCTCTCCCCTATTGAGAGCAGCACTATCCCCTACACATTCCTCCCTTACTAGCTGCAGCACTGCTCCATTTTCCACCCTTACTCCACTGGCAGAATCATTATCCCCCTTCCCACCCCTCACCTGTGGCAGCAGTATTACCCCAATCCCACCTCTTTTCCACTGACAGAAACATTGTTTCCTTTTCACCTTTACCCTCATAACTCTATTCTTTTATCTCCCCTTAATTATTTGGTAAAGGACCTGTCGTCATGTGATTAAGATGTCACCGCAGGTCCTTCACCGCTTCTGCCCACTGCAATTCAGCGCTGGCATTATAGGTGAATATTTTTTTTCCTTTACTCAAGTGTCCCTGCTTTGTGCCGATAGCCAGGACTGGCTAGAACCAACATCTCACCAGCCAATAAGCCATTCCTCACCAGCCAGTGAGCCGCACCTCACACTTTGAGATGCATTGCTTTAGGTACACCACTGCCTGACTTCATAAAGAACCACTATAAATCTACAGTCCAATGCCTAAATCAATAGGATTAAATACTTCACGAGACCACACTTTTTTTAAAGACCCTATCCTGTGTTTAAAGTATTTTTGGGCACTAGGCGCTTTGAATGTATGCTAAAAAACAACTATGATTGAAAAATCACTGCAACTGTGAGTTACTGTGCTGAGATTTCCTGTGGTAAATCAGCCAACCCCTGGAAACCCTACCGATCAGCAGGATTAAGGATCGCAATGCTTGTTGGAGCACCACAGCCGTTTCGTTGTTGTACAAGATGCACGTTTCAATACATGTTTAGCTCCATTCAAGTGAATATGGGAGAGCTCAGGATGACACAGACACAGTTGCAAATATGGAGGCACCGCTGTTTCAGATACAACAGTGAGGGGATAGGGAAGTTTTCTTATACATTTTGCTGATCGTGGGAATTGGAGAATTGAATTCCAACCCATCAAACATTGATCACCTTTCCTTTCAAGGGTCACTGTACTTTCACAGAATCTAATTTAATAGAGAATAGTGCAACTTGAAAATTTCTAAATCACTTCATTTACAAAATCTGCCTGCATCCAACTAAAAAAAACGGTAAAGTGACAACCACTAGGGGTTTCACTTCCAGCTAATTTGCAGTCCACTGCCTGATGTCAGCCAAGATCTGTCCCTAGTAACAGAGATTCAGAGGTTGGCTGAGAGGACGAGGGTGCTAGCTTAGATTCTTAACCTGATAAAACAACTGCTTTTACACTGGTTCTAAACATCACAGGGGCCTCTTGCCTTTCTGTAAGTGTAATTTATCCATCCTTATCTGTTCTGTGAGCTCCAGAGCTGAAAACAACCATAGTGGGAAGCAAGGGAAAGGATGTCACAGTAGTACAGTGCTGGCAGAAGGGAGCTGGCCCTACTTTTGAGTGAAATGCATCTAGCTGTGCAGCTAAAACAGGGAATAATATGGCTGAAAAAAAAAACATTTTAGAAGTCCAAACATAACTGTTCCTTCAGATTTATGATTGTACAAAGAAGCACAGCCATTTTGCAAACTTTTTTTTATACGTTTTGAGGGGGCTGGCTTATTAACAATATTTATGCAATGGATAGGTTATAAATGCATTATTGTTAGGGGTCCAACTGCTTTTATCCCAACAATCATGAAAGTTCCTTTTGTGAATGAAGGGGTAGTGCATACATGACCAATGCCCCATTCACACATGGAGCTTGGGGACCTCTGTTCTCGTGACTAGGGGGGGAGGGGGGAGGGAAAAAAGGTGCCAAGTCCTCAGTGGTATAATAATAACAAAAATTAATGAAAACAAATAAAATAAATATATATAAGTACGCAGATAAAAGACAGAGGAAAAATGAGAAATGTCACAAAAGCATTAAAGCCACAGGAGAGTAACAGAAAACCTCTAAAAAAATAATTTATAATAGAAATAACAAAAAATGCATAGATTAGACGCATATTGGAAAATTTGAAAATAAATGTTAGAAAAATTTTGATATTTATAGTACAATAAATAACAGAAAAAAATAAATTAAATAAAAACAAATAAGTAATTTATTCCATTAAAATAAAGGAGATATATAGCAATAAAAGACCAAAAAGTCACTAAAATAAAACAAAAAAAATAAAGATAAAATTACCTAAATCTAAAAAAATCACAATGAAATGAACATTTCAAGCTTCCCTCTTAATTTCAGTCCTCACTGCAGCAGAGGTACAGTCCCTCCTGCACAAACGCCAACACGCATTCAGAAGAAGAAGCCGTAAATTGTGCCGAGCCCAGCAGACATTTACAAATAGGTATTGCTCAATGTGCAATATGGCATTAAATTAAATCATCATGACCGTATTCATTTCCCTTCTTTTTCGCGTCGCCTTCTAAGGATATTTTAGGTGTGAAAGCGAATCAGAAGCTTTATGTATATAGGTCATGGCATTAATATAAATTTGATCATCTCTTATTTTTATTTTTTTATTTTCCAACATTCGCCATGATAAATCACCAATATCCAACCCCTCCCCCCATCAAAACCACCCACACGCATGTCACCCTTCCAGTCCAGCTCCTGGATCTCCAGATATAAATCTGTGACAAGGGTATCTATATATAATATTAATGGTGCCAGGGAGGGTCTGTGGGAGATGGGGACGCTTGCCAAGTAGCGAGTGATCAGCACAGACTGTGATACAAATGCGACATCATCCTCAGGCAAATGTAACAT
Organism: Bufo gargarizans; assembly: GCF_014858855.1. Lineage (NCBI taxonomy): Eukaryota > Metazoa > Chordata > Amphibia > Anura > Bufonidae > Bufo > Bufo gargarizans. Next base: position 509,314,123 of record NC_058083.1, read on the forward strand.
CATTAGACAAAAGGAATTCAGCCATTCTATGAGGAAATAGCTATGCTTCTGCCACTAATCCATCTCCCCGGCTCTGTTACCTTCCAATATGGTCATTAGGCAAAGAAAAAACAGATTGCTGTACAGGATGGGGGCTAGTTAACGCAAAAAAACTGACTCGGGTCTATGATTTACTTCCAGAAGTCGGATGTGGCGTTTTAGATGTCTTTGGCAAATACAGACAGCTGGACAGTATGGAGATAGACAAGCAGGTTCATTTCATAATATATCTTTTTAAATGGTTCTGGTACAGAGCTCCAAATCGCCTGAGATAAATTATAAAATTGTGATTGCCTGCAGCCACCACTAGAGGGTGTGTAGAAGATCATTGAGCAAGAACGAGTTGTATCAGTTTGCCTTCAGTCATTCCCTTAGCTCCCCCTAGTGGCAGCAGTAAGCAATCACAATTTTATCCTTTACCTCTATGCTTGGAGCTTTATTATTGGAAACAGCACTTTACAAATAGAATATTAAATTAATCAGCACACAATTTTGGACCTGCAAGAAATTATCGTTGTAGCTGGACTCCAGCTTTCCTAGACCTTTGAGCAACAAATCTGTTGTCTGTAAAGCAACTCAAATGATGCAGAAATAAGGGAAAGCTTTATATAATTATATTAAAAGGTTTATATCACAACATATTACAGGGTAGGTGATAAAAGAAAAACTTACCACCCCCCTACAACCATTTTCTAGTACACATGCATAAAGCATATCCAGGTAATGCTAAATGCTAAATTCTTACAAATTCATGTTTTTTTCATTAAGCAGAATACATTTTTCTTAAAAAAAATAAAATAAAATTTTTCCCACCTATGTTGGAAATCCTGAACACCATATGTCTCACTGTATTCACACCAGACAACTGGCATAAACACATTGACAATCTCCCCCTTTCCCTCATACAGTGTATTATAAAACTGTTTGTCCGCAGCCACCACTAGGGGGAGCTCCATGTGTGGGGATTTATGCAGTTATCATTGACTGCAATGGAAGCTGTAAAATTCTTTCTTTTTTTTCTCTCTTTGAGCTACCTCTAGTGGTGGTAAACACTATCTAAATAAAGATTAATTATTGTAAAATGAAACCTTTTGCAATTTTCTTATATACGTGTTGTTTCAATTCCTCACCATTGTCAAGATCTCTGCTTGTAGAACATAAACATTCTACCCAGAGGCAAAAAACTGACATGTTGCTACTCACACAGCCTGTAGGGTTTGTTACAATGTATCAGTGCAGGCAAGAGCTCACTGCCAGGTCACAGGTGATTGTCATGGGTGCCACATCCACAGGGTGAGGTGAGAACTGTGCACCAGACAGCACCCTTACCTTACTGCAGAGGCAGAGATACAGCGCTCAGGAGGAGAATGGAAACCTTTCACCTTATGCAGCGAGATATCTCCCAATAAAAGAAAAACATTTTGTTAGCGCCACCTTGTGGAAGTGACAAGGGAAAATAGCCAATCCAAATATCCATCCACAGTCAGCTGTTTTAGGGTGCTCGCCCCTCTTCGGTACAGAGTAGGTTTAAGGTTGGCCGGGTGCTATGCCTTGGATGCAGCATCACAGGGAGCCACTTCCATAAGGTGGTACTGTTGAGATGGTCCTCTTTCTTGGAAGATACTTTTTTGCATTTTATTTTCCCATGGAGCATTGCAAATAAACCTTCATAACATGGAACACCTCCAGTAAGTCCCCATGCTGGTCTCTTTAAGGACCTGTTTAACCTTATGTAGCAGAAGATGCAGCAGAATATGTCCTGAGTATTAGCTGAGTGAAGTCTTGAGTGTTGACTGCACACTGTAGCAATTTATGAGTGTGAATGAGAATTCTTCTATTCGCTGACAGCAAGCAGGGATGTTGAAAATGAAGAGGAATTGTAGCACAGGATATATTGATCAAAGGGATGTTCCTAGTTAGATATAATGACATATTTACAGGGTGTGCCATAAATGTCTGATTAATGCAGAGGTATATCTAGTACCCACATCTATCTCTAAAATGGGGCTGTGGAAATGCCATAAATGTTTCAGCTGGAAATAAACCTTTAAAGGAGTTATCCAGGATTTAACTATTGAATACCTATCCCTAGGAAAGGTCATCAGCATCAGATCAGTGGTGGTCTGATACCCCACACACCCACCAATCAGTTGTTCGAGAGCAACTGTCACGAACCAGCGGGTGTGAACCCACTGTGCCACATGTCCTGCCTTAAGGGCATTGTCTAAGGGAACCTCTCGATCTTCACAGTACCTCTGATGATGGGGATAGACTTTCCCGAGGGGAACACAAGGTCGCTACCTCTTGAGGAGGATAGGCACACGAGGCAGCTGGTCCAGGAGGTACCTGAGAAAGGTACCAGAGGTACAGGCGTTGTCAGCAGGCTGAGTCATAACCAGGAGCAACAGCGCAGGACCGAAGGATGAGGCAAAGGTGAAGTCAGACAGGCAATAGGTCAGGGCAGGCGGAACAGGTACAGGTCAGGCAATCCGGATTGGCAACAGTAGAGTCAAGGCAAGCAGGTAGGGATCAAACAGGTAGCAGAGTCCAGGAACACAGGAACACAAACGGATATCAGGAACCTTAGCAGGACACAAGGACCTTGACACTGAGGCATCTGGGAAGGGGGCTGAGCCACTTACATATGTGCAGGATGGATAGGATAGGTTAGCAAGGTCACATGACCTAACCCATAAAGCCCCGGAAGTGACGCGCGCCGGCCCTTAAGGAAGTGCTTTAGGAAACAAGCACCGACCGCAGATCACTGTTGAACACCCGGGGCCGCGGCAAAAAGCAGGGCAACAGTGGCGCACAGCAGCTGCTGTTACACAGGTTAAGCGTCGAGTTAAAGTTTGCTACATCTGTACAGTAAACTCCCCTTACACTGAAAAAACAATTAAAGCAATAAAGAAATATTTACTACCTGGCGGGCCACATAGATGCCTATGCCTGCCTGATGGCCCAGCATAGATCACATTCCCTGTCTTTCTTGACGTTATTGTACAGTAGATTTTATTTTTCTCGGAAGTTGACGCTTTTTTACCTTTTTACTCAGCATTTTATCCCAGCAGTTTATGTAAAGCGCGATTTTCCCTTCCACACTTTTGTGCCATGACCCTGATCATTTATTCTTAAATTCCACTAACCGTACGGCTGAAATACACACGTTTGCACAAATAAATGTTGACTGGGGTCAAGGACAGTTACACAACACAATTTTACATACATGGAGTGTCAAATACTCAGGAATAGGGTCAGTCCGCCGGTGCGATGTTCAGTGAATTACATATTTTTAGAATTTAGATTGAGATATTGGGGGAGATCTCTGCTCTTCTTGTCTTAACCATTTAGTCCTGTGAAAGTCTATAGAACGTCCAGTGGGCTAAAAAGGGAACATAACTGCACTCCCTGGATTTGCTTTCACAGCTGTCATGTTATTTTAAAGCTGACCATACGCATTCCATATTATAGCATGACCTTTTCTTATATTATTACTTTTCCAATTGTTACTTTTTAGTAAATTTTTTATTATTTGTATTATTATATTTTTTTACATTTTGACTTTTTAGTATTGACCCTTTTTGCCCTGGTATGATCCCCCTGCCTATACTCACTATACTTAATTCCTTAATATCATAGGGCGGTATAGGGATCGTTTTAAACACATTGGGATTAGAGATGGCTTTGCGATTCGCCCGGCGGTCGTTTCGAGGTGTACTTTGCTCATTCACGATTCGACAAACACGTGGCGATATTCACACGCGCCATATTTTTTTGCATAGCGCCGAACTTTGACCCATAACACATCCATCAGGTGGGACAGGACAGCCAATTGAGACGTTTCAGCACATGGACACTACTCTATAAATAAACTTGATCTGGTAGCCATTTTACATTCTGTTTTTTGCCAGTGTGGGGAGAGGTTGCTGTGTGGAGCAGGGACAGACTGTTAGGGACACCAAATGCTAGCTAATAGGGCCACAAAAGTCCTTTTAAGGACTGGTATAGGTGTGCTATCGATAGGTGTGACATACTGAGGGGTGTGATATACTTAAAATATATTTTCTAACATAGAAAGTATATTATAGTGCATTTGAATTGTGCAGCAGTTGTGTGCGGTTCTGCTGCGATATCGCAGCTATACAGCTAGATAGAGGGACAAATGCTATTGGAATAACTAATTGCAACTGGTGTGATATACCTGTTGCCCCCCAAAAAAAACAGATTGAGGGGTGTGATATACCTATAATATACCTTCTAACATAGAAAGTATATTATAGTGCATTTGTATTGTGCAGCAGTTGTGTGCGGTTCTGCTGAGATACCGCAGCTAGATAGAGGGACAAACACTACTGGAATAACTAATTGCAACTGGTGTGATATACCTGATGCCCCCACAAAAAATTATTAAGGGGTGCGATGTACCTGCTTCCACAAAATGCTGATTAAGGGGTTTAATATAACTGCTTCCACAAATACTGATTGAGGGGTGTGATATACCTGCTTCCACCAAATATTGATTGAGGGGTGTGGTACACCGGCTTCCCCCAAATATTGATTAAGGGGTTTGATATACCGGCTTCCAGCAAATACTCATTAAGGAGTTCTATATACCTGTTTCCACAAAATGACTGGTAAAGTACAGCACTCCCAATTGGGAAGTTTTGAATGTGTGACGTTACTGATTTGGTTGCAGCTGAGAAACAGTGACTACCATATTCATTGCTACCATTTCCATTGTCACCGCACACTACAAGTGAAGCATATTGTCTGTTTGACTAACGTTGCATACAAAGCGCTTTGACCTCTAGGGCTTTATATAAGGTTCGCAAATAAGGTACTAAGGAAAAATCATCTTTTATCCTACAAGAAAAAACTATTTTTGCGGGGACACACATGGATACGGATTGAAGAGCTTACACATATCCGAATCTAGGTTCCATCTGATTGCAACTACGGTCCATCACATGTTTTAATCCATCCTTATATTTATAATTTATATGGTAACCTGCCATCTGGGTATACCATTCTACTATTGCATATTCATAGGCTTTTACCTAAGCTACTTGGTGTTATCATTTCTACTATTGTATATTTACATGTCTTTATCTTGGGATTATAATAAAATCTGACACACAAATATCCATTCCCGATATCTGTCCATTCGCTGCAGGATAGTGAGTGCCCCCCACAATTTTTTCCATTTTTATTCATTTCCACTTGGCATTGGGGAAGCTGAGGGGCTGAGCACCTGCCATCTTTGGGCAATCTGGTTGAGCCACTAGCATCTCTTTTTCTTCTCTGTTTCCACAAAATACTGATATAGGAGATTGATATACCAGCTTCCACCAAATATTGATAAAGGGGTTTGTTTTATCATTTTCCAGCAAATACTCATTAATGGGTTCTATATACCTGTTTCCACAAAATACTGATAGAGGGGATAGATAGACCGGCTTCCACCAAATATTGATTGAGGCCTGCAATATACCTACTTCCACAAATACTGCTCTTCTATAGGGACTTTGTCACAGGGTAATTTTGAAAATGACAGGCAGAGGAAGAGGCAGGCCATTCCGCAGTTGTGGTAGGGGTCGGGCAGGTGCACCAGGCCGGAGCCTAAGTGGGAAGTTGGAGAAGGTGCGTGCGATTGCGTCAAAGGACGCACCAGAGTTGGTTAAGTGGCTCACTGAGCCTTCCGTTTAAGCACCCTCCTCATCCTCTGTATCTGCACCCTTCTCACTCTCTGCTGTGTGCACCCCCAAAGCACCACCACCACCACGATAGCCCCTCCACTCGAGTCAGAGGAATTATTTTCCCATCCATTCCCAGACCTTACCAATGCGCAGCCATTCTTGGCATCTGATCAGGAAGAGGAGGTAGCAACAGCCGCCACCCAGTGGTCTGACGACAGTACCTAGATCAGCCCAAGGACAGAGGTCCCCTCTGTTGCTGCCTACTTCAAGATCTCTAATGTCAGTGGTGGTAAAGGTGACGATGATGAAGTGTCGATGGATGTCACATGGGTGCCAAAAAGAGAGGAAGAGGAGGGGAGTTCAGAGGGAGAGACAGAGCAGCAGATAGGGGGTAGAAGGAGGAAAAGCAGGCAGAACTCGCAGTGCACAGGAGGCAAATAGCAGAATGCAAATGTATCTGGAGCAAGCCATCCACCATGCACGGTCACATCTGGCACTCCTTGGACGCCGACACATGGCTCCGCAGTGTGGGCTTTTTTTAACGTGTCAGCTGCTGACAGTAGTGTTGCCATCTGCAGCCTGTGCTGTCAACGCATAAGTCGTGGTAAGCTTAACACTCACCTAGGGATGACTGCCTTAAGAAGGCACCTGGCCTCCCATCACCGAGCCCAGTGGGAGCAACACCATCAGAATCCACAAAGCTACACTCGCAGCGCTCCACGTCCTGCCTCTTCTCCTTCTCCTCTCTCCACCCATTTGTCCTCCACTCCACCTTCCACCGTGCCATCGTCTAATTCATCTGGCAAAAGGCAGGCTTCCGTGGCCCAAATATAACCCTCTTCCCCAACGGTTGACCGCTGGCTTGTCGGAACTGCTAGCCCGCCAACTACTGCCAAATAAACTGGTGGACTCGGAGGCCTTTAGAAAATTTGTGGCAATTGGCACACCGCAATGGAAGGTGCTCGAAAGGCAAATATTTCTCCCAGAAGGGCATCCCAGAGCTATATGGCCACGTTCAGCGGCAAGTAAATGTATCTCTGGCACACAGTGTTGGTGCCAAGATACATCTGACCACAGGCACGTAGTCTAGCAAACAACGGCCGGGAAGGTACCTAACTTTTACTGCTCACTGGGTGAACCTTCTGACGGCTGTCAAGCATGCAACCCGTGGCACCAGTGTGGGTTTGGTGTTACCGCCACGGATTGCATGTAGGCCTGCCTCTTCTTCTCCTCCTCCTACTCCACCCTCCATCTCCTCCTCGCCTGACTCCTCCTTTTCAACTGCTACTGCCTCTTCCGCTGCACGCCCAAGCTCCCCAGAACCTATTTGACGTGCCAGGTGAGACGTTGCCATGCTGTGCTGCGGCTGTTGTGCCTGGAAACCAAGAGCCACACCGGTCCTGCACTGCTCAATTTGACAGTTGGTTAAGTGGTGTGTGACAACAGTGCCAATCTGCAGAGCGCGCTGAAACAGGGCAAAATGACACATGTGCCATGCATGGCACACATCCTAAACTTAGTCGTGCAGCGATTCATTGCCAAATACCCCGGGGTCCAGGACGTCTTGCAGCAGGCCAGGAAAATCTCTGGCCATTTTAGAAGATCCTACACGGCCATGGCTCGCCTTGCTGACGTTCAGCGGTGACATCCCATGCCCGTCAGACGTCTGATTTGTGACAGCCCAACGCGCTGGAACTCCACCTTGTAAATGCTTGATAGGCTGCTCCAGCAGCAACGTGCTGTTAACGACTACCTGTACGAACTCTGCAGCAGGACAGGTTCTGGGGAGCTTGATATCTTTTCACCACGCCAGTGGCTGCTCATGTGCGACAGCATGCAGACTTCTGTGGCCATTTGATGAGATCACCAAACTGGTCAGTCGCAGCCAGGGCACCATCAGTGACATCATGCCTTACTCCTTCTTTCTGGAGCGTGCATTGCGTTGTGTCATTGATCAAGCCATCGAGAACCAGGAGCTGGAAGATGAGGAAGTCGCAATCCTGAATGAATTCCCAGGGGGAGTTACTTCATCTGAGACAAGTCAGCAGGATTCTGAAGAAGAGTCAGAGGAAGATGCTGCATTCTGCTGTTGCGGGCACTGGCAGAAAAACAGTTGCGGGTACCAATCCTAGTGTGCATGCAAGAAGAGGGCGGTTTGAAGATATGTTGGTCACTTCGGATATGAGATCATTCTTGCAGCCAACACATCAACAGCCGCCCTCCGTATCCAGCCTCAGGGATTGCCTAGACCGACAGGTGTTCGACTACATCGGCTTAATGGCCGATGTGGACGCTCTGAGAAGCGAGGAATCCCTGGACTACTGGGTGTGCAGGCTTGACCTGTGGCCAGAGCTGGCACAAATTGCCATGGAACTCTTGGCTTGCCCCTCGTCAAGTGTCCTGTCCAAAAGGACGTTCAGCGCAGCAGGGGGGTCGTGACTAATAAGCGCACTCTCCTAGCTCACGACAGTGTGAACTACCTCACATTTCTAAAAATGAATGAGGCATGGATCTTGGAGGAAATCAACACCTGTGACGACCACGTTTAATTGAATTTCCTCATGCCAGCCCACACATATCCGCCACCACTTAGAACAAATAATGGTCCCTGTCTTATGTAAATACAGCGGCATAAAAGGCCTTTTCTGTTCGGTGAATGCCTAATGTTTAGGACCTGTACTCCACTGGCCTGCAGTAAAATTGGTATCCAATGACCGTCTAATATGCCTCCAGCCACATAATCACTTGATCTTTTCTCTCCGGTGAATGCCTAATGTTTGGGGCCTGTACTCCACTTCTTGCTTGTGGGCCAAAGAGTCATAGCACTATATCGAATATATTAGTTTTTTCAAATATTCGGAATATTCTAAATCAAGAATATATAGCAATATAGCGAATATTTGAAAAAAAAAATATATATATAGAGCAATTTAGCTAATATAGTGCTATAATCTCAATCTGAGCTTCAGATGAGAAAAAAATTACAATTATTAGACAAAGAAGATTATAGCACTATATTAGCTAAATTGCTCTATATTTGTTTTTTTTTCGAATATTTGCTATATTGCTATATATTCTTGTTTTAGAAAATATTCAAAAAAATTAATATATTCGATATAGTGCTATATATTCGTTTTTCAGAATATTCATAATTTTTCCCATTTAAAGTCATGATTTCTCCCTGCTTCTTGCTTGTGGGCCAATGAGTCATTGGCCCACAAGCAAGAAGCAAGGAGGAATCATGTTTTTACTCGGCAATTGAAAATTCGCATTACGAAAATTCGCAATAAAAAAATCTTGAATATTCGAAATTACGAATATATATCACTATATTCAAAATATTAGCGAATTTTCGAACTACCTATATTTGCGCTAAAAATTAGCAATTCGAATATTCGTGATCAACACTATATTTGACATGTATTTGTACTGGCCTGCAGTAAAATTGATATCCAATGACCGTCTAATATACCTCCAGACACATAATCAGTTGATCTTTTCTGTACGGTGAATGCCTAATGTTTGGGGCCTGTACTCCAGTGGGCTACAGTAAAATTGTTATTCAGTGACTGCATAATGTACCTCGAGCCACATAATCACAATTTCTTTTATGTCAGGTGAATGCCTAATTTTTAGGGCCTGTACTCCCGTGGCCTAAAATAAAAATTTTCTAGGATCCAGCAGGGCACATTTTTGAGAATTTCAATTTAATACGCATAAAAATGGTCCATGATTAAAATATAATTTTTTGTGGGAATTTTTGGCATTGATCCCCCTCTAGTATGTCACTGTCCATGTTGTGGGACTATTTGTGCACTTCTAGTAAAGTGAATGGGGCCCGCCGCGAACTTGCGGTTTGCGAACATTTGATCGCGTTCGCGAATTGTCCCGGCCGATGTTCGTCTATCACTAATTGGGATCAACCTTCTCAAGATTACCATTCCCCACCATAGGTAGGGGCATTGCAGGAACTTTTTAGGGAAGGGTTTAAGTCTAATTTTTTAAATTTTTTAATTAAAAATGAAGAGGCACATTTATCAAGACCGGCGTTTTAGGCTTTGGTCTTAATAAAGCCCCAGCTGGTGGAGGATCTGCCTAAGTTATGAAGAGGCCTGGGCCTCTCCACAACTTTAGCACATCCAGCGCCAGTTCTAAATGTAAGACAGCTTCCTTGCCGGCCCGTTCCCTTCCCTGCCCACGTCATGCCAACAATTGTAGACCTGGCGTGAGAGGGGAGAAGTCGCAGATAGATTCGCAACTAACTGTTGCGTCACTAATAGGGATGAGCGAATTGACTTCGGATGAAACATCCAAAGTCGATTTGCATAATACTTTGAATACTGTACGGAGTGGTACCACTGTACAAGTGGTACCTTGGAACCGAACCCGAGTTCGGGAAATGTTTTTTTTACAGTAGAAATTGATTTATGAAGTTATTATGCAAAGTCTCGCGAGACTTCACAAAGTAATAACTTCGGCTCATAGGCGCCAATACATTCTAATACTGTATGGAGAGCCGCTGGAGTCTTCAGAACTGTAAGTATTTACAGTCATTCACTGTAAGTTATATTATATATATTACTTGTTTTATGTGAGTAAGGGTGCTGGGTGGTTGTAGAAGGCGAGGGGGGGGGTGTAGAGGGGGGGGGATGGATGGAGGGGTACAATACTATCTGCACATTGTAAAAAAAAAAAAAAAAAAGTAAGCACCACATTATTTTCTGTCCCATGCCACAAAACAATCTGGAAGTGCATCTCCCGAGCAGTAAATTATACAGGGAGTAATATAACTAGGGGTATCAAGGTACATTATTATACAGGTGTTATATAACTTTTATTTTTGTTTATATTTATAATTATATGAGTTTGGGTCTGTTTGTATGTATGCAGAGTGTATTTGTGTATATATATATATATATGTATATATGTGTGTGTGTATATAATATATTTATACATACATACATTCGTGCGTGGCGTTTGTGTTTGTGCTTTAGGGTGCACACCTATGGGTGAGTGACGTCACCCGCCGGACCCAACACCACTACCACCACCCCGCCCCAGTAAGCGATCTGACTGCTAGCCCCCCACCCCCCGTCGGCGATCTGTGTGCTTAGCTTCCCCCCCACGTCGGTGGGTCGGTCGGCAGGCTCAGTGAAGGACGTGAAGGGACGTCAGCGGCGCCGTGGCAGGGCGGAGCTTGATGGACGTCCCCTACGCAACTCGTCCGCACAGGTCAGAACACGATGACCACACAAAGAAGTGGTCACCAGAAGAAATTGAACAGCATTTGGTGTCTCGGTCAGCCAGCCAGCGAAAGTGGGGTGCACCTGAACTAGGTGAAGGGGGTGCTGGGGCTCTAAGCTTTGGGGGGATGTCTGCTGAGCTAATGGATGCCCCCCCTACGGCAGTAGCACCCTTATAGCCCCCATATATGGCTAAAAAAATATTGCTTTGTGGGGGGGGGGGGTTGTGACACCATTTTCTACCGCATCGGGTGATACCAGCCCTAGTAACACCACTGTTGTAGAGTAGGGATGAGCGAACCCGGACTGTATAGTTCGGGTTCGTACCGAATTTTGGGGTGTCCGTGACACGGACCCGAACATTTTCGTAAAAGTCCGGGTTCGGGTTCGGTGTTCGTCGCTTTCTTGGCGCTTTTGTGACGCTTTCTTGGCGCTTTTTGAAAGGCTGCAAAGCAGCCAATCAACAAGCGTCATACTACTTGCCCCAAGAGGCCATCACAGCCATGCCTACTATTGGCATGGCTGTGATTGGCCAGAGCACCATGTGACCCAGCCTCTATTTAAGCTGGAGTCACATAGCGCCGCCCGTCACTCTGCTCTGATTAGCGTAGGGAGAGGTTGCGGCTGCGACAGTAGGGCGAGATTAGGCAGATTAACTCCTCCAAAGGACTTGATTATTGATCGATCTGCAGCTGTGGGTCATTGAGCTGCTGATACTCAATTGCTCACTGTTTTTAGGCTGCCCAGACCGTTTGTCAGTCACTTTTTTCTGGGGTGATCGGCGGCCATTTTGTGTCTTGTGGTGCGCCAGCACAAGCTGCGACCAAGTGCATTTAACCCTCAATGGTGTGGTTGTTTTTTGGCTAAAGCCTACATCAGGGTGAAGCTGTCACACCAAGTGCATTTAACCAGCAATAGTCTGTTTATTTTTTGGCCATATACTACATCAGGGGCAAGCTGCGCCTGTCACCAAGTGCATTTAACCCTCAATGGTGTGGTTGTTTTTTGGCTTAAGCCTACATCAGGGTGAAGCTGTCACACCAAGTGCATTTAACCAGCAATAGTCTGTTTATTTTTTGGCCATATACTACATCAGGGGCAAGCTGCGCCTGTCACCAAGTGCATTTAACCCTCAATGGTGTGGTTGTTTTTTGGCTAAAGCCTACATCAGGGTGAAGCTGTCACACCAAGTGCATTTAACCAGCAATAGTCTGTTTATTTTTTGGCCATATACTACATCAGGGGCAAGCTGCGCCCGTCACCAAGTGCATTTAACCCTCAGTAGTGTGGTTGGTCAAGCTGTCACACCAAGTGCATTTAACCAGCAATAGTCTGTTCATTTTTTGGCCATATACTACATCAGGGGCAAGCTGCGCCTGTCACCAAGTGCATTTAACCCTCAGTAGTGTGGTTGGTCAAGCTGTCACACCAAGTGCATTTAACCAGCAATAGTGTGGTTATTTTTGGCCATATCCCAGTCTAATTCTGTCAGTAAATCTATACCTGTCACCCAGCGCCTAAATACTAGGCCTCAAATTTATATCCCGCTAAATCTGTCGTTACTGCTGTACTGTTGTGGCTGGGCAAGTTATTTAGTGTCCGTCAAAGCACATTTTTTGTTCTGGGTTGAAATACAATTCCCAATTTAGCAATTTCCTAATTTAGTGGTTTCTGCTGTATCAGAGCTATTTGAAATCTATCCCTAAAAGGGTATATAATATTCAAGGTGCACATAGGGTCATTCAGAATAACTTCACACACACGCTACTGTGCATTTCCAAGTCTAATTCCGTCAGTAAATCTATACCTGTCACCCAGCGCCTAAATACTAGGCCTCAAATTTATATCCAGCTAAATCTGTCGTTAGTGCTGTAGCTGGGCGAGTTATTTAGTGTCCGTTCAAGCACATTTCTTGTTCTGGGTTGAAATACAATTCCCAATTTAGCAATTTAAAAATTTAGTGGTTTCTGCTGTATCAGAGCTATTTGAAATCTATCCCTAAAAGGGTAGATCATATTGAAGGTGCACATAGGGACATTCAGAATAACTTCACACACCCGCTACTGTGCATTTCCAAGTCTAATTCTGTCAGTAAACCCATACCTGTCACCCAGCGCCTAAATACTAGGCCTCAAATTTATATCCAGCTGAATTTGAATACAATACATTGGGCCAAATAATATTTTTGTTGTTGTGGTGAACGATAACAATGAGGAAAACATCTAGTAAGGGACGCGGACATGGTCGTGGTGGTGTTAGTGGACCCTCTGGTGCTGGGAGAGGACGTGGCCGTTCTGCCACATCCACACGTCCTAGTGTACCAACTACCTCAGGTCCCAGTAGCCGCCAGAATTTACAGCGATATATGGTGGGGCCCAATGCCGTTCTAAGGATGGTAAGGCCTGAGCAGGTACAGGCATTAGTCAATTGGGTGGCCGACAGTGGATCCAGCACGTTCACATTATCTCCCACCCAGTCTTCTGCAGAAAGCGCACAGATGGCGCCTGAAAACCAACCCCATCAGTCTGTCACATCACCCCCATGCATACCAGGGAAACTGTCTCAGCCTCAAGTTATGCAGCAGTCTCTTATGCTGTTTGAAGACTCCGCTGGCAGGGTTTCCCAAGGGCATCCACCTAGCCCTTCCCCAGCGGTGAAAGACATAGAATGCACTGACGCACAACCACTTATGTTTCCTGATGATGAGGACATGGGAATACCACCTCAGCATGTCTCTGATGATGACGAAACACAGGTGCCAACTGCTGCGTCTTTCTGCAGTGTGCAGACTGAACAGGAGGTCAGGGATCAAGACTGGGTGGAAGACGATGCAGGGGACGATGAGGTCCTAGACCCCACATGGAATGAAGGTCGTGCCACTGACTTTCACAGTTCGGAGGAAGAGGCAGTGGTGAGACCGAGCCAACAGCGTAGCAAAAGAGGGAGCAGTGGGCAAAAGCAGAACACCCGCCGCCAAGAGACTCCGCCTGCTACTGACCGCCGCCATCTTGGACCGAGCACCCCAAAGGCAGCTTCAAGGAGTTCCCTGGCATGGCACTTCTTCAAACAATGTGCTGACGACAAGACCCGAGTGGTTTGCACGCTGTGCCATCAGAGCCTGAAGCGAGGCATTAACGTTCTGAACCTTAGCACAACCTGCATGACCAGGCACCTGCATGCAAAGCATGAACTGCAGTGGAGTAAACACCTTAAAACCAAGGAAGTCACTCAGGCTCCCCCTGCTACCTCTTCTGCTGCTGCCGCCTCGGCCTCTTCTGCTGCTGCCGCCTCGGCCTCTTCCTCCGCCTCTGGAGGAACGTTGGCACCTGCCGCCCAGCAAACAGGGGATGTACCACCAACACCACCACCACCTCCGTCACCAAGCATCTCAACCATGTCACACGGCAGCGTTCAGCTCTCCATCTCACAAACATTTGAGAGAAAGCGTAAATTCCCACCTAGCCACCCTCGATCCCTGGCCCTGAATGCCAGCATTTCTAAACTACTGGCCTATGAAATGCTGTCATTTAGGCTGGTGGACACAGACAGCTTCAAACAGCTCATGTCGCTTGCTGTCCCACAGTATGTTGTTCCCAGCCGCCACTACTTCTCCAAGAGAGCCGTGCCTTCCCTGCACAACCAAGTATCCAATAAAATCAAGTGTGCACTGCGCAACGCCATCTGTGGCAAGGTCCACCTAACCACAGATACGTGGACCAGTAAGCACGGCCAGGGACGCTATATCTCCCTAACTGCACACTGGGTAAATGTAGTGGCAGCTGGGCCCCAGGCGGAGAGCTGTTTGGCGCACGTCCTTCCGCCGCCAAGGATCGCAGGGCAACATTCTTTGCCTCCTGTTGCCACCTCCTCCTACTCAGCTTCCTCCTCCTCTTCTTCCACCTGCTCATCCAGTCAGCCACACACCTTCACCACCAACTTCAGCACAGCCCGGGGTAAACGTCAGCAGGCCATTCTGAAACTCATATGTTTGGGGGACAGGCCCCACACCGCACAGGAGTTGTGGCGGGGTATAGAACAACAGACCGACGAGTGGTTGCTGCCGGTGAGCCTCAAGCCCGGCCTGGTGGTGTGCGATAATGGGCGAAATCTCGTTGCAGCTCTGGGACTAGCCGGTTTGACGCACATCCCTTGCTTGGCGCATGTGCTGAATTTGGTGGTGCAGAAGTTCATTCACAACTACCCCGACATGTCAGAGCTGCTGCATAAAGTGCGGGCCGTCTGTGCGCGCTTCCGGCGTTCACATCCTGCCGCTGCTCGCCTGTCTGCGCTACAGCGTAACTTCGGCCTTCCCGCTCACCGCCTCATATGCGACGTGCCCACCAGGTGGAACTCCACCTTGCACATGCTGGACAGACTGTGCGAGCAGCAGCAGGCCATAGTGGAGTTTCAGCTGCAGCACGCACGGGTCAGTCGCACTACGGAACAGCACCACTTCACCACCAATGACTGGGCCTCCATGCGAGACCTGTGTGCCCTGTTGCGCTGTTTCGAGTACTCCACCAACATGGCCAGTGGCGATGACGCCGTTATCAGCGTTACAATACCACTTCTATGTCTCCTTGAGAAAACACTTAGGGCGATGATGGAAGAGGAGGTGGCCCAGGAGGAGGAGGAGGAGGAAGAGGGGTCATTTTTAGCACTTTCAGGCCAGTCTCTTCGAAGTGACTCAGAGGGAGGTTTATTTCAACAGCAGAGGCCAGGTACAAATGTGGCCAGCCAGGGCCCACTACTGGAGGACGAGGAGGACGAGGATGAGGAGGAGATGGAGGAGGATGAGGATGAAGCATGGTCACAGCGGGGTGGCACCCAACGCAGCTCGGGCCCATCATTGGTGCGTGGCTGGGGGGAAAGGCAGGACGATGACGATACGCCTCCCACAGAGGACAGCTTGTCCTTACCCCTGGGCAGCCTGGCACACATGAGCGACTACATGCTGCAGTGCCTGCGCAACGACAGCAGAGTTGCCCACATTTTAACGTGTGCGGACTACTGGGTTGCCACCCTGCTGGATCCACGGTACAAAGACAATGTGCCCACCTTACTTCCTGCACTGGAGCGTGATAAGAAGATGCGCGAGTACAAGCGCACGTTGGTAGACGCGCTACTGAGAGCATTCCCAAATGTGACAGGGGAACAAGTGGAAGCCCAAGGCCAAGGCAGAGGAGGAGCAAGAGGTCGCCAAGGCAGCTGTGTCACGGCCAGCTCCTCTGAGGGCAGGGTTAGCATGGCAGAGATGTGGAAAACTTTTGTCAACACGCCACAGCTAACTGCACCACCACCTGATACGCAACGTGTTAGCAGGAGGCAACATTTCACTAACATGGTGGAACAGTACGTGTGCACACCCCTCCACGTACTGACTGATGGTTCGGCCCCATTCAACTTCTGGGTCTCTAAATTGTCTACGTGGCCAGAGCTAGCCTTTTATGCCTTGGAGGTGCTGGCCTGCCCGGCGGCCAGCGTTTTGTCTGAACGTGTATTCAGCACGGCAGGGGGCGTCATTACAGACAAACGCAGCCGCCTGTCTACAGCCAATGTGGACAAGCTGACGTTCATAAAAATGAACCAGGCATGGATCCCACAGGACCTGTCCATCCCTTGTGCAGATTAGACATTAACTACCTCCCCTTAACCATATATTATTGGACTCCAGGGCACTTCCTCATTCAATCCTATTTTTATTTTCATTTTGCCATTATATTGCGAGGCTACCCAAAGTTGAATGAACCTCTCCTCTGTCTGGGTGCCGGGGCCTAAATATATGCCAATGGACTGTTCCAATGTTGGGTGACGTGAAGCCTGATTCTCTGCTATGACATGCAGACTGATTCTCTGCCGACATGAAGCCAGATTGTCTGTTATGGGACCTCTCTCCTCTGCCTGGGTGCTGGGCCTAAATTTATGAAAATGGACTGTTACAGTGGTGGGTGACGTGAAGCCTGATTCTCTGCTATGACATGAAGACTGATTCTCTGGTGACATGAAGCCAGATTCTGTGTTACGGAACCTCTCTCCTCTGCCTGGGTGCTGGGCCTAAATTTATGAAAATGGACTGTTGCAGTGGTGGCTGACGTGAAGCCTGATTCTCTGCTATGACATGAAGACTGATTCTCTGGTGACATGAAGCCAGATTCTGTGTTACGGAACCTCTCTCCTCTGCCTGGGTGCTGGGCCTAAATTTATGAAAATGGACTGTTACAGTGGTGGGTGACGTGAAGCCTGATTCTCTGCTATGACATGCAGACTGATTCTCTGCTGACATGAAGCCAGATTGTCTGTTACGGGACCTCTCTCCTCTGCCTGGGTGCCAGGGCCTAAATTTATGACAATGGACTGTTACAGTGGTGGGTGACGTGAAGCCTGATTCTCTGCTATGACATGCAGACTGATTCTCTGCTGACATGAAGCCAGATTGTCTGTTACGGGACCTCTCTCCTCTGCCTGGGTGCTGGGCCTAAATTTATGAAAATGGACTGTTACAGTGGTGGGTGGCGTGAAGCCTGATTCTCTGCTATGACATGAAGACTGATTCTCTGGTGACATGAAGCCAGATTCTGTGTTACGGAACCTCTCTCCTCTGCCTGGGTGCTGGGCCTAAATTTATGAAAATGGACTGTTGCAGTGGTGGCTGACGTGAAGCCTGATTCTCTGCTATGACATGAAGACTGATTCTCTGGTGACATGAAGCCAGATTCTGTGTTACGGAACCTCTCTCCTCTGCCTGGGTGCTGGGCCTAAATTTATGAAAATGGACTGTTGCAGTGGTGGCTGACAAGAAGCCTGATTCTCTGCTATGACATGCAGACTGATTCTCTGCTGACATGAAGCCAGATTCTCTGTTAAGGGACCTCTCTCCTCTGTCTGGGTGCTGGGCCTAAATATATGACAATGGACTGTTGCAGTGGTGGATGACGTGAAGCCTGATTCTCTGCTATGACATGCAGACTGATTCTCTGCTGACATGAAGCCAGATTGTCTGTTACGGGACCTCTCTCCTCTGCCTGGGTGCCAGGGCCTAAATTTATGACAATGGACTGTTGCATTGGTGGGTGACGTGAAGCCTGATTCTCTGCTATGACATGCAGACTGATTCTCTGCTGACATGAAGCCAGATTCTCTGTTAAGGGACCTCTCTCCTCTGCCTGGGTGCTGGGCCTAAATATATGACAATGGACTGTTGCAGTGGTGGCTGACGTGAAGCCTGATTCTCTGCTATGATATGAAGACTGATTCTCTGCTGACATGAAGCCAGATTGTCTGTTACGGGACCTCTCTCCTCTGCCTGGGTGCTGGGGCCTAAATTTATGAAAATGGACTGTTACAGTGGTGGGTGACGTGAAGCCTGATTCTCTGCTATGACATGAAGACTGATTCTCTGGTGACATGAAGCCAGATTCTGTGTTACGGGACCTCTCTCCTCTGCCTGGGTGCTGGGCCTAAATTTATGAAAATGGACTGTTCCAGTGGTGGGTGACGTGATGCCAGATTCTCTGCTATGGGACCTCTCTCCAATTGATTTTGGTTAATTTTTATTTATTTAATTTTTATTTTAATTCATTTCCCTATCCACATTTGTTTGCAGGGGATTTACCTACATGTTGCTGCCTTTTGCAGCCCTCTAGCCCTTTCCTGGGCTGTTTTACAGCCTTTTTAGTGCCGAAAAGTTCGGGTCCCCATTGACTTCAATGGGGTTCGGGTTCGGGATGAAGTTCGGATCGGGTTCGGATCCCGAACCCGAACATTTTCGGGAAGTTCGGCCGAACTTCTCGAACCCGAACATCCAGGTGTCCGCTCAACTCTATTGTAGAGGTCCAGGCAGGTACCAAGTGCTAAGAACCTGTCCTGAAGAGGAAGGCGTGTCCCTTTATATATTATTTCCTGTATGTCATCACATATTAATACACCTTACTCTGTGATGTATTATATATTATATGCAAGTGTTTTATTCTTTACAGTGAGTTTTTAATCTCTAAATCACACTTATGTTTATTACTGCAGATATAAATTAGTGTGGAAATTTATTGCAGTGTTCATAAATGTGTCATTATCTGTCACATCTCCAGTATGGAGCTGATGTATGGTGTTTACTGGAAGATGTTGTTTAAAGGGGAAAAAAATTACAACTATTAGTTTATCTATCTACAGGTATCTATCTAACTATTCATCTATTATCTATCTATCTTATATCTATCTCTCATATCTATCTATCTACAGGTATCTACTGTATCTATATGTCTGTCTATGTATCATCTATCTATCTATCTAACTATTCATCTATTATCGATCTATCTATCTATCTATCTATCTTTCTATCTATCTATCTCTTATATCTATCTATCTATCTATCTCTCATATCTATCTACAGGTATCTACTGTATCTATATGTCTGTCTATCTATCATCTATCTTTCTATCTATATACAGGTCCTTCTCAAAAAATTAGCATATTGTGATAAAGTTCATTAATTTTCTGTAATGTACTGATAAACATTAGACTTTCATATATTTTAGATTCATTACACACCAACTGAAGTAGTTCAAGCCTTTTATTGTTTTAATATTGATGATTTTGGCATACAGCTCATGAAAACCCAAAATTCCTATCTAAAAAAATTAGCATATTTCATCCGACCAATAAAAGAAAAGTGTTTTTAATACAAAAAAAGTCAACCTTCAAATAATTATGTTCAGTTATGCACTCAATACTTGGTCGGGAATCCTTTTGCAGAAATGACTGCTTCAATGCGGCGTGGCATGGAGGCCATCAGCCTGTGGCACTGCTGAGGTGTTATGGAGGCCCAGGATGCTTCGATAGCGGCCTTAAGCTCATCCAGAGTGTTGGGTCTTGCGTCTCTCAACTTTCTCTTCCCAATATCCCACAGATTCTCTATGGGGTTCAGGTCAGGAGAGTTGGCAGGCCAATTGAGCCCAGTAATACCATGGTCAGTAAACCATTTACCAGTGGTTTTGGCACTGTGAGCAGGTGCCAGGTAGTGCTGAAAAATGAAATCTTCATCTCCATAAAGCTTTTCAGCAGATGGAAGCATGAAGTGCTCCAAAATCTCCTGATAGCTAGCTGCATTGACCCTGCCCTTGATAAAACACAGTGGACCAACACCAGCAGCTGACATGGCACCCCAGACCATCACTGACTGTGGGTACTTGACACTGGACTTCAGGCATTTTGGCATTTCCCTCTCCCCAGTCTTCCTCCAGACTCTGGCACCTTGATTTCCGAATGACATGCAAAATTTGCTTTCATCCGAAAAAAGTACTTTGGACCACTGAGCAACAGTCCAGTGCTGTTTCTCTGTAGCCCAGGTCAGGCGCTTCTGCCGCTGTTTCTGGTTCAAAAGTGGCTTGACCTGGGGAATGCGGCACCTGTAGCCCATTTCCTGCACACGTCTGTACACGGTGGCTCTGGATGTTTCTACTCCAGACTCAGTCCACTGCTTCCGCAGGTCCCCCAAGGTCTGGAATCGGTCCTTCTCCACAATCTTCCTCAGGGTCCGGTCACCTCTTCTCGTTGTGCAGCGTTTTCTGCCACACTTTTTCCTTCCCACAGACTTCCCACTGAGGTGCCTTGATACAGCACTCTGGGAACAGCCTATTTGTTCAGAAATTTCTTTGTGTCTTACTCTCTTGCTTGAGGGTGTCAATGATGGCCTTCTGGACAGCAGTCAGGTCGGCAGTCTTACCCATGATTGCGGTTTTGAATAATGAACCAGGCTGGGAGTTTTTAAAAGCCTCAGGAATCTTTTGCAGGTGTTTAGAGTTAATTAGTTGATTCAGATGATTAGGTTAATAGCTCGTTTAGAGAACCTTTTCATGATATGCTAATTTTTTTAGATAGGAATTTGGGGTTTTCATGAGCTGTATGCCAAAATCATCAATATTAAAACAATAAAAGGCTTGAACTACTTCAGTTGGTGTGTAATGAATCTAAAATATATGAAAGTCTAATGTTTATCAGTACATTACAGAAAATAATGAACTTTATCACAATATGCTAATTTTTTTAGAAGGACCTGTATATCTATCATCTATCGGTCTATCTATCTATCTTATCTGTCTATCTGTCTAACTATATAACTCATATATATCTATTTCTCTTGATTGACAGGGTCAGGTTCCTGCATAGTCATCTCGGCTGGCCCTGCCAAGGAGAAGGAGGGTCTGGCAGAGGAACAAAATGAGCAAGGGTGCACAGAGTGGCTTCAGTCTGCCCTTTGTGCACTTAACTGCTCATTTGCCTATGGATTACAAGTATTGTTTTCCAGAATGAAGCAATGGACCACTAAGATATTATTACACTCAGCTGAGCTAACCTTACGAGGCATTGTGCCTGGTTTATCCGTCAATTTCCTGGTAACAGAATCCTTTTAAGATCTAGAAGACACTGTTAAGGGGAGCTGTGGCCTACAATGTGAGGTAGCTCTTGCTGGACTATTAGGAGGCTCCGTCTGGACTGTTGGGGGGGGGGGGGGGGGACAGTATCTGGGTCTGTACACACTGTAGTTGGCTTTTTTAGTGACATGGTGTGACTTAAAGATGGTGGCTCGGTGGTTAGCACTGGTGCCTTGCAGTGCTGGGGTCCTAGGTTCAGATCTGACCAAGGACAACATCTGCATGGAGTTTGTATGTTCTCCCTGTATTTGCATGGGTTTCCTCCAGGTATTCTGGTTTCTAACCACACTCCAAAGACATACTAATAGGGAACTTAGATTGTGATGCTAATGTCTGTAAAGCTCTACAGAATATAGCAGCGCTATATAAGTGCAAAAAAGTAAATAATAATAGTATAATAAATAGCTATAAAATAGTTTGTTGTATCCCAGCATCAGTCATGTCCATTTGGTAGGCTCCATTTGTGCAGAGGAGGCAAAATTCCCACAATGATTCTTGTGATTCCAGAAATTCTCAAGGGGTAAGTTTATTTCCACCACAATAATACAGAATATTATCATGTGAGTGTTGGTGGCTTCCTCGTATCCTGTCCTTTTCTTTCCTTCTTAATTACAGTGCGGCCATCTCCCGGCACAAGACCTTGAGAGGAACAGGCTTTGTTTGTGAATCACCTTCTACCTTTGTAATATCCTCTAAAGATAGAAAAACCTCATTGATTCTTTTTTGTGTCTCTTATCAAAGGAGTCAAGCAAACCGCACAGCAATATTTACTGTTCAACAAGTCAAGTCAGCACCATGCCAAGGCGAAGAATAGAGCTATATTCTTAATTCCCAAAAACTGTATTGATAATCAATTGAAATGCAAGAGCAATTGAAAAGCTGTCCTGCATTCTATTCCAGAAGAAGTTGGGAACAATTTAGAAATAATGGCCCGAGTGCACACTTTCTGGAACAGTCAATAGTAGATTTGTGTGAAGGGCAAATAGCCTGTAGATAATATACAGTTGATAATTTTGTTCTTCCTATGACACTTCAGTTCCTGCCTAGACCAAAGAGCCTGCGGTACCTTTGGCTTTCCATTAACAGTGCCACTTTTGACCCACTGCCTTGAATGGGGTTGTGTTGCAGCAGTGGGCGTAGAACCACTGTGTCACCCAACAGATTTGACTTTGGGATACTCCTAAGCGAGTTTTCCTGGTAGTCCCCAAGTATTCACCCTTTAACCCCTATACAGGGATCTGGACTTTGCTGCAGGGGAACCACCATGCAATGTAGATAACTCCTGGAAAAGTCTTTGTGTGATTGATAGCTCACCCACGGGGGACAAAGACATATAGCGAAGGACGGGCACTCACTTTCTTGATGATATGAATAGATGTTTATTCAAGGCATAATAGCATCATCAGTGACTACTTTCTGCTCAAGCCTGACCCCTTTTCAAACTGCATGGGGGACAGATACACTAGTGCTGGAACTGAGGAGTCAGGCAAATCGTAGACAGGGACAGACTGAAGTCAGGGCTGGCAGAGTGCGTGCTATATGGTAAACGCTCTAAGGACAGAGAAGGCAGGGAAGGGTCAATAAAGAAGTCAGGCAAGGTCAGGACAGGCAGCAAAGGTTCAGAATCCAGAAAATGGGCAGAGGTCAGTACACAGGCAGAGAAACTAATACAGGAAACTAGCTCCGGCACCCTGCTATTGGGGAAGGTACCTTAAGTATCTGCCGGCTACCAGCAAAACCAATCAGCTGTTGGACAAGGCACAGGTGCTTGCAGTAGTGCTGTGGCCTTCTTGCAGCTTCGCCTAGGCCATGTGATGTCATGCTCATTAATTACATGGCTTAAGTGCAGCTCAGCCCCATTGAAGTGAATGGGGTTGAGATGTAATACCAAACACAGCTGCTGCACAATGTATGGCCCTGTGCTTAGTGAGCTGAGGGAAGGTTGTGGCGTTACTGCGAGCGCCGGTGCTTTTCCAAATACCCTAATGGCAGGGGTCCTTGTTTAGACTCCCAGAGATCAGATACTGATGACCCATCAAGAGTAGGTATAGCTGTGCCCTCAAAACTGTAACCACAACAGTGCTTACCCTCTGTTGATTCTCTAAGCCGTAATCAGTTTGGCGCTGACTTGTGTAGTTGCAGGATCTTCTGGTCTTCACCCTTATTCCCCACAAGCACATGACATTTGCTGTAAGAAGATATTATAGCTAAGATCATCAGAATAGTCATGAATTTGCTGATACAGAATAGTAGCGATCTTCACTGTTGTCACAAATAGAGCAGCCTGGAACGTGACAAGCCAGAGGATGAGAAGGTAGCATAGCCAGAAACAGAGCCAAGGGTCAGTACCACGTGTAGACAACAGGCAGACAATCTAAATGACAAGGCAGGAGTGTAGTCAGGAACAAGACAGAGGTCAACACCAGGATCAATTTCAGGAGTCAACAGGTTACAGCAGAAACACATGGACAAGAACCAGGACAGAGGTGAACCTTAATCAGCAGGCATTGCACTAGAAGCTAAATGTCCCTTATCATTAGATGGTGGTTACCTGGTAATGCTACACTGTTGGCCAGGTAGAGAAAAGCACTGTGGGTGAGATTGGGACTGATGAAGGAAGAGTCCAGTTGCTAGGCACTGGCAGCTGTCAGGAGTTCCCACAGCTGTCCACCTAGATGCAACACTGTATTTGGCCGCGACTTGTTCAAAAGTGTTTTCACTCTCACCCTTCAAGCAGACTGCCAATGAATTGTCACATAATTATCCCTCAAGTACCTAAACTTATGTGAGTGGCTTCTTTGTGTGGGCCCCCCCCCCTCCCCCTCGTATTGACTGCAGTTTCTCCCTCACTACTCCTAGTAGCAACAGCAGTGCCCACATTTCCAGCAGGCACACCATACTTAAAGGGCATCTGTCAGAAGCTTTGTATTTATGAAACTGCCTGACCTGTTACATGTGCACTTGTGGCATCTTTGTTGGTCCTATGTTCATATGTGCCTGTATTGCTGAGAACAATGATGTTTTACTATATGCAAATGAGCCTCTAGGAGCAACAAGGGTGTTTCCGTTACACCTAGAGGTTCTGTTCTCTCTGCAACTACCGCAACCTCTGCACTTTGATTGACAGGACCAGGTGAGATGACGTTTTCACCGCCTGACCCTGTCAATTAAAGTACAGAGGGTGTGACAGAGAGAGCTGAGCCTCTGGTGTAACAGCAACACCCCTGTTGCTCCTAGAGAGTAAATGGCATATATTTAAACCTCATTTTTCTCAGCACTGTGGGCACATATGAACATGGGACCAACACAGATACCTTCAGCTGCCAAGTGCACATGTAACAGGTCAAACAGCGTCATAGGTACAAAGCTGCTTACAGGAGCCCTTTCATGGGTATTTTGTCCACCGTGGAATAGCATATAACAAAGAAAAAAATACAATGCAACAGCACTCTGCAAACCAAATAAAGTACAACTGGCCTGGGCGCGGCTAAGCTCTGTTCACTTGAATGGAGCTTAGCCCCGCCCAGGCCAGTTGATACTAGTCATGACGTCACTGGGCCAGCGGTAAACAGTGAGTAGGTCGCAGCGCTGCTGGAGCGCCGCTGGAGCGCTGCTGGAGCGATGCTGCCTTCTCAAACAGCTGATCGGCGGGGGTCCCGGGTGTTGGACCCCCGCTGGTCAGATGCTGATGATCCATCCAGAGGATAGATCATCAGTTTAAACAAACTGCAGAACCTGCTCTCCCTCACTCACTCACTGGAAGCCTTTTGGCACCAGGAGAGGTATAGGGTGGACTCTCATTGCATTCGTTGGGGCCATCTGGCACCAGCAGAGGTGTGTAGTGGGCTCGGCATGCATGTTGGTACCTGCAATTCCTGGATTTTATGGAGGCCATTTTGGCACCAAAAATGACAAGAATTAAGGTGGGCCCAGCATGCATGTGGAACCTACACTCCTTGAATGTTATGGCACTCGTCATGGCACATAACAGGTAGAGATCGCCTTGACGTGTGGCAGACGGGCCCAAATTATTTAGTACAAAATGTATTTGCCAAGAATCTCAAATTTACTTAATTAGCATTAAAATACTTTTTTTTGTACTTTATTTGGTTTGCATTGTATTTTTTTCTTTGTGTTTTCAGCCATAGCAACGTGCATCTGCGCATTGGGATGTGCTGACTGACCCCCTTTTTTTTCTTTATAGCATATAACAACTTTTTTCACTGTGTCCTTGGCCCTTTCACCAAGACAAGCTTGTCACTAGAGATGAGAAAAGTTTTGGAAAATTCTATTCGGCTGCTTAGCCGAATTTTACAAAAAAAAAATGATTTGTGACAATTATTTTTGTAAGTAGAGGGTGCATTGACAGGGAGCTGCAATAGCGCCACTCCCCATCATTGTACCCCTCAGATACCGCGTTCATACATGAATTGCGGCATCTGAGAGCAATAATACAGTGCAAAATGAACAGAAAAATAAATTACATCATACTTACGCCTCAATTTGCTAGCGATGGGCCGGCTGCTGCCATCTTGCGCGAAGTCTCATGCAGGCCGACACAGGCGGCCGTAATTATGACTTTTCCCGAGATCTTCAATCAAGATGGCGGCGGCCTGCCAGTCGTCAGCAAATGGAAGCGGTATGTATTATTTTGTTTTTTGTTCTTTACACTATTTCAGGTTAAATCGATTCGCTACCACGAAGCACAAGGAAATTCGGCTTCCCGGCAAATCGTATTTATCCTGAAATTCGGATTGAATTCCACATCGTTGGATTCGATTCGCTCATCTCTACTTGTCACAGTCATCAGGCCTCAAGTCCGCCCTTTGTGATTATGATGCAGCTGCAGGTTTCTACTTGCTTCGAGAACATAAAAAAGTTGCAGTGCGGCCTAAGCCTGATCTGCAGTATTTCTGTCAAATCTTTTTTACCGGTTTACTGTTTTATAACACGGTCTATATTACCATAAGCCGACCGCAGTCAGCAGTTTTGACATCTTCATTTCAATGTTCTTTTCTGTGCCTTCAGCAAAATTAATGTCACAAATTACAGATGGTTTATTAAAAGCCAGACTGAGGGAGCGTAGGAAAAAGTGCATTTAAAAAAAATAAAAACTAAGTACTAACTTGGGATTTCCTGGGCCTGGTGTCAAGTCATCCAGACCCAAATCTCCCCTATTGTGATGATAATGGATTCCATGTTGTTGGCTCTGGGGTCGGCAGGTCAGCTTAAGCTCCTTAATGGACTGTGAAACAATCCTAACTGCATTAACCTCCCGGATCACATAGGTGGTACCGGTATCCACTTTCAGAATTCTCATTTGTCCACAGAGACAACAGCATTAGGTTATTATATTTTCCATTTAGAAACAGCAAAAGTCTTAAGGTAATTATGCCGTTAAGCATTCCCATTAAGCGAACAGGACCTTCAAAAAAGATTATCATGAATAGCTTTTACATTAGGAAGATGGGCAGAAAATGTATTATCATAATTTCACCATTCTCGTATATTGAGTCCAGGACATAGTCAGAACCTCGTACGCCACCTGCTTCCATCCTTGGACCCGTTCCATTTCATTGTTAATAATAAGGACATTTCTTGATATAAATTCAGAACTATTTTCTAATTTTATTTTTACATTTCACATTCATTTATACTTTTTTTTTATATTTTCCACTTTTTTGAGAGATCTATATGTTTATAGATCTATATATATATATTTATATATATATATATATGTATAGATATATATATATTTATATACTGTGTATATACCGATGTAGTAGAGTTAACACGCATGCTTTCATGTTATCAATGGCTTTTGTTTCAAGATAACACGATGATTTAAGAAATTTGAGTTGAGTTTGAGTGCTAACCCTGCTACATCTGCATGTATGTATATATACAGTACAGACCAAAAGTTTGGACACACCTTCTCATTCAAAGAGTTTTCTTTATTTTCATGACTATAACAATTGCAGATTCACACTGAAGGCATCAAAACTATGAATCAACACATGTGGAATTATATACATAACAAAAAAGTGTGAAACAACTGAAAATATGTCATATTCTAGGTTCTTCAAAGTAGCCACCTTTTGCTTTGATTACTGCTTTGCACACTCTTGGCATTCTCTTGATGAGCTTCAAGAGGTAGTCACCTGAAATGGTCTTCCAACAGTCTTGAAGGAGTTCCCAGAGATGCTTAGCACTTGTTGGCCTTTTTGCCTTCACTCTGCGGTCCAGCTCACCCCAAACCATCTCGATTGGGTTCAGGTCCGGTGACTGTGGAGGCCAGGTCATCTGGTGGAGCACCCCATCACTCTCCTTCATGGTCAAATAGCCCTTACACAGCCTGGAGGTGTGTTTGGGGTCATTGTCCTGTTGAAAAATAAATGATGGTCCAACTAAACGCAAACCGGATGGAATAGCATGCCGCTGCAAGATGCTGTGGTAGCCATGCTGGTTCAGTATGCCTTCAATTTTGAATAAATCCTCAACAGTGTCACCAGAAAAGCACCCCCACACCATCACACCTCCTCCTCCATGCTTCACGGTGGGAACCAGGCATGTAGAGACCATCCGTTCACCTTTTCTGCGTCGCACAAAGACACGGTGGTTGGAACCAAAGATCTCAAATTTGGACTCATCAGACCAAAGCACAGATTTCCACTGGTCTAATGTCCATTCCTTGTGTTCTTTAGCCCAAACAAGTCTCTTCTGCTTGTTGCCTGTCCTTAGCAGTGGTTTCCTTACAGATATTCTACCATGAAGGCCTGATTCACACAGTCTCCTCTTAACAGTTGTTCTAGAGATGTGTCTGCTGCTAGAACTCTGTGTCGCATTGACCTGGTCTCTAATCTGAGCTGCTGTTAACCTGCGATTTCTGAGGCTGGTGACTCGGATGAACTTATCCTCCACAGCAGAGGTGACTCTTGGTCTTCCTTTCATGGGGCGGTCCGCATCTGAGCCAGTTTCTTTGTAGCGCTTGATGGTTTTTGTGACTGCACTTGGGGACACTTTCAAAGTTTTCCCAATTTTTCGGACTGACTGACCTTCATTTCTTAAAGTAATGATAGCCACTCGTTTTTCTTTACTTAGCTGCTTTTTTCTTGCCATAATACAAATTCTAACAGTCTATTCAGTAGGACTATCAGCTGTGTATCCACCTGACTTCTCCACAATGCAACTGATGGTCCCAACCCCATTTATAAGGCAAGAAATCCCACTTATTAAACCTGACAGGGCACACCTGTGAAGTGAAAACCATATCAGGTGACTACCTCTTGAAGCTCATCAAGAGAATGCCAAGAGTGTGCAAAGCAGTAATCAAAGCAAAAGGTGGCTACTTTGAAGAACCTAGAATATGACATATTTTCAGTGGTTTCCCACTTTTTTGTTATGTATATAATTCCACATGTGTTAATTCATAGTTTTGATGCCTTCAGTGTGAATCTACAATTTTCATAGTCATGAAAATAAAGAAAACTCTTTGAATGGGAAGGTGTGTCCAAACTTTTGGTCTGTACTGTATATATACATACATGCAGATGTAGCAGGGTTAGCACTCAAACTCAACTCAAATTTCTTAAATCATCGTGTTATCTTGAAACAAAAGCCATTGATAACATGAAAGCATGCGTGTTAACTCTACTACATCGGTATATACACAGTATATAAATATATATATATTTGTGGTCAGGGCTAGGATGGAGGAAGTGGGAAAGGGGAAACCCTTAACCCTGAACCTAGAGGCTGGGGTGTGCCGGGAGCCACGGTCGCGGGTACGCCAAGAAAAGGGGCCAAAGACTCTGAATAGGTAACATAGTTTTATTGAATATCACAAAGCCAGTGTACGGAAGGCCTGAGAGATTTCTGCCTGGGGATTTGGTATTTAGCGGGCGAAACAGGACGAACGCCAACGCCCCATGCAGCGGATGACATGTGCGGGGACCTGATGCTTGGAAGCTGCCGACGCAGCCCCAATGCGGAAGGAATGACCTGAAATGGTACTAGGGTCGTGACCCAACCCCTGCATCAGGGACCGGACGAGGGACATGAATTTTGATGTGGTGAGTGGCTTACCCACGCAAGGCAGAAGAGGGGAGTCTGGTGGAGAGACCGTGAAGCAGTACGATAATTGCCACAGAACCTTGACCGGGCACCAACGGTTACCTGAAGGGAAGAACTTAATCTCCGTGCTGAGAGAGGGCCCAAAAGGACTGCCGTCTAAGGCCGAGGATAGGGCTCTGAACAATTCCCCCGACACCGGCAGTCTACGGGTGCGCAGGACACTTCCCTTTCTTCTGCAGACCCCTGAGTGTTGCCATGACGGCTTGTGAAGCAAGGATGGAACCCCCATCTGGCTTGGCGATCATGCGATAATGCTGGAGCCCTGCTAAATATAGCTTGATGGTGTTGTGCGACAAGGAGAGGCGAGTGTGGCAAAATGCAATGAACGCCAAGACATATGAGGTTTCCTCCTAGCTGACCCCTTGGGAATTCTCGAGCAAACTTGCTGACAGCTGTGAAGCCGGCCCGATAATTCCTGGCTGTGTTGTGGGAAAGAGAACCCTCGACCAGTCTCTCTGCCTGGACCACCAGGGATGCTAATCCAGGATGAATGAGCTGAGTGGAGGAACCTGCGTACCGGAATGATCTGCTTCGGGCATTTCCTGAAAGAAAGTGGAAAAACAGAAACGGGAGAGGGCGTCAGCGGCAGTATTGGAATCCCCTGGAATGTGAGCACAACGGACGTGGAAGTTGTGGGTGAGGGATAGCCACACTAATTTCCGCAGTAGAGCCATGACCCGGAGAGATCTGGACCTGCCGGAATTGATAATATCGACCAGGGACTGGTTGTCCGTGACGAACAAGACTGGCAAGTTGGACCAGGAGCTGCCCCAGACCAAGGCGGCAGCCACGATGGGATATAATTCCAGGAAAGGAGAATACCCGATGGCAGCTGGGTCTGCTCGGATTTCCGGGGGCCACCTGGCCGCCAGCCAGTGGGACCTGAAGATGGCGGCAAAGCCGATGGAACCGGCTGCGTCCGAGAAAATAATCGGGGAAGCCGAGTCCCAGCGGGGAACGAAGAGGGAAATGCTGTTCCATTCTGAAAGGAAGGTGTTCCACATGGCAAGATCCGAGATGGCGTGGCGGTCGAGGTGGACAACAGAATCCTGGTCACGAACTGTGGAAAGAAGATGCAACAGGCTGGCCAGAAAAGACCGGCCCTGGGGCATGATCTTCGTGGCGTGATTCAGCAGTCCCAGTAAGGACTGAAGCTCCGCCTTGGTCAGGGACAGAGCGCTGACCGCCCGGGAGATGGCAGAGCGGATCCTGGTCAACTTTTCAGGTGGCAGACTGGCCTCCATCTTGACGGAATCTAATGTGATGCCCAGAAAGGTCACCCTGGTGGCAGGGCCCTCGGTCTTGGAGGAGGCCACGGGCACCTGGAGCAGGGAGAAGAACTACAAGAGGGTAGCGGGAATTGAATGGACCAGATGAGGATTCTCAATGAGCAAGAAATAGTCCAGGTAATGAATTACCATGGGAAGACCTCCGTGATGCACCAGGATCCAATGGAGAGCCCTGGCAAACTGGTCGAACAGCCAGGGGCTGCTCTTGGACCCAAAGGTTAAGCGGTTGGCAAAATAAAACCTGTCCGACCAATTGATACCATAGTACCTCCAAAGATGTGGGTGGACCGGGAGAAGCTTGAAGGCATCAGCTATGTCTACCTTGGCAAGCCAGGACCCAACCCCCGACTGGAGAATGAGCTGAATGGCTTCCTCAACTGACGAGTATTGCATGGAATACTCCTCAGAGGGGATAAGGGAATTCAGGCTTGGGGTGGATGACATATGAGGCGCTGACAGGTCGTAGATGAGGCGTTTTTTATTGGAGGATTGTTTCACAACCAGCCCGATAGGGTTGATCCGCCAGGACTGAAACGGAATGTGGAGAAAGGGACCGATGATGAAACCCTTTTCCACTTCGGATCGAAGGAGGGCATCCACGGCCTCCGGGTCACCGAACGCCGAACGCAAATTGGGACCCTCCCATGACCCGTGAGGCAGGGTGATGAGCCCTGTATGGAAGCCCTCCTTGAACCCGGCCAAGAGGAAGGCCACGAAGAGACGGTCTGGGTGATCCTGCAGCAGAACAGCCAGAATGTCTACATCAATGTCGGCTTGTCAGGAGCTCTTAGACGATTTCCTGGTGCAGGCCGAACGCGGATGGGCCCGAAAACATGCCCGGCAGATGTGAAGAGCTCGACAGGCGTTAGAGGCACAACCCCCCGCATTGAAATTGTTGCAGACTTGGCTGCTACCTAAATAGACGATTGGTCTGCCTAGTTTGTCCATAGTAGCCGAGGGCTTGGTGGCCCCGGAAGTACTAGGAGCAGCTCCCGGCTGGGAAGGATGAGCCTGATCGGGACACCAGTCAGAAGAATGGAATATGGACCGGCAAGAGGTGCAGGAGGGAGCTCTGAGACCGGCAAAATGACGGCAGAACAGCTCCATGTCGAGATCAGCCCAATTAGTCATGAACTGAAACTGCGACAGGGCTGCTGCCGCCTTAGCGGAAAAGGACCTGTGGTAATCGTAAAACGCTGAGCCACCGTACTTGTGGCCCAGGTCCGACACCCGATACAGGTAGGTATCAAGCTCCTCCCTCCTGGACGGATTGGCAGAACAAACAATGTCCCGATACAGGCTAAAGGCCAGGACAAACTCGGGAATGGACAGTTTGCGGTTAAGTCTGGCGTCTTTGGCCTTCAAGACCACCGAAACCTCACCGCAATTAATGATCCGATTCTCCGAGATGTCCTGGGAGGCGATA
Organism: Bufo gargarizans; assembly: GCF_014858855.1. Lineage (NCBI taxonomy): Eukaryota > Metazoa > Chordata > Amphibia > Anura > Bufonidae > Bufo > Bufo gargarizans. Next base: position 509,346,376 of record NC_058083.1, read on the forward strand.
AGGATGGAGGCTAAATTCACATCCTTCCCAGCCAAGATGTCCTTCTTGATATGCTCGGGGATGAAGTGAGACGGGGCAATCAGAGGACCAGAAGCTGGCCTACCTGCCACATCTGGAGGTGGGGAGGGAGCCACCACTGGGGAGAGTGGGATTGCCGAGGGTCTGGACTCTAGGGCTGCAACCCTGGCCTGAATGTCGCACAGAGAACTGGCAAGCCCGCTGATAGAGGACTGGATCTGGGACAAGGCTTGCTGGATGGAAGGAGAGCTAGACTGAGTTTCCACTGAACTCGGGGCCGTCATCAGCAAGCGGTATAATTCCGCCTTGCGGGCTGACGCGGGATTACGAATCCCCCTGCGGTTGAGCTCGGTGATCAGTCTAGGCACGGTCCAGCTCCGTAAGGAAGCGCTGACGGAGTGACCAGAAGCTGATGTTCCAGGAAGGGAAATATTGTCTTCCATCTCAGATACGTGCGACATCCTTGACCTGCGGAATAATGTAAATGAGAGGAAAAACGAAGCTGCGGACGCGAAGGAGCAGCCGAAAATGAAGATGAAAAGCGAGGGAAACGAAACTATTTAAAATACTTACCAGAAGACGCCCAAGACCAAGGAAAAGGAGATCTGAATCCGAATGCGAACCGGTAAGCTAAAGAAATATCCAGACCTTCAGAAGAGAAGAGGAAAACAAACAAAAAATACGGTCCTCAGAGGGACCGAACAAGACCTGAACTTACCTTAGGAAAGATTTTAAAACCTTTGACTGACGCGAGCCGAAAAAACGGACCGAACCTGCGATCTGAAGATAACGCATATGAGGACCAGATGAGCGACAGCTGGGAAGCGAGATGGGAGGCGAACCCCCAAAGGAAGCGAAGACAGGTAAGACGCCCGAAGAGGATCAGTCGACCAGACTGGCCCAGGAGATGGGAGAGCCTGAGACAGGACCCAGGGGTACAAGGGACAGCCGACTGGAAGCAAGAAGCATGGACAACCCACACCCGTGAATAGCAGAGAGACCAGGTAACCGAGAACTGAAAAACAGAGCTGGGCGATCCAGGAGGACGGAGGAACCCCGGGCGAACTAGGGTAGAGACCTGGGCGATCCAGGAGAAAGAAAAAGAACCCCAGGCGAACCAGGGTAGAAACCTGGGCGATCCAGGAGAAAGAAGAACCCCAGGCGAATTAGGGAAGAGACCTGGGCGATCCAGGAGAAAGAAGAACCCCAGGCGAACTAGGGAAGGGACCTGGGCGACCCAGGAGACAAACACGCGAACCGGGCGAACAGGAAAAGAGACGACCCTGGGCGATCCAAGGCTTGAGACAGGACGAACACCGCGAGAGAGAGAGCCCGGGGACCCGGGAAGAATAAGCCACGACAGAAAATAAGGCGAGAATGCTGTGATGCGGAACACTCGGAGAGACCGAGGGCTGCGGTGTAATGGAAAAAGGTGGTGTGATAGAAAAAGGACAACCAGAGATGAGGCCCAGAGACATGAACTAGCGACTGCGGAGGCCGACATACTCGGAGCATGGAACAAGACTCCGCAGTGGCTGGAGGAAAAACATGCTGCAGCTGGGGGACGGCTCGATGGGTTAGGACCTAAGCATTCATGTTGTGTTCTGTAGGCGCAAGCTGCAGGCATCCAACAGGTGCAGCCTCAGAACAAGCGTGCGTTTATTGTTGTGCAGAGAAAAGACCAAGCCCCAGTGGACAGAGGGGGGCAGACAGAAAAAGATGAGGGAGGGTAAGGGACAGGCATTCAGACCAGACAGACGCGGGAAGCGAGTAGTGATGAGCGGCAGGGGCAATATTCGAATTTGCGATATTTCGCGAATATTTTGGACGAATATTCGCCATGTATTAGAGAATTCGCGAATTCATGATCTCCAGGCATTATTTTCTTGATTGCGAAAATTCGCATAAAATTCGCATGAACTAGTATTTTCGCAAAAATCGAATATTCGCAATTACGAATATATTTTGCGACATTCAAAATATTCGTGAATTCTCGAAGTGCCGATATTCGCGATTAAAATTCGCAATTCGAATATCCGTGATCAACACCAGAAGCGAGACCCTGGCGGCCGATTCACCCAGGCAGCGTGAGGTGGCAGGCAGGAGCTGCGCTAGACATACCTTGAGATGCCGGGAGCGAAAGAAGGCCGACGCTGGAGACGCAGCAGGAGGAAGCTGAGGGGCGGACCCGGAAGTGAGGAGGCCACAGCTGAGGACCGGACCGTACTGCACGCCGCTGGAACGTCAGGCTGGAGAGGAGGTGAGTGCCGGCCTAAGTACTGCATGCCCCTCCCACAATTACAGGCTGCGCTGCAGCCTTAACTATATATACATACATATAAAGAGAGAGAGATCTATAAACACATAGATCTCTCAAAAAAGTGGACAATATAAAATATATATCCTCAGGATTGTTCATCAATATAAGATCACCGGGGGTCCAACACCCGGCACCCCCTCTGATCAGCTGTATGAGGATACGGCGTGCGCAGTGTGCATGTGCCGTCTTCTGTTTCTCTTCCTGCTCACTGCTGCTGTCTATGGCACACTGCGCGTGGTGCTGGGTGTCAGGTGTCGGACCCCGCTGATCTTATATTTATAACCTATAATGGCCCCCGCTCACTGTTGTATAATCTTATCTATGTTAAGCTATAATAATCATGTGTAATCCATCTGTATTACTTACAACTAAGTTCCGTAGCAGAGAGGAGGGAGGAGGCAGGCCGGGAGGACAGCGGGCGACGTGTCACTCTCTACGTCACGCGTCCGTGCCGCCTGCTTCATTTATAAAGTGGGTGGTAAGTAATACAGCTGGATTACACATGATTATTATATCTTAACAATGCCTACAGGTTAGATAAGATTATACAACAGTGAGCGGGGCCGGTTCAATAGAATACAGGGACTGCAGCGGTCCCCGCTGTCATTCCTAATCCAGATGCTGGCCCCCAGCCCCTCCTCCCTCTCAGTTGATACACCCGCCGACCGCACTGTGCGGCATCGCGGCAGCCGTATATCATTGTAAATTGCAGCATTCGCCCCATAAGACGCACTGCTATTTTCCCCCTACTTTTGGAACAAAAAATACGGTAATTTTTCACCTTGCATTCATGACGGTAGAGTCTGACTGCTGCGCAAAGCCTTCTCCAGCACATCCCAAAGATTCTCAATGGGGTTAGGGTCTGGACTCTGTGGTGGCCAATCCACGTGTGAAAATGATGTCTCATGCTCTCTGGACCAATCTTTCACAATTTGAGCCCGATGAATCCTGGCATTGTCATCTTGGAATATGCCCGTGCCATCGGGGAAAAAAAAATCCATTGATGGAATAACCTGGTCATTCAGTATGTTCAGGTAGTCAACTCATTATTGGAGCACATACTGTTGCTGAACCTAGACCTGACCAACTGCAGCAACCCCAGATCATAGCATTGCCCCCACAGGCTTGGACAGTACGCACTAGGCATGATGGGTGCATCACTTAATCTGCCTCTCTTCTTACCCTGATGCGCCCATCACTCTGGAACAGGGTAAATCTGGACTCATCAGACCACATGACCTTTTTCCATTGCTCCAGAGTCCAATATTTATGCTCCCTAGCAAATTGAAGCCTTTTTTATGGTTTACCTCACTGATTAGTGGTTTTCTTACGGCTACACAACTGTTCAGTCCCAATCCCTTGAGTTCCCTTCACATTGTACATGTGGAAATGCTCTTACTTTTACTATTAAACATAGCCCTGAGTTCTACTGTTGTTTTTCTTCAATTTGATTTCACCAAACGTTTAAGTGATCGCCGGTCAGGATAATTCAGGATTTTTTTCCTGCCACATTTCTTCCTCGAATACAATGGGTCCCTACTATCCTTCCAGTTTTTAATAATGCGTTGGACAGTTCCTAACCCAATTTTAGTAGTTTCTGCAATATCCTTAGATGTTTTCTCTGCTTGATGCATGCCATTGATTTGACCCTTCGCAAACAGACTAGCATCTTTTCCACGACCACGAGATGTGTCTTTCGACATAGTTGTTTAAGAAATGAGAAGCAACTCATTGCACCAGTTGGGGTTAAATAACTAATTGCGAGCTGAAAGATAATCGCCCATGCAGTAATTATCCAATAGGAGGCTCATAACTATTTACTTAAATAAATAAATCCAGGTAACGACTTTTTTTTTGGACAGGCAGTGTATAAGATGAGTAAGAAGAAGTCCATCAACTTCATGCCTTCCCCAGTTGGAAAGTTTCTTGTATCATATCTTGTTGGATCTACTTTTCTTCAATAACTGGCTATAATGAGAACTTGTCTTTTTTCCTGAGATGTCTTTCATGTGTCCGTGTCCATGATGACATCCGTGACAAGATGGTTAGTGGTTCATCTGTGAAGATGTCCATAAAGGATCTGTGTTTGGTTGTTTTTGGCCCTCCAAGTGTCACTCTTAGGCTGCTAGGCTGAAAATTAATTTTCAGAACATCTCCTATCAATGGTCCGTGAAAACCATAGACGAAACATTGATGGCATCTGTCGTTATGTCTGTGGTTTTTAAGGACCCATAGGCTATAATGGATGGACAAAAATAAGGACCCATAGTCCGTAGAAAACTACTAATGTGTGAATACAGACATTAAAGTCAATGGATACGTGAACAGTCCATGGAGACCACAGAAAGCACATGTCCATGGTTCACTGACCTCTATAGAAGGCCTGTATGTATAAAAAAAACTTTCCCCTAGGTTGCACATGGTTTAAAAACATAGAAGAGCTTATCTAACTGTGTCTGGACTGTGATTACAGTGTAAAAAAAGCCCATAGCTGTTGGTAGATCCGCCGCAGTTATGAAGAGGCGCAGACCTCCAGCGCCAGTTCAAGGAATTTAATAAGGGGGTGTACTGAGCACATTGACTCCGCAAGCATTTTACGTAATTTAGAAACACTTGGATGTTAAAATGGAAAATTAAATTTCTTCCAATAAAATGTTGCTTTAGCACCAAATTTTTCATTTTCACAAGCAGTAACAGGAGAAAAAGCACCCCATAATGTGTTACCCATTTTCTCCTAAATATGGCAACACCCCATATGTGGATGTAAACTGCTGTTGGGGCACACCACAGGATTCAGGAGCGCCATACAGCTTTTTTAGCGCTGATTTTAAAGTATTCGTTTATGGTCACCAGGTTAGTAGTGAACAGTCTCTGGGGAACCAGTACAACTATTTTCTGACAACCATGTGAAGACACGTCACGTCTTGCAGTGGCGTAAATGTACCGCACTGGTTGGAAAGGGGTTAATTTACAGGAATACTCCAGGCAAAATTTCTAAATTGAGTTATGTGCAGAGTGCCCCTGATAAGCTGGTGTAGAGGAGGGGAGTGGTAGTCGCCCTGATGAAGTGTCATGGTATGCTTCCTCAGGCTGTTGCTCCATGGGGATTGGTCCAGTAGACACAAGACTCTTGGGCCCTTGTTGGGACCCTCGGGATGAAACAACAATTACACAAACGGTCATTTGACCACCAAATCCCTTTAGGGGTCCTAACTGATATATAAAAAATGACATTCTTTATTTATAAATTTTAGAAAACAAAAACAGAGAAGAAACTAAATGTGCAATTTAAAACTATCAGGGCGCAGCAGGGGACAATTGTAAATTTTGCTAATAGCGGTTACAAGGTCAGAGCTTTATGTTGTAACACTGTGTTATTAATAAACACTCTTTTAAAGGTGAAATGTGTGGTGTTCTTTTTTCCAGATCAACATTTATTGCCACTTTTTTTTTAAGAACACTGTGTTATCAATAAACACTCTTTTGGAGGTAGATTGTGTGGTCTTATTTTTATCTCTAACTCTATATTTATTAACCATCTTTCTTATATCTAATGCTACTTTCCACACTCTCGTTTGGTGCGGATCCGTCATAGATCTGCACAAACGCATCTGTTCAGAACCGATCCGTTTGTATTATCTTTAACATAGTCAAAACGTCTTGAACCACATTGAAAGTCAATGGGGGACGGATCAGTTTTTTATTGTGCCATATTGTGTCAGTGAAAACGGATCCATCCCCATTGACTTACATTGTGTGCAAGCAGCGTTTTGGTGTCCGCCTCCAAAGCGGAATGGAGGCGGAATGGGCCAAACTAAGCTAAACGGATGCATTCTGAGCGGATCCTTATAAATTCAGAATGCATTAGGGCAAAACTGATCCGTTTTGGACCGCTTGTGAGAGCCCTGAACGTATCTCACAAACGGAAACCAAAACGCCAGCGTAAAAGTAGCCTGACTATGTATTTCTGCCATATATTTTTTATATAGAAGTTTACACTGCCTTTGCTTGCAGTGTCTGGTGACTTATAGAGTGAGATATACTGCTACCAGTTCCCTATGGGGACAAGGCGAAAGATATAATAATGCTCCTAATTCCTGCTATCACTGCAGAGTTCTCTGCTACTGTATTTGCTTCACTGCTCAGATGTGGCAGTAATATGTATCAGCTCAGAGAGCACTGCTTTCACGGCCAGTATGGCAGTTATATATTAGCTCCAGGAGCAGGTCTCCTACCACCCACACCCACTGATGACTAGGCACAAAACATTCAACAGCAGAAGACTTTAAGCACAATCTTCTCTCTGGCATTAGTAAGGATATGGAGGCAGATTGGATGTCAGCAGTTTAGCACTTAGGTTATACTGGCCTAATAGGGGATGGGTGTCTTGGCTGTAATCCCTCACCTTGCATCAGTGTCTTCAATAGTGATGGACGAACATGTGAACGCGATCAAATGTTCGAGAACCGCAATTTCGCGGAGGGTCCCATTCATTTTAATGGCAGGTGAACCTGAAAAACCTTCAGGTCATATTTGCAGTCACCAAATACTTACAAGAAGTGCACAAATCGTCCCACAACATGGACAGTGACATACCAGAGAGGGATCAATGGCAAAATTCCCACAAAAAATATTTTTTTTAATCAGGGGCTATTTTTATGCGTCTTAAAAGGAAACTATAAAAAATGTGGCCTGCTGGAGCCTAGAAAAGTTTTATTTTAGGCCACGGGAGTACAGGCCCCAAACATTAGGCATTCATCTGACAGAAAAGAACAAGTGATTATGTGGCTGGAGGTATATTAGATGGTCATTGGATAACAATGTTACTTCAGGTCAGTGGAGTACATTCCCCAAAAATTATTCGTTCAATGTACAGAAAAGAACAAGTGATTATGTGGCTGGAGGTATATTAGATGGTCATTGGATAACAATGTTACTTCAGGTCAGTGGAGTACAGGCCCCAAAAATTATTCGTTCAATGTACAGAAAAGAACAAGTGATTATGTGGCTGGAGGTATATTTGACGGTCATTGGATATCAATTTTACTGCAGGCCAGTACAAATACATGTCAAATACATATGTTTAAAAGAACAAAAAATATAAAATTGGATTAAAAATATGGCTAACGAAATCCCCCCTCATGAATAAACCCATAATGATAATAGTTGAAATTCGATAACACGTGGTCGTCTTAGGTAATAAATTCCTCTGAGGTCCCAAACATTGGGCATTCACTGGACAGAAAAGGCCTATTATGTCGCTGTATTTACATAACACAGGGACCATTATTTGTTTTGAGTTGTGGCGGATATATGTGGGCTGGCATGAGGAAATTCAATTAAATGTGGTTGTCACAGGTGTTGAATTCCTCCGAGACCCATGCCTCATTCATTTTTAGAAATGTGAGGTAGTTCACACTGTCGTGAGCTAGGCGAGGGCGCTTATCAGTCACGATACCCCCTGCTGCGCTGAATGTCCTTTCAGACAGGACACTCGATGAGGGGCAAGCCAAGAGTTCCATGACAAATTGTGCCAGCTCTGGCCACAGCTCAAGCCTGCACACCCAGTAGTCAAGGGGTTCCTCACTTCTCAGGGCGTGCACATCGGCCGTTAACCTAATGTAGTCAGACACCTGTCGGTCTAGGAGTTCCCTGAGGCTGGATCCGAAGGGCAGCTGACGATGGGTTGGCTGCAGGAATTATCTCATATCAATAGTGACCAACACATCTTCAAACCGCCCTCTTCTTGCATGCGCTGTTGGATTGGCACCCGCAACTGTTTCTCTGTGAGTGGAAATTCCTCTGCCAGCGCCCGCAAAAGCAGAATTCAGCATTTCTCAAAGAAATGCCTGGAAGTGCTGCATTCCGACAGCCCTCTGTGATGCTGGTAACATGTCCACCATTTTGTGTTTGTATTGAGGGTCTAAGTACATTGCCACCCAGTGCTGGTTCTTGCCCTTTATGCTTTTTATACGGGGGTCCATCTTCAAACATTGGAGCACGAAGGCCCCCATTTGCACTAAATTGGAAGCGGTGGAGCGCCCTGGCTCCTGCTTATCGTCCAGGAGAATGTCGTCTTCTGTCTCCTCACCCCAGCCACGGACAACACCAGGAATCCCAGAAAAGTTTAAAGCCTGTTCTTCTTGCTCCTCCTCCTCCTTCCCCCAGGCACCATCCTCCTATGACTCCTCTTCAAACTCCTGCTGACTTGTCTCAGATGGAGTAGCCCCCCTAGGAAATAATTTAGCATTGCGACTTCCTCATCTTCCTGCTCCTGTTCTTCGACGGCTTGATCAATGACACGATGCAATGCATGGTCCAGAAAGAAGGCATAACGTACGATGTCACTGTTGGCGCCCTGGCTGCGACTGACCAGTTTGGTGATCTGAACAAATGGCATCAGAAGTCTGCATGCATCACGCATGAGCAGCCACTGACGCGGTGACAAAAAAACAAGCTCCCCAGAACGGCATGTTTCTGCTGGAGCAGCCTATCAAGCATATACAAGGTGGAGTTCCAGCGCATCGGGCAGTCATAAATCAGACGTCTGACGGGCAAATTGTGTCGCTGCTGAACGTCAGCAAGGTGAGCCATGGCTGTGTAAGATCTTCTAAAATGGTCAGAGATTTTCCTGGCCTGCCGCAAGACGTCCTGGACCCCAGGGTATTTGGCAAAGAATCGCTGCACAACTAAGTTTAGGACGTGTCCCATGCACGGCACGTGTGTCATTTTGCCCTGTCATTTTGCCCAGCGCACTCAGCAGATTGGCACCATTGTCGCACACCACTTTACCAACTGTCAAATTGAGTGGTGTTAGCCAATGATCGGCCTGTGACCGCATAGCTGAAAGCAGTGCAGGACTGGTGTGGCTCTTGGCTTCCAGGCACAACAGCCGCAGCACAGCATGGCAAGGCAGGCCTGCATGCAATCCGTGGCGGTAACCCCAAATCCACACGCCACGGGTTGCATGCTTGACAACCATCAGAAGGTTCGCCCAGTGGGCAGTAAAAGTTATGTACCTTCCCTGCCCGTGTTTGTTAGACCACATGTCTGTGGTCAGATGCCCTTCTGGGAGAAATATTTCCTTCCGGGGACCTTCAATTGTGGTGTGCCAATGGCCACAAATTTCTAAAGGCCTTTCAATCCACCAGTTTTATATAGCAGTAGTTGGCGGGCTAGCAGTTTCGACAAGCCGGCGGTCGTTGGGCAAGAGGGTTATCCGGTGTCATCAACTTTTTATGTTTGAACATTTGGGCCATGGAAGCCTACCTTTTGCAAGATGAATGCGACAACAGCATGGTGAAAGGTGGAGGACAAATGAGAGGAGAAGGAGAAGAGGCAGGATGTGGAGCGCTGGGAGTGTGGCTTTGTGGGTTTTGACGGTGTTGCTCCTACTGGGCTCGGTGATGATTGGTGCTTTCTTAAGGCGGTCGTCCCTAGGTGAGTGTTGGGCTTACTGCGACTTATGCATTGACAGCACAGTCTGCAGATGGCAACACTATTGTCAGCAGCTAACGTGTTTAAAAAGCCCACACTGCGGAGCGATGTGCCAGCGTCCTGGGAGCGCCAGATGTGACCATGCATTGTGGATGGCTCGCTCCAGATACATTTGCCATCTGCTTTTTGCCTCCTGTGCACTGAGTTCTGCCTGCTTCTCCTCCTTCTCCTCCCTATCTGCTGCTCCGTCTCTCTCTCTCTGAACTCCCCTCCTTTTCCTCTCTTGTGGGCACCCATGTGACATCCATCGACACGTCATCATCATCACCTTCACCACCACTGACATTAGAGATCTCGGAGTAGGCAGCAACAGCGGGGACCACCCTCCTTGGGCTGATCTCAGTGCTGTCGTCAGACCGCTGGGTGGCGGCCGTTGCTACCTCCTCTTCCTGATCCGATGCCAAGAATGGCTGGCCATTGGTAAGGTCTTGGAATGGATGGGAAAATTATTTCTCTGACTCGAGTGGAGGGGCTATGGTTGGTTGTGTTGGTGGTGTCTTTGGGGGTGTACACAGCAGAGAGCGAAGAGGGTGCAGATACAGAGGATGAGGAGGGTGCTTAAACGGAAGGCTGAGTGAGCCACTCTGGTGCATCCTCTGACGTAATCGCACACACCTTCTTCAACTTCTCACTTAGGCTCCGGCCTGGTGCACCCTCCCGACCCCTACCACCTCTGCAGAATGGACTGCCTCTTCCTCTGCCTGTTATTTTCAAAATGACCCTGTGATAAAGTCCCTAGAGAAGAGCAGTATTTGTGGAAGCAGGTATATAGAACCCCTTAATGAGTATTTGCTGGAAGCAGGTATATTAAACCCCTTAGTCAGTTTATTTTGGGGCAATGGGTATATCACACCAGTTCCAATTAATTATTCCAATTGCGTTTGTCCCTCTGTATAGCTGCGGTATCTCAGCAGAACCGCACACAAATGCTGCACAATACAAATGCACTATATAGAAATCATATTATAGGTATATTACACCCCTGCCTTAATCAGATTTTTTGGGGGGCAACTGGTATATCACACCAGTTGCAATTAGTTGTTCCAATAGCGTTTGTCCCTCTGTATAGCTGCAGTATCACAGCATAACCGCACACAACTGCTGCACAATACAAATGCAATATAATATACTTTCTATGTTAGAAAGTATATTATAAGTATATCACACCCCTCATTATGTCACACCTATCGATAGCACACCTATACCAGTCCTTAAAGGGACTTTTGTGGCCCTATTAACTAGCGTTTGGTTTCTCTAACAGTCTGTCCCTGCTCCACACAGCAACCTCTCCCTACACTGGCAAAAGACTGAATGCAAAATGGTGGCCAGATCGAGTTTATTTATAGGTTAGGGGTTGTGTCCATGTGCTGAAACATCTCAATTGGCTGTCCCGTCCCACCTAAAGGATGTGTCATGGGTCAAAGTTCTGCACAATGCAAAAGAATATGGCGCCGGCGGACATCGCCATATGTTCGAGCAAAGTTTGCTGCGAAACAACCGCCGGGGGAACCACAAGGCCATCTCTAGTCTTCAAAGCTGGATGTAGCAGTTCACTCTGCTGTATAGTATCTCAAGACTTTATTTGAGTTCTTCTCTCGGGAGAATTTGTAACAGGAGCAGGAGCTCTGTACTGTGCTTCCTCTCCCTTCTGTGTCTGGACAGGAACTCCCCCTCCTGGCAGGAAGCAAAGCCAACCCCCACCAAGAGAGGAGGAACAGGGTGTTTATCTCTGGTCCTGGCTCACCTTTGCCATCCATAGCATACCTCCCAACTTTTGAAAATTGCAAAGAGGGACAATATGTGAGGCACACATCACGGCAGTTTTTTCAATACTAGGCCACGCCTCTAACTCCGCCCAAAGCATAATTACTGCAGCAGCTGGGGATTGGTTAGGTGAGTATAAGTTCCTAACATGTGGAGCCCCTGGGAAAATTTTGTTCTTGCGCTTCAATATCCATTTAAATATTAGCACATAAATCATCAGATTATAGATATTTTAGGGTCCAAATTGAGGAATAAAATGAAGTTCTGGTCTAATATACAGGTAGAAACCATACAGACACTTTAGTAAGGAGCAATTTAGTAAATTTGTTAATGTTAAGGATCAAAGAGGGACAGTTCTCCTGGTAACTAGTGATGAGCGGGAGGTGCCATATTCGATTTCACAATATTTCGCGAATATTCGATTGAATATTCGTCTTATATTCGTTGAAATCGAATATTCGTCATTTTTCTATTTATCGCGAATAATTTACGATTTAATTATTCTCGTATCGCGATTTTTCTTTTGACAATATAAGGCAACGTTCCTATGACATTGACTATGGCTAGGCTAATATGTGTATTTTACGTATATTCATAATATTGCTCTAACTTCATCTTTTAGAATATTACGAATATTCTAAAAGACGAAGTTAGAGCAATATTACGAATATTCGTAAAATACACATATAGACTGTAATTTAGCTAATATAGTGCTATAATTTATTTTTTTTGTCTAATTTTTTTTGCCTCTTCTGAACTTCAGTTTTGGAAAATATATACACTATTAAAAAAATTACTATAGCACTATATTAGCTAAATTGCAGTCTATATGTGTATTTTACGAATTTTCGTAATATTGCTCTAACCTCGTCTCTTAGAATATTACGAATATTCTAAAAGACGAAGTTAGAGCAATATTACGAATATTCGTAAAAAACACATATAGACTGTAATTTATATGTACTGTTATTCCACTTTGGCATACTGCTCCCCGACAAGCGTCCCCGTAACCATGGAAACGCCTGTGCGTTAGAATATACCATCGGATCTGAGCTTTCACGATCTCAGGTTCCCATGGTGACGGGGACGCTTCGCAATTCGAATATTTGCGCTCAACACTACTGGTAACTACGGCCAGATAACAATAAAACACTACAAGATACATAACAATGCAAACTATATACAAATTGTAGTACTTCCAGGTCTGGGATACTACATATGCTTAGCATTGGTCACAAGGGGAAGAGGCCTGACACAGGGAAGAATCCTAATGTGTCATGCTCCGCTGCTTTGGAGCATAAAATACTGTATGTTATGACTAAAAGACACAAAAATAAAAATAGCAAACACAATATTGCACAATTACATCTACTGCAGACCCTGTATCTAAAACGTCTTGGAATCCTCTTTAAACTTCCATGCATCATTTGTCTCCTTTAATGAATAGTGGTGGCTTTAATTATTATAGGTCATGTAAACCTTGTACCATCCCAGGCTTAGAACTGGAGAAGTAGAGGCTCTGCCGCCATGGGTCTCACTCCCATTAGCACTCGTGGGCTGATGGATTTTTAATAGGTGCAGTCATTTTTCATAGATTGGATGACAATTATTCAAGGGAGTTTTGGAGGCCTGGAGATACTTCTGTTCTGCCCATGCTATACAAGGGCAAAGTCAAGTACAAGTTTACTATGGAAATTGTAGGTTTCTGTAAAAGTATAACTGTGCCATTGTCTCTCATATTGGTATTCAAGAAAATAAACTATTATGGAAAAATATTTTTAAAAATGGGAGAAATTAAGGAAATAAAGTTAACCAATATCGTTTATGTATAATTATTAATCTGTAAGATCTTGGATAAAAAAAAGGCAAATTCCTGCACATAAATAGGATGTGGTTGTAAAATGTCCTCCTTTGGTAATTTTTTTCTAAACCCCTTTAAGAGGTTATCCCACAAAGTGTTCCTATCCACAGGAAGTGTCGGACCCCCAGCCATCCCATAGTACTAAAGTCAGTCAGATAGAAGTGAATAGAGCATTGAAGTGAATAGTGCATCACTGCTCCACCCATGCTTTTGGGATCGCTGGGGTTGGACCAGAAGTTGGACCCCCTACGATCCAACATTTATCACTTATTACTATGTGGATACAAATCCTGTTCGTGAAGTAACTACTTCAATGGTCTTCACAACACAACATTTTTCTAATCTATGCCTAAAAAAAGCCACAACATTTGTATTATTCCAAGGGCTGTTTTTGCAGGACGAGTTGTGTAGCTTTTCTAAGGAGCTTTTATAAGGAGGCAAAGGTAATTATTTTATGTGTTTACATGTCGTTATGATTACCGCAATGCTACCTATGCTTTCCAACTTTTTGATTATCTTTTTTTCATTTTATGTCGCTGCTTTCAAAGACCCAGCAAAATATCTATTTTTCCAACAACAGAAGTGTTTGGGGGCTCATGTTTTGGCATAGTTTTAATTTGAACCATTTTGAGGTAAATACTTTTCAATCACTTCTCATTCCATTTTAGGAGCCAGGATGAACAAAATACAGAAGACCTGGCGTTGTCTCTTATTTTTTGGTGTTCAGTTCATCTGTGTTGTTATAGGTGTGGCCATGCCAATTATGTATAGTTTGTAAGGGAAAAATGTTCTTTCTTTTACTTAAAATAATTTGTATCTTTCTAAAACTGTTTTTAAAAACTTTTTTAAACTCCTTTTTAGTCCTAGAAAGATGCTTGAATAAGCAATCCATTGATCACTTCTATAATACATTGCAATACTTCTGCATTACAGTGTATAAAAGGGGTTTTCCAGATTTTGGACCATTTTAAATGTAGGCTTTTAAAAAGCGGGCTTGGTAATGCACAAAAATTTCCAGTTAACCGCTATTGTACTTGGGGGTATTACTATAGCGTAATTTAATAATTGCATTGTAAATGTTTTATGTGCAAATCCGTGTAATGTTATATATGTCACATGTACTTTGTCATCTTATCCAGCAGGGGGAGGTGTTGGTTGGCAATGGCTGGCTGTAACAGGATTTAACCACCCTGTTCCACCCCTCCTGGGAGAGTGGAATAGTCTGACTTTCTGCTAGGAGGAGTAGTGTAGTCTATAGTAAGAGTTAGGCGGATAGGGAATGAGTGAGATCTTGTCCTGACAGTGGGAGGGAGTTGGGAAGCAGCTGACAGAGCACCAACTCTAGAGTAGGGAAGCGGCTCACAGAGCACCTACTCTGAGGGACCACTTCTGAAAGTCAGGATCCAGATAACCCTTTCCTGCCACAGAGTCGTGAAGCAGCTCATAGAGCACCAACTCTCAAGAATTGAAGGAAGGACTCAAGTAAATCTTTGGGATTCCAGATGACAACCACTAAGCCAGAAAAATCTAAGTGCTGAATTTCAGCCATCCTATCTGCCAGCATACCTCCTCAGTTGGTGCAAGAGAAGAATTGCTCTAAAGCCTGCTACTAGTGTATATATTTTCAAGTTCCATGTTGCACTTAGTAAAAAGGACTTTGTTGCGTTTAACTCTAGCCCCATTCTTCAGTGCTACAACTTTAACTTCAATGGTCCCTTAGGGAGCGAAGACCTATGGTAGGACACTGTGACACTAGAACACTATATTAGAGTTACTACCATTACCAATCCTCTGCACCGGATCCCATGTAGGCTCGCTGCACTATGACAGTGTCATGGCAAACAGAGAAGCAATTTAATGCTAGGCCATTCTGACTATAGGCCTCATAGCAGTCAGAGACCAATAGAACTTTCCAAAAACTTACATATTAAGCTGTTAAATCATGTCTAATATGAACTTTAATGTCTCACTTTCTTGGAAGAAGATAAAGCATTCCTGAGCAGAAGGAACATAAGAGTGTATCTCTGTCAATTATCAAATTTAGGTGTAAAAAAGGTGGCCAGCAAAGGCCAAGGCGAATTTAGTTATTACAACTGCTACATTAATGGCCACTCATAAATTATTTCTGTGAACTCTTATGATTAGGAAAGCTAATGAGAATCATTTCACATTCCTGAGAATAAGCTTATATCATTTTTACATTTTAATCATAAAGCAAAAATTTTAAAAATTACTTCTTTAATTTCTAAGTTCTCAGTTGTTAAATAAAATGAATTAATTGAAAAAAATAATATGAATAACGAAAATGAAGCTTTTAGATTTTAGTGTGAAAATAGCTTGTGGTATAAAATGGGCTAAAACAAAGATAAATGAACAAGACATATACCTAGGACACAGTACAAGTGGTAACCAGAAGGGGTTACAAAAAACAACATCTAAGTGGTCACTCAGAGGCGTCACCGATTCTTATTGCATTGCTCTGGATCCACCCATGAGGAGTCCTGAAAAGAAACAAGGATAAGCAGCTTAAACATGGTGAATTAACTGCTGGGAAAAGATATGTTTATAGTTAAGATTAGATGTGGCAGGTCTGGGATCATTTGTGTATTGGCCTTTGGGTGATACAGTCTAAAAGTAAAATCAATGATAGAGTCCAAAAGACTCCACAAAAATATATTTTTATCATCAGTGATAAATACCACATTTTGTGTGTCCTGACTGCTTTCAAATTGCTTTTTAACTTCTCTGTCAATTTAGCTTTGGCATGAGCATGTGAAATGAACTGGTTGCTATGGATACACTGCCTAACAACCGCAGCCCATTTGATACAGTTGTTAGGCAGTATGCTCTTAGCAACCAGTCTATCTTAGATTACTCCAGATATTTGGATCAAGAAATCACTGAGAAAAAGTAGAAGTGGTTCACCAACATACATTTAGGCTAAAAACCTCTGTAAAGGGGCCTTCGAAAAGGTGTATTAAGTATAGACCATAAATACCTCCATGATCAGCTGTAGGAAGGGATCATGTTGCTCCAGTGACCCCTATATTCAGCTTATTCGAGGGGTTCAGACCCACACTAATGGGACTGGTCCGCAGTACTAACCAAAGCCACAATAGTACATATGGGCTGTACCTAGATAAAGAATGAAGGGAATATGGTACATGCCCTCAGTGATCAGATACTGATGGTTTATCCTAAGGATAGACCATCAATAATACAGTCCTGGAAAACGCTTTAATAAAACAGCAGGACTTCCGGATGCTCCAAATTTCTGATGGCCGTGTTAAGCCTTATAACAAACAATTTACATGCTAAAGATGAAAATCAGCGGTCCCATGTTATTAATGTAGTAGAAATACAAATATGTCCACCTTTCGAAGGAGTCTTCATTAACTCCCACAGCCCAGAAAATTAAGGCACGCCTCATCAGCATCTGCGACGGCTGCCGACTAATTTGTACGGGACCGGAGGTTCTCTATGGGGGTTTATATCGCTGATGGAGCAGATTCTGTATGAAGAAAGTATAAACAGCGATTAATTTCACCCAATAAATAATGGTTGGAAGCAAAGACTGAAAGTAGAACAATTACTTTTCCATTTTTCCTGCCAAATGAGCTGATAAGAGAAAACAGGGGGAGTTGGCCACGTAAATCAGTCTTAATTTCATCTTCCCTATTAAAAGATGGCCATTAAGACCATCTCCGGCTCATTTCACCCCCTACTTGTTTCACTTTTTCAATTTGCTCAAAAGGGGGAGTTTGATTGTCATAAAATTTCACTTTGGCCGGCCTATGATTTGCATCCGGGCCAATAAATAGCAATTAGCATAAACATTTAAACCAAGAACTGGAACAAATTCTTGTTCTCCTGGAAAGCTGTTAAATTAGAATATTTTGCATAGTGCAAAGAGCTAACTTATGCGTCTTTGTATTTTATAACACAAGAGATTAAAGTTATGGATTATGAAGTCACAAAAAGTTTTTATCTTCTGAAATCCTTTTTTTGGGCTCATGTTCATAAAAGAGATTCGTTGCCTCGCGTTTGAGCAGCGAGCCTCAGAGGAGTGGAAGATGGGAATGGTAATGGCCTGATGAAGGCTTGTGCCATGGTGTACTCCTTTGGGCTGTTACTCTCTGGGAATCAGCGCTGAGGAGTATTGAAGAATGAGGCCATAATTAGATGTATAAAAGTTTTTTTACTAAGTGCAACTTCAGATACATTCGGTAGCAGCAGATTTTAAGTGCAATTTTCTCTGACACCAGTAAGGAATATGGAGGCAGGTTGGATGTCTGCAATTTTGCACTTAGATTGTACTGGCCTAGTAATGTTCTGGATGATGGGTGTCTTGGTTGTAATCCCCCACCTTACAAAAGTGTCTTTGATGCTGTACGCAGCTGTTCAGTCTGCTGTTTGTCTTCTCAAGGATTCACTTCAGGAACCAAGAAATGTATCTCTATGGATAATTTGTAACAGGACTAGGAGCTCAGGCATGTGTTTCATCTCCACACTATATCTGGTAAGGAACCCCCCCCCTCCTGTCAGGAAGCAGGACCATCCCAATCCTACCAAGAAGGGAGGAACAGGGTGGTCAACCCTTTCCCTTGTCAACTATTTGCCATTTATAACCTTGCTGGCAAAAATGGGCAGAAACATACAATTACAATAACATTACCTTATAAAACACAATACAATACATAAACAATATACAATGGTAGTACTCCCAGGTCTGGGGTACTATATATGGAACCTGAATAACAGTGCATGGACTCCTTAGTGCTTAGGCATAAGCTGCCATCAAACGCCATGTGTATAAAAATATTCACCCATAAAAGTAATGCTTCCTCTGCACACATTAAAGTCTAACTGTCATATTATTTTTTTGGGGAGTATTGGATTGTGGTGATTAATATCTCCTTGGTGGCCCTATTTCAACTTTTCACTGTGTATTCAATTACCCCTTAATTCCACATATTTGTTCCCTGTACTGCCTACTTTTACCTGTGCTTAAAATCAGGTTGCTAGGCAAGGTCCGTCTATGTGTTGAAGGACGGAGGACGCAGAAGCAGGCAGCCTGCAAGGTCAGATTACAGACAGCCAGGGACTGTAAGTAAATGATTAGAGCCAGGTCCTCCCCAGCAGCTGATAACAGTGCCTGGGCTGTGTGCACTTCTCCCTGTCCCTGCGCTTGGCAGACGCTCCCTCACTCAGCAGAGCTGGAGAATGCAGAGTTGGAGCAGCACAGACCAGGGAAGGGAGATCTGCCGTCTGCTCAGTGTATAAATGAAAGCAACATGTGGTAAGAGGACCCCTTTGTGCTGCAGGAGATTAACCCTTTAGGGGGGAGGCCTCTGGTTACTGACACTTTTGGGGGGCAATTGTTACTGGCTAGTGAGGGCAGGCGGGATTAGCCTCAGGGTGAGGGCAGTGGCGGCCATCTTAACTAAATAGTGAGATTGCAGTTTTATGCAGACTGGTTGCTAAGGGCTGAATCTTATTAAATATGGGGTAAGTCAGTCTAATAGTAACTGATTCTGGAATATCATGTTATTAGTAACTACATATATGAAAATTGAAATTAGGGTCTAAGTGTGACCATTATCCTTTAAGGCCAAAAGAGCATCTACCGTATGGAATCCCTTGAGATGCTGTAGAGCCATGTGCATGAGCATTTGCTCTGATTTTTAAAGGATTCCTAAACAGTTCCTATAATTTTAACAAACTGACATGGTGAGTGGCCTGTGAGATGTTTCGATAGATGGGGGTCTGAGTGTTAGGAGCCCCACCAATCTCCAAAACCAAGGAGGCACATGCTCTCAGTTCTGCTTGGCTCTCTGAGCAAGTAGTCTAAAGATTAATAGAACATCCATAGAGGAGAACCAAACAGAAACCAAAAGGCACAGATCTCATCTGACCACTTCTGCCTCTGATACATATAGATACTTTTAGGAAAAAATATGGGGGGTTCAGCCCGCACAACCCCTAGCAGGTGCAGATTGCTATAGCGAAATACAGATACAAACGTAAAAACACAAAATGCAATCGCACACTGCAACCAGCACTCTGCCCTGCCTTTATGCTGGATGTTGAATAAGGCATTGGTGTACATTTTGGCCAAAGCGTAATAAGCCACTCACCACGTCAAGGTCGCCTTAATGAGTGGTCCCTAACACTAGTTCCTACCTTTTATGGGCCATGACAGCCACACAAAGTCCAGGGAGCGCAGGTACAGCATGCACGCCAAGCACACTCTGCTTCTAACCCCGTCCGGTGCCATTACAGCTTTCATCGGATCCAGGGATGCGAGTACCAACATGCATGCTGAGCCCACTATATACTTCTCCTGGAGCCTAATGGCTACTGGTAGGTGCTATATAAGCAGTCTCAGTTTTATACTGACTTTAAAACCAGCCTCCAGGGGGCAGATTAACTGGTCAGGTGTGCATGACTGCTTGGAGATCGCCACGCCTCCATTATATACTACAAATAAAAAATATGGGAGATTCAGCCCGCACAACCCCTAGCAGGTGCAGATTGCTATGGCGAAATACAGATACAAACGTAAAAACACAAATGCAATCGCACTCTGCAACCAGCACTCTGCCCTGCCTTTATGCTGGATGTTGAATGAGGCATTGGTGTACATTTTGGCCAAAGCGTAATAAGCCACTCACCACGTCAAGGTCGCCTTCATGAGTGGTCCCTAACACTAGTTCCTACCTTTTATGGGCCATGACAGCCACACAAAGTCCAGGGAGCGCATATAGATACTTTTGTTGAATTTTTCATGCATCAGTCATGATTCCTGCATGTCTAATATTATGTATGAAGTGGAATTAAAGAGGCATGCCTATCTGAGACATTCATAAAAGTCTGGAAGATGGAGGTCTTACTTCTGGGATTCAGGAGAAGAAGCAGGGGCATACAGAGATCTCATAGGGCAGGGATGGGCAAATTGCGGCTCTCCAGCTATTGTAAAACTACGACTCCCACAGTGCCCTGCTGCTAATACACGCCACAAAAGGCTTTACAACAGATAACTGCACTGCTGAGCTGTAAATATATTTAACTTTTGCCACTAATACACAACAAAAAGGGCTGTCACTTCACCACACAACGGCTAATTAATAAGCCGTTTTTTTCCCCTAATACAAGCCATAAAAGGCTTTAGAACATATAACTGCACCGCACAAAGGCAAATAAGACGTAGAAATATTTCCTTGTAATAAACCCTGTTAATACCTGTATCACACAGCACTTGTACCCTAATAAGAACGGTTTGCTGGAATTACAGAGCTGGATAATGGCAATTTGGGTCCGCAGTCAGTGCAGCAAGGTGTAATAGGATTGTTCCTATTACCCAGGCTGTAACGAGAGATGTCCCGAACTATTCGCCGGGGAATAGTACCCGGCGAACATAACTTGTTCACGTTCGCCGCGGCGGGCGAACATATGCGATGTTCGGTCCACCCCCTATATATCATCATTGAGTAAACTTTGACCCTGTACCTCACAGTCAGCAGACACATTCCAGCCAATCAGCAGCAGACCCTCCCTCCCAGACCCTCCCACCTCCTGGACAGCATCCATTTTAGATTAATTCGGAAGCTGCATTCTTAGTGAGAGCAGGGACAGTGTAGCTGCTGCTGATTCAATAGGGAAATCGATAGCTAGGCAAGTGTATTCAGTGTCCACTACAGTCCTGAAAGACTCATCTGATCTCTGCTGTAAGGACAGCACCCCAAAAAGCCCTTTTTAGGGCTAGTACATCAGTCTGCTTTTTTTTTTTTCCTGTGTAATCTAATTGCAGTTGCCTGCCAGCGTGTGTGTCAGGCTCACAGCGTATACTGTGCCCACTTGCCCAGTGCCACCACTCATATCTGTCAGTTGCACACATGTGTTTGTGTGTTTAAGGCCCAGCTGCAAGTCCACAGTAATAGGGAACGTAACAGGGATTAAACTGATAGGAATAGTACTACTTAACACACCACTCCTATCTGGTGGCACAGTAGATTGCATGCGCAGTGCCCTAAATTGGAAGTAGGAGGACCGACCAAGCATCTTTTTCTATCTCCCGGTTCCTAAAATCGATTCCATACACGTCCCCTGATAAGGGACGTAACAGGGATTAAACTGATAGGAATAGTACTACTTAACACACCTCATAATAACACAGAGAGAGGAGTCTGTAGAAGAGGAGTCAGAGGAGGAAGGTGGCTTTGAGGAGGTGGAAGACCAACCACAGCAGGCGTCCCAGGGGGCTTGTGGTCACCTTTCGGGGACCCTGATGTTTTAAAGCACGTTATTCCAAACAATTTTGGATTGTTAGGTGATTTATGCCCTTTATGGATTAAAACCCGACTCTGCGTCAACTATGTAATTTTCCATGGGAGTTTTGCCATGGATCCCCCTCCGGCATGCCACAGTCCAGATGTTAGTCCCCTTGAAACAACTTTTCCATCACTATTGTGGCCAGAAAGAGTCCCTGTGGGTTTTAAAATTCGCCTGCCTATTGGTGGTTCGCCCGTTCGAGAACATTTGCGGAAATTCGCGTTCGCCGTTTGCAACATCTCTAGCTGTAACCTCCCCTACTGAACCCTGTTCTACATAAATGCTGTGGAATGATTCCTCCCTATCCTTTCCCTACACCTTGAATAATCTTTCCCTGCACTTGTGAATCGTTTTTTTTAGCACAATGATGTTTTTTTCTAACACTGTCCCTAGCGCCTGCTGACGTCTCTCCCTGCACTGCTAAATACACTGGTAAATGTCATAATCTAAGATGGATGCAGCTATTTATAGGGCTGTGACATCACAGGGCTGGCTGCTGATTGGCTGCATGCATGGCATTATGGGTGATCCTACCTTCCCAGAGTTCCTTTCTCCATGTCCTCACACGTGCAGCAGCCACAAAGCGCGAGGAAATTTGGCTTTGGTGCGAATAAAATTTTTCCTGAAATTCAGAACGAATTCCACTTCGTGAGCTTTGATTCGCTCACTCATGTCTCTATCCAATTAGGTAAAACAAGTAAGTGTGGCCACCTCTTTATTTAGTATGCAGCTGGATGTGACCATCTTCCTGGTGGAATGGCATGTTTACCAACATTTGGATATATCCACCCTAGATCTACACAGGAATGCCCAAAAAACTCCTATAACACTTAAATATGGAGAAACATTTGCATAAGCCTCATCCCTAAGGTCTATGATGTTGGACAACCTCATGAAAACCTATTGGTTTGATGGTATATGCAACTTATGTCCTGATGCATGGGGGTGCCTTACATTTCTCTTAAGGGAATACCATTTAAAAGGGATACTCCACTTTTAAACAGTTTATAAATTTACACAGTCATCATGTTTATGACCTGTTGAGTAATTTGTAAAAAAAAAACTAACCTTATCTTGTACTGACATCAGGTTAGACGATGTCCATCCCAAGCTGAAGTCAGAAAAAGAGTTGAAGTATGAATTGGCGACCCCTTCTAATTGGAAGACTTTAGGTTAACCACCTCAGCCCCCCTAGCTTAAACCCCCTTAATGACCAGACCACTTTTTACACTTCTGCACTACACTACTTTCACCGTTTATTGCTCGGTCATGCAACTTACCACCCAAATGAATTTTACCTCCTTTTCTTCTCACTAATAGAGCTTTCATTTGGTGGTATTTCATTGCTGCTGACATTTTTACTTTTTTTGTTATTAATCGAAATTTACTGAAATTTTTGCAAAAAAATGTCATTTTTCACTTTCAGTTGTAATTTTTTATTTTTTACTACATTTCTATATAAATTTTTCTCTAAATTTATTGTTCTACATGTCTTTGATAAAAAAAAATGGAATAAGTGTATATTTATTGGTTTGCGCAAAAGTTATAGCGTTTACAAACTATGGTGCAAAAATGTAGACACCCTAAGGTATTCGCTGATGGGCATAGTGAGTTCATAGAACTTTTTATTTTTTGTCACAAGTTAGCAGAAAATGATGATTTTTTTTATTTATTTTTTCCTTACAAAGTCTCATATTCCACTAACTTGTGACAGAAAATAAAAACTTCCATGAACTCACTATGCTCATCACGAAATACCTTGGGGTGTCTTCTTTCCAAAATGGGGTCACTTGTGGGGTTTTTATACTGCCCTGGCATTTTAGGGGACCTAAAGCGTGAGAAGAAGTTTGGAATCCAAACGCGTAAAAAATGCCCTGTGAAATCCTAAAGGTGCTCTTTGGAATTTGGGCCCCTTTGCGCATCTTGGCTGCAAAAAAGTGTCACACATATGGTATCGCCATACTCAGAAGAAGTAGGGCAATGTGTTTTGGGGTGTCTTTTTACATATACCCATGCTGGGTGAGAGAAATATCTCTCTAAAAGTCAACTTTTCCAATTTTTTTTATACAAAGTTGTCATTTTAGAGAGATATTTCTCTCACCCAGCATGGGTATATGTAAAAAGACACCCCAAAACACATTCCCCAACTTCTCTTGAGTACGGCGATACCACATGTGCGACACTTTTTTGCAGCCTAGGTGGGCAAAGGGGCCCAAATTCCAATGAGTACCTTTTAGGAGGGCATTTTTAAGCATTTGGATTCCAGACTTCTTCTCACGCTTTAGGGCCCCTAAAATGCCAGTATAAATACCCCACATGTGACCCCATTTTGGAAAGAAGACACCCCAAGGTATTCCGTGAGGAGCATAGCGAGTTCATAGAATTTTTTTTTTTTGGCACAAGTTAGCGGAAATATTTTATTTTATTTTTTTCTCACAAAGTCTCCCTTTCCGCTAACTTGTGACAAAAAGTTCAATCTTTCATTAAATCAATATGCACCTCAGCGATTACCTTGGGGTGTCTTCTTTCTGAAATGGGGTCACATGTGGAGTATTTATACTGCCCTGGCATTTTAGGGGCCTTAAAGCGTGAGAAGAAGTCTGGAATATAAATGTCTAAAAAAATTTATGCATTTGGATTCCGTGAGGGGTATGGTGAGTTCATGTGAGATTTTATTTTTTTGTCACAAGTTAGTGGAATATGAGACTTTGTAAGAAAAAACAAAAAACAAAAAAAAAAAAACAATTTCTGCAAACTTTTGACAAAAAAAAATCTTCTATGAACTCGCCATGCCCCTCAAAAGTGATCTTTTTATAGCGCCGCAGCGATATTACGGTGTTTTTGCGGTGATCAGAAAAAAATAATATTCTGTCACTGCGGTGGGGCGGACTGAACGCAAGTGTGCGCACAAGATCAGGCCTGATCGGGCGAACACTGCGTTTTTTGTAGAGCCTATAGAAAATGTCCTATTCTTGTCTGCAATTGTTGCGGACAAGAAAAGGAATTTTCTATATAGTTCTGGCAATGTGCGGATCCGCAAAATGCGGAAAGCACATTGCCGGTGTCTGTGTTTTGCGGATTTGCGGCGTCCGTGTTTTGCGGATCCGTGGATCCGCGGATCCGCAAAACACATACGGACGTCTGAATGGAGCCTTACAGGGGGGTGATCAATGACGGGGGGGGGGGTGATCAGGGAGTCTATATGGGGTGATCACCCCCCTGTCATTTATCACCCCCCTGTAAGGCTCCATTCATCCATTCAGACGTCCGTATGTGTTTTGCAGATCCGCGGATCCATGGATCGGATCAGTAAAACACATACGGACGTCTGAATGGAGCCTTACAGGGGGGTGATAAATGACAGGGGGGTGATCAGGGAGTCTATATGGGGTGATCACCCCCCTGTCATTGATCACCCCCCTGTAAGGCTCCATTCAGACGTCCGTATGTGTTTTGCAGATCCGCGGCTCGGATCTGCAAAACACATACGGACGTCTGAATGGAGCCTTACAGGGGGGTGATCAATGACAGGGGGGTGATCAATGACAGGGGGGTGATCAGGGAGTCTAATATGGGGTGATCAGGGGTTAATAAGGGGTTAATAAGTGACGGGGGGTGTAGTGTAGTGTAGTGGTGTTTTGTGCTACTTATTACAGAGCTGCCTGTGTCCTCTGGTGGTCGATCCAAGCAAAAGGGACCACCAGAGGAGCAGGTATATTAGACGCTGTTATCAAAACAGCGTCTAATATACCTTTTAGGGGTTAAAAAAATCGCATCTACAGCCTGCCAGCAAACGATCGCCGCTGGCAGGCTGTAGATCCATTCGCTTACCTGCAGTTCCTGTGAATGTGCGCGCCTGTATGAGCGCGTTCACAGGAAATCTCGCGTCTCGCGAGATGACGCGCCGGCGCGTGATTGTGCCTGAGTCAGCCGCCTCCGGACTACAATCCTGCGTTAGGCGGTCCGGAGGCGGTTAATAGACTACCATAACAAGCATGTAAAGGTATTACAAAGAGGCATGCTGGTCAGCTATTGTGTATATTTTTGAGTGGCATGCAAATAAGTTCTCCGCCAGAAGAAAGAAAACTCGCCTTCTTGTGCCACCAATTGGAAGTAGCTGTTGTGCCGGCATCCCATGCCCACCACTGACCCACTGTTTTCTGCAGACATGGGTACCATGCTACTCACCTAAATGGCCCTCTCCTGGTATAGTCCCACTCCTCTCCTATCTGGTGGTGATCTCTTGATGGGATCTCCCGATATCCTATAGGATTTGCACTTTCTCGGCCTCTTAAAAGGCCAGCATGCTCACGTCCAAATGTTTCCCCAGTCTATGTCTGGCTACCACAAGGTATATAAGGCACATTCCCCAGAGGGAGGATGCCCAAGCTTTAGATTTCTAGTGTCTAGTATATCAGCAAAGGTGTTATATCCTGTCTGACTACCTGTGTACTGAACTCTTGCCTGACAACAGACTCTTACTCTACATTGCCTGCCCTGACCTTTGCCTTTTCCTCGTATTGCTCCTAGCAGACTGGCTCAATTTCAGATCTGTCTTCTGCTTACTCTAGTACTCTTCCTGCCCTAACCCAGGCCTGTATTCAGACTACACTTATTTCCTGACTCCTCGATGCTGCACAACTGTGTTTCTGACCCCCGTGTGTCAGCTGCCAACAACACTGGTTCATCTCAAGAGGTAGCAGCCTGGTTGCACCCCTAGATCTCTTTACAGGGGTTAAAGGGTGAATTCTAGAGAACTGCCAGGATAAGAGTTAGCCCACCAAACCAGTTGGTTGGTACAGTGTGTCCACACCCATTGCCATAGTGAACTCATGCTATGGACCTCACTGATCCATTCTGTATGGTTCTCTCCAAAATCTTCCGCCAGCGTGATCGTCAAGAACAAATATTGTCCTATCTGTACAATATCTCTGCCTGTTTGAAATCTCTCTCTGCTACTGCTCTGGAACGGCAGCCATTTGCAGCAGCCACAGTAGCTGTATAGCCTCCTCAAGCCACTTCCTCTGGAGGTTCTGGTCTTCATTTTTTGCCACCTCAATGTTATTCTGTGTTCAGAAGTTTTGTCTGTGAACACTTGTGGTACGTTCAATGGTTCCCCTTACCCCTGAACATGACAGGCCCATTTTATACCTCTGGTTTGTCCTCTGTCAGTGTACTAGCCAAGTTATTCATCAAACACATCTTCAGCATCATTTGGTTTCCTCTTCATATAGTGTCTGACAGGAGAGTACAATTAACTCCCAAGTTCTGAAGAACTGTATATAAACTTCAGGGTGTAACCCTGGACTTTTCTTGTGCTTACCATCCTCAGACCAATGATTAAGTGCATCAATCAGGTTCTTACTAACTACTTGTGCTACTAATGCACATCAGGACAATTGGGTCGCTTTGTCCCCATGGGCCCAATTCTCTCACAATAGTCATGCCAGTGAGTCGACGGGCAAATGTCCATTATGTATGGTCAACACCTCAGAGTTCCTCTTCCTGTCTCTGTTCATTCTGGGGTAGTGGCAGCTGACTCTTCAGTTCAATTCTTTTTTTTTTAGGTTTGGTGGGAGACCAAGACCGTTCTAGAAAAAAACTGCTGTTTGGATGAAGAAATTTTCTGTCCGTAAACACAGATCTCAGGCTAAGTTCTCTCCGGTTGACAAAGTGTGGTTATCCTCAAAAAAACATCAGGCTCAGGGTACCATCTTTCAAGCTGGCTCCTCATTTTATTGGTCCATTTGAAATAATTAGGAGATTGAATCCTGTTATAAGCTACAGCTTTTGTCTGTCTCTCTCTTTAAACCGGGGAGCTTGAATCACTTCTGCAGTGGTTTCACTCCTGCTGTTTCATCGGTTAGTCTAGAAAATATTTATGTATGTAAAAGAGATCCTTGATATCGAGATTAGAAGCAATACCTTTTTCTTAGTGGACTGGAAAGACTTTGGTCCTGAAGAGAAATTCTGGGAGCCTCCGCATTTCAAATGCAATGAAAAGATCACAGTAAAACACAATTCTGCGGCTACTTACCCCCTTAGGTAGCATGCAGCTAGACCAATAGTAGCCACGGGATCATTTTTTACTGAGATCTCTTTAGGAATTGTGGACATCCCCTTTTTGTCTCAGTTGGCACCCCTACTTGCTACAGTTCCGTTTGTAGGCTTGACAAAATGCTTGAAGCTCCTAGTCCTTTAGGGGTTTCTGGAACATTAAAAAATATTGAAAAAGAAAAAGATATGATAAAAAGACAAGAAAAGTATTACTCACCTGTAAAATCATCCAACACCCCAATACCTCTGCTTTAGGCTCCCACAAGACTCTTTTGTTGTCCTGTAGTCATGATGATGCAATCAGATGCTTCGCTGATTGGCTGCACCAGTCACAGCAGGCGATAGTGACATCATCACTACAAGACAACGGAGATAAGCGGGACTACATAAGTGGAGGTGCTGGATCGGCAGAGGACTTTACAGGTTACAAAATCTTATTTTGCAATTTTATCACATCCCCAAGATTTTAAATGTCCTGGACAGGCACTTAAAGTTCAATCAAATGTAATAAAATAAAGATGCCTCCCCCAAAATAAACATTTTTATTAGAAATATATGTTATCACTACAGATACAGGAACTGATTATAAACAAATGGGATTAAACACAAATTTTGTTAAAATTTTAGTGGATCTGAATCCAATTTTTTTGTGATTCAATCTGGATGAAGTTTGGAGAGAAAAGAGAAAAATTAAAAAAAAAATTAATTTTATTATTTTTTTAAGCGAGAGAGACAAAAAATAGAGTCCTATGAGACCTCAGAGTATCATACACAAATTTTCGGGCCAACTGAAGCACTTTTGGTTCAAGCAGAATCAATTCGGTCACGTGATTTGGCGAAAACAAATCTTGAATAAATTTTGTGTGATTTAGCTCATCTCTAGTTATGACATGTAGAGCAATTTAAATAGAGCAGTGGTTGAGCATGTGCCCTGCCGCTCCATTCAAATTTTATAATACACAATCTTCGGTCCATTCAAACACCTTCTCACCAATGGTAGTGTGGTAAGGAAGAACATGGTACTTGAAATCCTCCACCTAGCGATTGGTTGGGCCCCAGAGCGATCATACATTTCATGGGCAGACCCTTTTAATCCCAATGGTGGACTCCAATGATGAGGTTCACCATATCTTGCTCTCAAGGATGTTTAAAAGTGATCGGCTAAGCCCTCTCCTCGTCTCCTTGGTGTAAAAATTCTGCTTTCCTAATACTACATAAGCAAATCAATAATTCAGTGGGGAAAACAGCTGGAAAGGAACAGAAGCGCACATCCACCAAGCCCTGTAAAACACATCTCTATGTTTATATAGAGCATCATTTTACATTAAAACAGAATGTGCAGAGAAAATGGTGAGAGGAAATGTCTGGGCGTCTCTGCATCACTTGAGTACCAATTTATGCTCAGCATACATTACAAACATTACACAGGGGCCGTCGTAAGCCCTGCAGTGCCAATTTTCATAAGGCGATTTATACCTACCTTGTGGGCACTTAAGACTCCTCTGTGTATAGCAGCTAAATGTGTTCCAGCAATAAATAGGGAAATAAAGTCTGTAGAGCCTATTTTTTACATGTGTAAATTCCTAGTGCATTATGTTGGGCTCCCTTTATATAACTGCTCATATGTTGCACTGCAGAGCTTGACACCTAAGGCTGTTTAACCCTATCGATTCCAGCAAGGAATAGTTCAAAGGAATTATGCAATTGAACCTGCAGCAGAGGTGGTGGTGTCCTGTTCTTCTAATATTTATACATGTATTGTTTGGAGTTAATAAGGACTTGGAATTACAGTTTCCTCCCACCATTTCCTGGTTCCTTCCCTTTCACTTTTCCTTCCATCTTCCTTTGCCTCTCAATTCTAATTCCTGTTTTTGTTCCTTTCTTCTTCTTTTTTTGATTCTGTTTTAATTTTTTGTTACCTTCCTTTCTCTCTTGTTCCTTCACTAAATTTCCTGCATTTCACACTTTTGTTCCTACGTTTCCTTCAAATATCCACCCACTTCCCTTCTTGCCTCCTTTCTTCCTCTGTTTGACTTTTTATCTTGTGTTTTATTCTGTTTTGCTTTTCTTCCTTATTTTTTTTTCCCTTTTTACTTCCTTACCTGTATGTCCTTAATTTTCATTTGACGGTCCCTCCTTTCAAACACCCACTTCCTTGTCTGTTTTACTCTTTTCTTTCTTTTACTTTTTCATTTTTGGGGGGGAAATTCCTAGTACCTCCTGCATTTCCAGTTTGATTCCCATTACTTCAAACACCCACGGTGTTTGTCTTTCAGTCTCTTTTTCATTTCCTTCTTTACAGTCTGCCTTCCATTTTCCCTCTTCTCCCTTCCCTGTATTGCCTACATTTCCTGTTTTACTCTCATCTCTCTTTCTTGTCATCATTCTTTATTTTTTCCATCTTCTTTTCCTTTCCTTAAGTTCTCTTTCCTGCTTGTCTTCTCTACATATATTTTTTATATTTCCATTTACTATTCATGCTCTTTCAAACACTAGCCCTGCTTGTCGATTTTCTTTCTGTTTTCTTCCTTAGATTCTCTTTTGTTTTTCATTATATTTTTATTTTCCTATATCTTGTACATTTCCTTTCTTATCTCTGTCTTCATGTCAAATACCCATCCACCTTCCTCTTTCCTTTCACTTTTTTGCTGTATTTTTCTTTTACTTTTTCCTTTCTTTATAATTTACTCCATTTATCATGCTGTCAGTATTCTTTCTTTCGCTTTTTATTTGTCCTTTAATTTTCTTTCTTTTCTTCCTTTCTCCATTTATTATCCCTTTGTTCACAAACACTACCCTTCTTGCATGTCTTTTTCTTTCTTTTATTTTCTGTTTCCTTTTTATCTGTCTTCATGTCAAGCATCTATCCTCCTTCCTCTTCTTGCATTTTCTTTTTTTTACTTTGGCATTTCTTCCCTTAATCATGCTGAACTTCCTTCCTTCTTCCCTTCCTCCCTCCCTTACCCTTCTTTCTTTCTTTCTTTCACCCCTCCACCACCATCCTTTCTTATTTTCACAGCCAAATATTATCTCTTGTCATCTCCTTTTTAAAAACACATAAAAGGCATGACAGTGCAAGCTAATATGATGGCAATTTTGAAGAGTTTCTTGTTATGAATTTGTCTTTCTTATATTAATCATCCGCTAAAGAACTGACACTGCACAATTCCTGATGCTGACCAACAAACCATGTATTAAGGACAGGGGCGCCCAAAAGCAAGAGGCTGTCGGAGAAGCGAGGGAGCGCAAAGCTTTATTAACACGAGAGGCCCATTACAGGGCTCTGCGTTCACCTTCATTGGAGCAATAAATGAAGAGAACAGCATAGGAAAGGACTCCTACTGTCTTTGTCTTGGTAATGCACAGCCAAGCTGTAGTCATGTTGTAACGCTTGTAAGAAACAGATGTTCCTTCCCTGACAAATCTCCTTTCTTGATTTATTATTCATTTGCTCAAATCACAATGGAAAGTCTTTGGGCCATTAATTAAATTCCAAGCAAAATAAAATTTGCAGCAGAACTCATTACTGGTAAATGACTTTGACACTTCATCAGATTTGAAGGTAAAGTAGTCGACTTTAGCAAGAGAAAGGTGCAGAGAGCTCAGACCATTTCTGCAACTACTGCAAGATGACAAGAGATTGGGATGAAAATGTGAAGTTTTATGATCAAGAAAGTTCCATTTTAGGGGGAGGAGGGTCCTCGCTTCTTTCTTTTAAAAATAGCACAAAAAAAAAAAAGTCATGACCAGAGATACAATGGGAGAATCGATTCAACTATTATTTTCTTAAAGGGATTTTCCTATTGCACACAACCAGAGTCCAGCGCCAGAGACCCCAGCAAACCGTTGGTTTTGCCAAGTGAAGATGATGCCAGCCTTTGCAGCGACCACTACAGGGCAAATGTTGTATTACTTTGAAGCCAATCAAATGAACGAAAGTCCATGTAAGACATTGATGGGCCAGGTTTTACAGAGCGGCACCGCCTGTAAGTGGCTTTCTGTTGTGGCTCATGGATATTAAAATAATCCTTAATAGGACATATAGAAAAGGGGTGTCATGTTGAGAATATCCCTTTAAATTCACCCCTGGTGAGTGTCAAGGCCCCCATACAGATTAGTGTATTCTCAGCCGAACAAGCTAAGAATGATACTAAGAACGATGGGTTTGGCCAACAGTCTAATGTGTGTGGGGACCTCCCAACTCTCCCCCAACATCAAAAAGATCGGGCGAAATAAATATTTTCACCTAATCCTATTGTTTTTACTTTTGTCTGTGAGTGGCTTTCTCCCCATTGAATGCACATATACATACTGTATGGCTGAAATGAACATGTATGTGTATGGGGTGGTGGGGCGAGCTAGCCGATCATTCGTCTGAAAGCTGTTGAATGTGTATGGCAGCCTAAAAGTGAATTGAAAATGCATCCTAATGATCAGTTGATGAAACGACCATGGCAACATTATACGTGAATATTCATTTGTGATGGCGTAAAACAGTGATGTCATAATGACATTTTTTTTGCTGTTGGCTGAAATTAGACATAAATAACAGGGCCAATAATGTAATAATTTAAAAAAAATTTGGCTTTCAGGGTTTAATCGGTTAAAAAAACACCTCACCTTATCTATTTCAGAGCAATGGGGCTGCCGCAGACATCTTGATTGAAGTTCACTCGCGAGATTTCACATGGAGCGGTGTGGTGATATCATACGTCACCACGCATGATATTTCGCGTGGTATCTTCAATCAAGATGGCTGCCTCTTCACGCACAAATGAATGAGTATGTTTTTTTTTTTACCCCCTTGATTCATTACCACAAGGCAAGAGGAAGTGTGACATCACGGTGAATCGAATGTTCCATGAAATTCGGATCAAAGTCCACTTCAGGTACTTTGATTCCCTCAACACTACTTATGTGTATGGCCAGCTTTAAATCAGGAGCAAAAATATTTGCTTCTGTCTAGATTGTCTCGCGGGACGGTTGATCTGAGACTTCTCGGCCAATCACAACAAAGTTTACTTTCCGTGGCCGACCAATCACAGCAGATTGCCCAAACTGCGTTCTGCTATGCTTGCTTGACCAATTACAATAGAATGCATAGGCTGTTTTTAAAACCTGATAATACTACCATTAGTGCTCTGGGTATTTTGCCTGTTTAAAGGGGTTTTCATTCTATATCGAGGCTGGCCTAGGTCTAACAACCCCTTTAATGCAGAAAGATCAAATTGTGAAGTAGGATGTTTGATCCTATAGAACTATGCTGAATCCAAACCGCTCATGCCAGCTCACCTTTCTAGGTTTCCAACGTTCTTTTCTTGCATAACGCTGTTCACCTCATGGGTCATGCGCATTCAGTAGTCCCCAGCCAATGTGCGCTGAAGACCTCTGATGCCAGCCAATGCTAATGTGCCCTTGACTTTACAAGCATTCTTCCCACAGTACCTTATCCCTGAGTAATAAACTGCAATAAGTACTAGTCCCCTTGTGCACTTGTTCCTGCTTAGAGCTTATTCAGACGACCGTATCCAGTTTGCAGTCCTCAAATTGCGGATCCGCAAAACACAGATACCGGCCGTGTGCGTTCCGCATTTTGCGGAACAGAACGGACAGCCCTATGATCAAAATACCTATCCTTGTATGCAAAAATGGACAAGAATAGTGTATATCCTATTTTTTTTTTCGAGCCTGTACAATGGAAGTACGGATGCAGACAGCACACGGTGTGTTGTTAACATCTTTTGCGGCCCCATTGAAATAAATGGGTCGCAATCTGTTCTGAAAAATTGGGGACGAATGCAAACACAAATATACGGTCGTCTGAATGAGCCCTTACAGTTATGACTCGGCTTGTTGTCCTGACCACCTTCTTTCTGCTGTCTGTCCTGTCCTCCACCGGACTACAATTTTTAACTTTAACTCCACCAACCTTGACCCTTACTCCGTCCATCTACAATTCATGTCTGGTGCCTTGGTACCGCATATTAGGAAAGTCTGCCTGTCTACGCCATTGCTAATGGAGACTACTCCAGGGGTGATGACGTGGGGTTTCCCTGTGGGAAGTCCATGCAGGGGTTCAATAGACTCCATACCCTGTGAATCAATTAGTGACCTAGTTGGTTTGCATCTCCCGTTGGCCATTGTTATACTTGTGTCTAATGCAAACAGAAGTTTCTGATGTCAAATGTGCAGCTGTGTAGGAAACGGAGCTCCAATAAAACTTCCGAAAATGAGCAAAAAATTCACACAAAACATGTACCTTTACACTATATTTGTTTTTTTTTTTTAGTGTGTTGTAAGTTTGCACTGCACCAGTATCACCCCAGCCCTCTTGTGTAAATCCAGAATTACCGCATCGTCCGGAGCTGCCAATCATTATTTTTTTTTTTACTTAGCATTTTCTACTTTCACATTGTTTTTTTATAACTCCATTATCATATTTATTTAATAATAAATCCTTCCTAGTAATTAGTCGACAAAGTGTTGAATAAGCTAAAAGTTGACTTTTATTAGCACCGATGTTAATGTCAATTTAGACTTTCAATAGGTTTCAATACCGGTTAATCTCTCATTTTGGTAAGTTTTTTTTTCATCTGTAGGAGTTACACTTCAGATTCATCAATTACGAAACAGCAAGGCTCTAATTAAATGCACACAATGCAATTTCAGCCACTCGAGCCCCCACTTATCTCCCTGCTTTTTCATGCTCTTCATTGTCACCTGTCGTTCTGATGTTTTTAGAAATGGATTCTAAATTGAAAGTAATTGACAAAAGCTCTGAAAGAGGAAAAATCCATAATGAGAGTAAACGCCTGGACTCACTATGGCCGCCTCATCGACTAAACGCTTTAAGAACCGAAGGTGAAGTCCCCGGGCGCCGGGACTCTACATTCCTAATGGCAATTAGAATAAGACGCTTGGATGAATGGGTTAAACCATTCTGTAAGTGACTCCTAAGAGCTCGAATTACCCCTAAGAGAAAAAGCAATTATGCAATTAATAACGAAGAAAATCTTTGTGAAATTTTTTTTTTTGGTCGTTATTTATCCTGCAAATCAATGTTTCTGTCTTGTCCCAGGGGATATGCAATGGAAAATGGGCCTCCTGCAGAATATTTAACTGCAGATACACAGATCATTTAACACAATAGACAATTAGAGAAGCTCAGACCGGAAACTAAAGGCAGCAGGGCGAAAAATCCCAATATTAGTATGAAGAGCTGTCACAGATATCTGATGAATGCTGAGGATCATGTAAAAATATCTCCTCGTCTTGGATCTCGATCCCTCTCCATTCAAAAATAATTCTGTCGGCAAATAAAGGTGATGGCTGCTCGCCTCAAATTAAGTGGCACCAGTTGTCATTGACAATGTAATGATAGACCGCTCTCATCAACATCAGGATAAGAATACAGTAGACGACCTTAAGGCAACAGCGTGCACGGCCTGGCACTCCCAGGGGTGCACCCACCCTTTCTGCTGCCTGAGCCAAAAACTGAAATGCCCCCACTGTACCCCCTGTAGTTATAATGCCCCCCTTAGTGCCCATATGTATCAATCATCCTGTAGCATAATGCCCCCTGTAGTGCCCCCTGTTTTATAATGTCCCCCTTTAGTGCTACTGTGTTGTAATGCCCATCTGTAGTGCTTCAGCTCCCATCTACTGCTCCACGCTGTAATGCCCCCTCCCCTCAGTGGAGTTTCAGACTATAAGGCCCCCCCCCCCATAGTAATCCAGCCTGCATCAGACCCCCTCCTGTACAGTTCTTCTGCCTGGAGAACACACTTTACCCCCGTTCATGTCTGTCTTCTGAAATGCAGACCACAAGCCTCTAATGGCCTGTGGCCTAAATTGCTGTGTCCCAGCACAGGTGTTTGCAGTGACATCACCACAGCTTCCCATGCCAGGTCTCAGGCAATTGTGATCATTCAGGAGTCTGACCACATGATCATGCCTCGTGAGACCCAGTGCAGGGGATGGCAATGATGTAATTGCAACCTCTTGGGCTATTCTAGTGCTTCATAGATTTTTTCAGGCCTAGTGACCTGCGGTCTATGAGGCTGAATGGCTGGGAGAGGAGCCGTAGGCCCCTGTGCTCTCCCTCAAACCGCTGCTCCATAGATGCAGGTTGGCAGCTGCCTGAGGTGAGATGCTTATCTCGCCTCATGGCAGGTTCGGACATGGGCGCGCCCTTTCTCCATTCATATGTACAGTTAGGAAGGAGAACAAAGGGATCAGCTTTCAGAAATGACCTTCATGGGTCTACCATAAAAGGACTGCGTTTAGGTCATCGAAGATAAGAAACATCAAATTCTGGGCATATCTATCTTGAAGTGCGTTCTCTGAGACTTGGGATCAGTGATCAGGAACCTAGGGTTGGTACAAAAAAAACCTCAACTTTTCAGATCATTTCAGGTTTGCTGCTTCTGGGTCCCTGCTGAATCGGAAGTGTGACATTCCACCTACATGAATGTCGCCGCACTGCCAGCCAATGAATAACCTCAGCATTAACCAGGAATGGCGCTTTCTAGTTTTGGGAAACAAAATTGCATTGTCAAAATGGAGCGCTCCTTGCGCTTAGGACAGCTTCTACTTAAATAATTCAGAACTGTATATCGGTGAAACTAAACAACAACTACATCAGTGTATGGCTCAGCATAGAAGACCCAAAACCTCTGGTCAAGATTCAGCCGTGTACTTACATCTAAAAGAAACAGGTCACACCTTTGAAGATAGTCAAGCAGTCAAGTAAGTATTTTGGATAAGGAGGCCGATTGGTACAAACGAGGTGTGAAGGAGGCCATCTACGTAAAAAATGGAGAAGCCAAGCTTGAATAGAGGCGGGGGGGGGGGGGGTAGACATCTATTGTCTGCCACATACAATACTGTCTTGACACCTTTTTCTGGGAAGTCTTTATCACCTACTGACTCCAATTGGGATAATGGAATCAACACCTTGGACCCCATGCTGGGTATAATGACCTCTGACCCCATGCTGGGTATAATTACAAGATGTTGATTCAGTTACATATTTATTCCCAGAGAATTCTTGTACAATCACTCAGAATTGAGAAAGCTCGTTGGAAGGTCTGCAAATGGAATGCTATGAAAAGGTGGGTCTTTTTTTCCACTTTTGACCATTCCTGGTCTCAGAGAACACCCCTTTAATTGCAAGCTGCCCTAAGAGCAGGCTACACTCCTTTTGACAATTCCATTTTGGTTCCCAATGCTAAGGTGATCATAGGGTGTCCCTCTGCTGAGGCCAGATCAGCGGTGATCAGATTCTATCTGTAAGGGAATAAGTGTTCAGTTCTCCCACAGCACCTCTGCAGGGGAAATGAAGTAATGCACGTTTCCAAATGAATTAAATGGGAATGTCTATGTAATGCATGGACATGTCGCGTCCTCCAGAGAGAGATGTTCTTTCCAGTGGTTTTCTAAACCAGTCAACTCCTTTAACCCCTTCCCGCACTGCAACATACATTAAGTTTGCCTTACATCCAATAATCATTTAACATTAACTTCTTTCTTCCAGAAACAGAGCCCCAACTGTCCATTTGGTATTGAAGCCTGCCTCCACCAAAGTGACTGAAACCGAGCTGTAATACCACGCACAACCTGAGGACACAAGAGGCACTCTTTTTTTTTTTTCTAATGCCCCATACACATGACCATATTTATTTTGTGGTCCACCGTATCTGTTTTGCTGTCCGCATTTTATTTTGTTTTCAATGGGTCCGTCATCCGCATTTTGTGGACATAATCTATCTTTTTGCAGAACGGACATACGGATACAGAAAGCACATGGATTATCCGTGTGCTTTCCATATCCGTATGTGCGTTCTGTAAAAGGATAGAACACATCCCATACTTGTCTGGAAAATGCAGACCGTGGACCATTTGAACTCAATGGGTGAACAAAAAATGTGGATGTAACACGGACCACAAACCGGATACAGTCGTGTGCATGGGGCCTAATCCTGCACAAGTGTTTTCTTTAGACACCATAGGGTATACTTGTCTGGAAAATGGTGACTGTGGACCATTTTAAGTCAATAGGTCCACAAAAAATGGAACACGGACCGCTTTCGTATTTTGCATATCCACAATTTGTGGACCACAAAGCGGATACAGTCATGTCTATGCGGCCTAATCCCGAACAGGTGTTTTCTTTAGGCACCATGGGGTAGGTACAGTAGATGTACTTGAAGTCCTATGCACATTATGATCCTGACAAACTCAGCTCTGCTACATCTGCATCAATGGCCAGTTTCAATTACATTTCTTTATTCAGGAGTCAGCAAGATTCGGCACCTAGCTGCTGTCAAAACTACAACTGCCAGCATGCACACTTGCTCAGCACTCCGATAGAAGAGAATGAAGCATGCTGGGAGTTGTAGTTTCTCAATAACTGGTTGCTGACCCCTGGCCTAATTTGGAATCCATTTATTTTTGCTTAAAAAATGCATATATACTGTATATATATATATATATATATATATATATACCACTAGATTTCCAAAAAGACCTATAGAAGTCAGGCTGGGGCTCTACCAGCTGTAAGAATGAGAAACGTGTAACTTAATCTTCCTGAATCTCCGTCCCCTCCGTGACAGCGAGAAGACGAAATAAATACTGAGTGAGGGAAACAACAGCGACAATAGAGACGACAAATTAGCCCCGGGTTTTCTGACAGGGGAAAGGAGGTGACATGCTCTGGTATATGACTGGACAAGATGTCACCCGCACATATATCCTCTTCATCTTGCAACACGTTCCCTATGTGGCAGTTGAGCCCTCAGACGCAATGTTAAGAGACAGGGCGAGACTGTTCTCTTTTGGAGACGTGTCACTTGAAGGAGTTCGCCAGCCCGCATGGCCGAGAATCATGGTTTGTGATCTGTCCTGTCACTTGGCATTAATTTTGGGGGGTATCATCTTACCCTCTCAAGGCTGAGGAAGGATCTTTTTTGATCAGCACTGCCACAGGTGAAATGTTAAACTGCAGACACTTGGTAGGAAAGGACCAGACTTTTCTTTACGTTTCTTTGTTATTTATTTATTTTTTTCTTTACTTGATATGTCCGGAGAAAAATGGCAGTACTTAGAGAATATCACAAAGGCTCACATCAGAGCGACACAACGCAGCAGCCGGGAACGAGCGGCTTTTTCCACGGTATCGGAGAGATGCAGTAAGATGACCTTCCTTTCGAGACTTTGTATCATTAGATAAATAATCTCTCACAAATGATACATGTTTATTTGTTTACTTTTTTCTTATCAGTTTTTATTCTTTGTTGTAGATTTTTGAAAATTCGATTTTCTTTAATTAATTTATGGGGGCAGCTATCCTGTCTCAGCTGCTGTTAACAGAATTTACCACTTTCAAACGGAGCAAGTGGTGATGATACAACACACAGAATGGAAACCGTAATCTATATACCAGCATCAGAGGACATTACAGTGGGGAGCTATAAGAGGAGAGGACTACAACTCCTAGCATGTCAAGACTGTTATTATGTGGTATCAGAGGACATACAGGGATGAGGTATAAGATGAGAGGACTACACCACCCAACATGTCCAAGCTGATATTATGGGATATCAGAGCACCTTCCAGGGGTGGGGTATAAAAGGAGAGAACTACAATTCCTAGCATGTCCAGTCTGTTATGGGATATCAGAGAACTATTCAGGGAGTATAAGAGGACTACAACTCCCAGCATGTCCAGGCTGTTATTATGGGATATCAGAGGACAATTCAGGGAGGGAGTATAAGAGGACAGGACTACAACTTCCAAGCTTTTTCAGGCTCACCACTTCTCCACAGCTGAACTCCACCCCGCCTGCACTCATTACATGACAGGGACATCATCACAGGTCCACCTCTACCACTTCTCCTCTCCACTGCTGATCACATGATGGTGACATCATCACTGGTCCTTCAGCTCTTGCACTGTAGCAGATTATAGTGCCCGCCCAGTGGCGCCCTCTCTCTGCTCCCTGAGAATCCCATACATCTTTGTCCAAGTCCCAGAAAGAAGACATGTTCGAGGAAAAAAGAGGTCACCTTAATTTAGATGTTTTACAATAGTCACGTTCAGGGCCGGCCTTTGGGGTGTGCGGGCTGTGCGGCCGCACAGGGCGCCATAGCAACAGGGGCGCCGGGCGGCCGTCACAGCCCGCCGAACTCTAAGTGAAGTCTGTCTACTACAGTACAGTACTACTACTTACTAGTACTGTACTACTATTAATATATTTTGTCGCCGCCGCTCGCCGCGGCCCGCCGGCCATCTACAGCACATGAACATTACATGAATGAGTCAGTCACGGTCCGGACTAGAGACTGAGTGAGGAGGGGGCGGGGCCCGCGTCTGCTCTGCGCTCCGCTCTTCTGCCTGGACAGAGCAAAGCAGACCAGACTGGCTGCTGGAGTGTGACGCAGGCCGCAGCTGCCGCACAGGCAGAGAGAGAAGAAGGAGGCGGAGCGAGCGCCAGCCAGCAGCAGCAGCCACAACAGAGAGTGAGACTCCCACAGTCCACAGACAGCACAGGTCAGCAGATGTATTTATAGTATTAGTTTTAAAACTTTTATGATTGCCAGGCCTCTAAGAAAAGGGGAGGGAGGGGGCTATTACCTAATATTTTATGGGAATTGGTAATTTAAATTACGTCTCCTGACTCCTTTGCTAGCAGGTGGAAATTTGCCAGACGTCCAGGTGAGCCCAGAGCGGACAGAGGTCAGAGAAGGGGACACCGCCCGGCTGTACTGTAGAGCGCTAGGGAGCCCCACTCCAACAATCTCCTGGAGAAAGCAAGATGGTATCCTACCACCTCAGGTGAGAGGATGAGCCGTGCATGCGGTGCTGCAGACACTAGGGCTGCAACGATTAATCAATGTAATCGATAATAATCGATAACTGGATTCGCTGTGGACGAATCCAGTTATCGAATAATCGTCGATTCGGGCGCCGGGCGGGCGGTTTACTTTAAGTCGCTGCATCTTTATTTTACCTTACAATCGTGACGCTCCAGTAACAACTACAGGCAGAGAGGAGGGCGGCGTAACGTCACTTACTCACGTGACGCACCTGCTCCGCCTCCTTCATTCATAAAGTGGGCGGAGCAGGTGCGTCACGTGAGTAAGTGACGTTACGCCGCCCTCCTCTCTGCCTGTTAGTTGTTACTGGAGCGTCACGATTGTAAGGTAAAATAAAGATGCAGTAAGTGATTAGTCTGCTGTGAGCAGCGGGGCCGGCGCTGCTATGGAGAGGGGGATCGGTCTATGGCACTGCTATAGGGAGGGGGGAGGATCTGTCTATGGCACTGCTATGGGGAGGGGGGATATGTGCACTGTTATGGAGAGGGGGATCTGTGCACTGTTATGGGGAAAGGAATCTGTGCACTGTTATGCCCATAACAGTGCACAGATCCCCCTCTCCATAACAGTGCACAGATCCCCCTCTCCATAACAGTGCACATATCCCCCCTCCCCATAGCAGTGCCATAGACAGATCCTCCCCCCTCCCTATAGCAGTGCCATAGACCGATCCCCCTCTCCATAACAGTGCACAGATCCCCCTCTCCATAACAGTGCCATAGACAGATCCCCCTCTCCATAACAGTGCACAGATCCCCCTCTCCATAACAGTGCCATAGACAGATCCCCCTCTCCATAGCAGCGCCACCCACAGATCCCCCTCTCCATAACAGCGCCACCACAGATCCCCCTCTCCATAACAGCGCCACCACAGATCCCCCTCTCCATAACAGATCTTCCTAGGCCATTATTCAAATAATCGTTAGCTGCAGCCCTAGCAGATACATAGAGGTCCTTACTGTCACAGGTCGTGCATGCTCACCACTGCTCCCTATGGTTATTTTCCCTCTCACTTTCTATTCCTCCTGTCTCTCTCTCTCTCGGCCCATCCATCTGCTCAGGCCCTCACCTCTCTTGGTTTCCTTGATTTTCGAAGCAGCAGCCTGGAAGCTATCCAGAGGCGGATTCAGGAGCTGCAGGTATCTGCTATAACCCGCAGAAGCCATTGACATAGATACTGCCCTGGCCAATGCCTCAGACCTTCCATACAATGGTATAATGATGAGCGATCGGTCACTCCCTCCATCATAGGCTGCCCATGGTGACACATACTGTAGTGACCAGTGGCTCTAGCAGGAGTTAGAACGGCCATGATGTAAAACTACCCCTCACGTATTGTCTGACACTGCACAGACCTGTTTTCATCTCCTCTACCTAACATCTCACCAAATCTACCTTTACCTGTCCCCTTCTACCACTACCCTATCTCCATTGTCAGCAGAATTGGTAAGGTGCTGCACTTTTTGGGGGACTTAACGGAATGGAAGGTTTTAAATGGAGCCGATATTGGAGAAATGAGTGTGACCACTGAAGGGGTGTGGTTACTGAGGGGCGTGGTCACTGAGGGGCGTGGTCACTGAGGGGGCGCTGTAAAGCTTTCTCGCACAGGGCGCCTAAAGGCCTAAGGCCGGCCCTGGTCACGTTGACCATAGGAAACTGTAGTCTGAAGATGACTCATTGACCTGTATGGTAGAATGCTGTGGGCATGCTCTGTGACATGTGCAAAAGTAATTATACGGGTGTTGTGCTGGTGGCCTGCCCCGCCCCTTCTCCGCTCCTCTAAGCAGACATAAGAGCTCACCCTGCTGGCCTCACTGCTGTATTGGTGGTCCGGACCAGCTTTCCCTCCTCTACCCGCCACAGCCTGCCCTTCCTTTTAAGGATCCTCAGGCCTGTCACTAGGGCCTGTGCTCTCTGGCTCTCAAAGGGCTATAGTGTGCACCTTAAGCTGCTCCAACCAATGGCTGGCCACCACTGGGTACTTAAGGCACTTTCCCCTAGTGCCTGATCTTTAGGTAGTCTAGCTTATCAGCTGCCTGTGAAGGTGGGCTATACTGTTCATCTGTCTGTGCACTGATCTCTGCTTGTTTACTGATTCTGACTCTCTGCTGCCTGACCCGACCAGTGCCTATTTACCGTATAGGTCATTTGCCTCCTGCCCTGACCTCAGACTAATTACACAGTTTAGCACGTACTTTGCCTAGCCTGACGCTTGACTGTTTAAGACTACGAACATTGAATAACTTCTTGGTGCTTCTTACCGGTGTCTTTGACCCCCATGGATCAGCAGCGAACCAAACTGGGATGATTCCAGGAGGTAGCCTGGTGGCTTTCTTACAGCAAAGCAGATTCTTGTTTTAGGGGTTAAAGGGTGAAAACCAGCGTACTGCCAGGATTACGCTCTTAGGTCTAGTCCTAAGTCAAACCAGTTGTCACGGTCATAATGTTGTTTGACCGTGACGCAGTTGCCGTGCAGACTCGTTGCTGGTGGCAATAGGTAGTTTGTGGTTTGCACGTGCACTTCCCCTTTAAGGTGTGCCTCCCTGCTGTTTGGTGAGCAAGGGGTTATTCTTCTGGCTAGTGGGGATTAAGGTGTTTCCTGGGTGTGGCCGCAAGCTTGATATAAACCTGTGGCTTGCTGGCTGGGTGCAGTGGTACTACAGCCTTGCTTAGTGTTGGAGCTTTGCTCCTTGCCTGGGTGTTCCAGCCCAGTCCTTGAGGGCTGCCTTATTGAACATAAATTGTCCTCCCTTTTGTACCCTCCTTGTACCTTTACCCTCACTTGTATGTGTGGTGTGGGTTTATGTTTTGGGTGTGTGTAGCGTTTTGTTGGTTGTTACATGTCTTGGCTTTTGTTGGTGTGGGTCCCTGCATGTATGCTATACGTCACCCGGTATGTTGATACCTCCGTGAGGGGGCTGGTTTCTCGGAGGGGTTAACCATTAGTCTGTCTTGCGGCATGGGGTCCAGGCAGTATCAGGAGTGCTGGATACCTGTGTGTGTGTGTTGTTTATACGGTGTCCTATTTGGTGTGTGGGCACCTGTACTTATGCATGGGTTCCAGTCGTGGTGGCTGCGGCAGGTAAGTGTGTTTCTGGTGTTCTTACCTGCCGACTCTGTTTCTGTATTCGGTCATCCACTTTTCCCTGCAGCTAGGCCTGTGGAGACTCTGGTTCATCCGTGTCTTGGATGA
Source organism: Bufo gargarizans (assembly GCF_014858855.1). NCBI lineage: Eukaryota > Metazoa > Chordata > Amphibia > Anura > Bufonidae > Bufo > Bufo gargarizans. The sequence goes on from NC_058083.1 coordinate 509,390,295, forward strand.
ACCTGGTTGTCTCTTGTTCCTGTCTCCTAACCTCAGGAATATTCAGGGATTTCAGGGTTCTGAGGTTCCAGTGTATGGGCCCTCCTACCTTAAGGGTCGGCTCATACAGTTAGGAGAACAGGGCCAGAGTTAGGGATGCTATAGGAGGTGACCAGCTCCCTTTTCTTGGCAGCCTGGTCTAGCTGCTACCCCTATCCCTTTTAGATAGTACGGTGGGGGGTTTCCCCCACCGTGACACCAGTTGGTTGGCGCAGTAGTTGCACCAGGTCTTTATATTTCCCTTTTAATAGGCCGTAGAGACTGCTGTGTGTATGAAATCAAAGTAGCCCACTTCACAATAGTCTATACTGTATTAAAAGGGTTGTCCAGCCAGATAAACAAAGAATTTCATTGTGTTTGCAATTGAAATTGAATAAACTCAGCAGTATCAGTCCTTTCTGCTTAATTTTCAGCTTCAATTCAACATAGAATGGAAGCCTCATACAGAATCTGATGATAAAACCCTCTGTTTAACTCTGTTTGAAATTGAAAGCCCATGAAGGTACAGTAGATACCTCATGCAGGGAGGTAGCTCTAGGGGTGAAGTTGCCTCCTGGCCCAGAAGCCTGAGGGAGTGTAAAGATCCCTCTGCTATATAAGACAACACCAGCTTTTTAGAAAGCACATGGAAGGTGGGGCCCCTGTTACAGATTATGAGCTGAGGACCAGGATTTTCAAGTTATGCCTCTGGCCACAGGCACCTCTTTATCCGCCTCATTACAGCTCAGTACAATATAGCCACAAACATGGCCTGTGTGTAATCCATAAATTAGAATACTGATTTTGAGAGGATATTGACTATTTTTTATTATTATTTTTTACATTTTCTATATGGATGTCCATCTGGAACAAAGGAAGAAACAAAAAATGAAACAGTGCCTTTTCTATCAGATAATGGAACTTACTGTTGTTTAACAACCGGTTCTATCTAATCTGTTCTGGAAGTGATATCATGTAAGGTAGGTTTAACATACAGTATATGGCGGTAATGTCACAGGTAATAGGGAGGGGAAAACACCAGATAACACACAGAAGGAAATAGACCAGAGTCTAGGCCTCAAAGCTAAGAAAGAGGGAAGGTGACCTCCTAGGAATCCCTAGACCTCTCTTTGACTCCTGCCAATATGAGTAGACCCTGAAGGTGGAAATACTCATACACTGTAATCTAAGCCCTGGAGACCCTGCAAATCCCTAGGAGTGGTAGCAGGGAATGAGACAACTGATTCCTTCCCAGAACCAGCGTCTCCCTGAGGCCAAGAAAACAACAAACACAAGAGAACAAGTCTCCTGAGTCTCAATTCCTTCTGGGATTCGCATCCCCACATATCCCTTGGTTGAACTTGATGGACTTATGTCTTTTTTCCACCGTATTAAACATGTAACTATGTAACAACAAAATGCACTTATCTTAAAGAAGAATGGAGGAGCAGGAGATCTAAAGGAACAACACTCCAGCCCAACCAACTCCAGCAGGAAATATCAACCGTATGGTAAGCAGTGTGAGTCAGAACTAAATAGAGCCTCAGTAATGATCACAAGCTGCACCTGACAAGAGGTGTGGTCATTACCAAACAAACACTTCAAGATGAAAACAGAGAGACTGTCAGATCCCCTCACGTGCCACCAGTCTCTCAGATCTTCTCACCTCTGTCATGGGAGGGACTGTGACAGGTAAAGCTCCCGACATACACATTACACATGTTCATAGGGCAATGTCAGCCAGATGGAGGTTATCCTATTGGTTTCTGTCTGGCCAGACTACAATAATACACCCCAGAAGTGTAAGAAATAGCGTAGAATACCACATGATTCTATGCAACGATATCCAGTAATAAAACCTATTTCTTAAAGGTATCCTGTTTTACAATAGGATTAGGAGCGAATTTCTTAAAGCTCGTTTCAATTCTAACGATTTGGTCAAAAAACTCTATTCTGATTGAAATTGATTGTACCAAAATCAAAAAGGTTCCAAATGGCCTAAAAATTGGTATAAGCCACTCTGAGTTCTCCTAGGACTCCTAGGATATTTTTTCTCTCTTATCTTTCTTTATTTTTAATTTTTTTCTGAAATGTTTCTCTCTTTCGGCTTACCCCCCCTCCCCCCACACACTCACATAAACACACTGTGCCATTGCATGTGTTATGCTTTTTAAAATTAAAAACGTTAAAAAACACTGCAATTGACGCAAAAAACACACTTAATTGTACACTTATAAATAACAGAAAAATGTACAGATTTTTGGAAGAAAATTTAACCCAATATTTGACCACACTATGCACTGGTATTGACCCATTAAAATAACATTATTTGCACACATAAACAGTAGCAAATTTACTACGTGTTTTGGGGGGAAAAAGGCTCAATCACTCAGCATATGCAGCTAAATATATGCTGCCGCTAATGCTGTGATACATGCATATTGCACACTTATGAACTGTTGAAGCTTTGCAACATGTTTTTGCACAGAAAAAAAGAGTACTGTCTCTTGAAATGATCTTTGCGCAATGCAACACATGAAGTTATGAACAGCTCCAGCTGCCCTGACTGTAAGTACACTAACTGCTCCAATCCTGTCCCTAATGATAAAACGATGGCTTTCTACCTAGTAATTCAGTCTATCTAACTAAATATATCTTCTACACAATCACTACACTCCCTCTGCAAGACCCTAAGGGCCCTTTCACACGACTGAGTTTTCCTCGCGGTTGCAATGCGTGGCGTGAACGCATAGCACCCGCACTGAATCCTGATCCATTCATTTCAATAGGTCTGTGTACATGAGCGTTTTTTTTCACGCATCAGTTCTGTGTTGCATGAAAAACGCTGCATGTTCTATATTCTGAGTTTTTCACGCAGCCCTGGCCCCATAGAAGTGAATGGGGCTTTAGCGAAAAATGCATTGCATCCGGAAGCAAGTGCGGGTGAGATGCGTTTTTCACTAATGGTTGCTAGGAGATGTTGTTTGTAAACCTTCAGTTTTTTATCACGCGCGTATCAAAACGCATTGCCCCCGCTCGGAAAAAACGGAACAACTGAACGCAATCGCAGACAAAACTGACTGAACTTGCTTGCAAAATGGGGCAGGTTTCACTGAATGCACCCTTAACGCATCCGGAGCCAATCCGTCACTCTCGTGTAAAAGAGGCCTAAGATGGCTGATTTCTTGTGTGTCTACTTGCAGATAGGATAGACACGTCTTGTCACATGAGTGACTGAGCTCACAATGGCGTCTGTGCTTCAGAGATAGCATACAGCCTGATTGACCAGCCAATATCTTCCCTCCTGATTGGCTGTCAGGCTGACTGCAAAGATTTGTGGACAAGTCCACCGGCTGGGGACCCGCCCAGATTCCTGCGATCATTTGTCTTCATTATCCCTGCCCTGTTCCCCTCTCTAGTGTGCACCATTTTGCACGACTCATCTGAAGCAAAATGTCAAAACTTCAGATTCTTGTGGAAGAATTTTTGTGAAATTCAAGATGAATCTGATAATTTAGGATCAACTCTCTGATTTCTAAATGTGAAATATATAGTAAGCGATGCAGTTTTGTATGAATGGTGCCTAAGAAGAATGGGACAGCATACATAATACACATGCCAATGCGTAGACATCTTGGACAATAGGACTGGTGGTCAAACAGAACAATCATGTGAGAAAACTATTTCATGAGATCCACCAGATGCCATTCAGACAGAATTGCAGTAGCATATATCTTCACACATAAGACCATATTATGGACCCATGTGATATGAATACGTAATATGGTGCACATGGAATTGTATGGGCCTATCTTTTACCTCCAGGTGCCTTTTTTTACATAGAGGCACAGATAGGTTTTGCTTCACAGATTTAAGTTTTATAGAAGCAGAACATGAGACTGTTTTTGGGCCCTTGGTGGTAAGGGGTCTGGCCCTGAACAACGGAACCTACCTTGTTCAGGACATCCCTTTCACATGTTCCCCCTAGTGATGGCTGCACGAAGCCGGAGCTTTATCCTTTAGAACAGTGGTTCTCAACCTAGGGGTCGCGACCCCTTTGGGGGTCGATCGGCCCTTTCCGGGGGGTCGCCTGAGGCTTCCTATTGTGGGTCGCCTGCACAACGGCAGCGGCCCCTTATCCTCGCGCACAGGAAGTGATGTCCTATCACTGCCTGTGCTTGAAGGAGCCTGACGTCTGGACGGGTAAGTCGGGCCGCCTGTCTGCTGAGGTCCGAGTTTTTTCGTTAATGACACCGCCGCTGAGCATCACTGCCACCAATGATTTAATTGAGCCTGGCTGAGCCTGGCTAATTTTATTTTAATTATTTGGCTGAGCAGGGCTTAATTTATTTGGGGGGACATGAAGCACCGCTGATTTATTTATTTGGGGGACCCTGAGCACTTCTGATTTATTTATTTGGGGGACCCTGAGCACCATTGATTTATTTATTTGGGGGACCCTGAGCACCATTGATTTATTTATTTGGGGGACCCTGAGCACCGCTGATTTATTTATTTGAGTCGTACCCAACATTTTGTCTTTGTGATTAATTACTCTGCTTTAATTATGTTCAATTTGTAGCAATAAAAATACATCCTGCATATCAGATATTTACATTACAATTCATAACAGTAGCAAAATTAGTTATGACGTAGCAAGGAAAAAAATGTAATGGTTGGGGGTCACCACAACATGAGGAACCGTATTAAGGGGTCACGGCTTTAGAAAGGTTGAGAACCACTGCTTTAGGCCTCTTTCACACTACAGTATGTTGAATTCAGTGTTTTGCGTTCCGTTTTTCACGGATCCGTTGTTCCATTTTTTGCTTCCGTTGTGGTTCCGTTTCCGTTCCGTTGTTCCGTTCCGTTTTTCCGTATGGCATATACAGTATACAGTAATTACATAGAAAAAATTGGGCTGGGCATAAAATTTTCAATAGATGGTTCCGCAAAAAACGGAACGGATACGGAAGACATACGGATGCATTTCCGTATGTGTTCCGTTTTTTTGGCGGACCCATTGACTTGAATGGAGCCACGGACCGTGATTTGCGGCCAAATATAGGACAAGTTACTATCTTTTCAACGGAACGGAAAAACGGAAATACGGAAACGGAATGCATACGGAATACATTCCGTTTTTTTGCGGAACCATTGAAATGAATGGTTCCGTATACAGACCGTATACGGAACGCTAAAAACGGACCGCAAAACGGAAAAAAAAACGGTAGTGTGAAAGAGGCCTTAGAATGTAGAGGGAAGCAGTGGACTTAAAAGGGGCAGTCCACTGCTTTACAAGAGTTGGCCTATCCCCAAGATAGGCAATCAATGTCTGATCAGTGGGGGTCTAACTTTTCGCACCCCCCAGCAATTAAATGTGCCAATGAAATATTAATGGCCTATCTTGATGATAGGCCATCACTTGTAAAGGAGTGAACGACCCATTTAAAGCTCCATGGCCCACATTTATCTATTTGTTGAACTCAGTTTTTGGCATGAAATGCAACTTTTTGAAACATATCGGAATGCCTGCCAAACTGGCACAATTCTTCAAGCATTTCAATCCGCAAATTAGAAAAAGAGACAATATTTGATAACTGGAATAAGGAGAATGGTGACAATCTATGTCTGCTCACTGCAGACACAGACTTAAAAGTGCTCCAAAATTATTTAGTGATGTGAGCCATTTAATACATTTGAGGCACAGCTCCTGTCTCCACTTTATCTTTCATAAAATACTCAAATGTTCTAGAAGTTCTAAATTGAAGCAAAATCTGTAACAAAGTCCACCCCGGTTTCCATTTATAATACTAGAGTCTTCTTATATGACAGAGGGACATTTGGCTCCTCCGGATATCAGGACCTCAGTGAAACAGTAATGCCGTTCGCAGACATTTAACCCCTCAGATGCTGTGGTCAAACCTGATCACGGCATCTGAGCGTGCAGAAAACTGGAAGCGCACGCTTCCAGGGATGCTCCGGCTCCCCCATGCGGCGATCGGAGGAGCCGGAGCTTGTGTGCCCCTATCTTTGTGAATGACAGGAGGATGCTGCATAGTATTTCCTATGGAGCCCTTGCCTGTAAAATCATCATAGACTCCAAAGCAAGTGCATTAGAGTCTATGATATTAGCATAAAAAAGTTTAAAAAAAATTAAAGATTTTACAAATAAAATAAAAATATATAAAAGTTTAAATCACCCCCCCTTTCCCCAAAATGAGAATAAAAAATAAATGTAAAAATACACATCATGGGTATCACCACGTGCGTAAATGCCCGTACTATTAAAATATAAAAGTATTAATCCCATATGGAAAAAGGCTAAATTAAAAAAATGGTCAACATGGCTGATTTTCCATTTTTTGGTCACTTTTCCTCCCACAAAAAATTAAATAAGAAGTGATCAAAAATCTGTACACGTCCCAGAATGGTATCAATGAAAAGTATGCATCGCCCCGCAAAAAAATGAGCCCCATACAGCTCTGCACACATAACTACAAAAAAGTTATAGGGGTCAGAATATGACAGCAAAAAAACCAACTTTTTTTTCAAGTTCTTTCTTGTTTTTCAGCATCAAAACGCAAGGAAAAGTATACATATGTGGTATCACCAGATTTGAACTGACCTGGAGAATGAAGATCACAAGTCAGTTTTACTGCATAATGAAAACCGTAAAAAAAAAACTGTAAAACAGTGGCAAAATTGAATTTTTTTTTCCAATTCCACCACCTTTGGAATTTTTTTCCCACTTGCCACTACATTCTATGCAATATTATATGGTGGCGTTTGAAAGTACAACTTGTGTCGCAAAAGATAAGCCCTCATACAGCTATGTGAACAGAAAAAATAAAAAAAAGGTATGGCTCTGGGAAGGTGAGGAGTGAAGAAAAATTAAAACGCAAAGTAAAAAAAAACAACTGGCATAGAAAGGGTTAAAGGGGTTGTCTGTGTTTTTTTATATTATAGGTCATCAATATCAGATTGGAGGGGGGATAACTCCCAGCACCCCCACCGATCAGCTGGATGAGGAGAAGGCCACGCTCTGCCTTCTCTTCATTGTTTATCTGCGTGAGCAGTGTGATTACACCTAAGCCGTCCCATTTACTTCAATGCAACATCTCTGTAGTATTCACTTGAATAGGAAGGAGCCGTCCCTCAGAAGTGAATGGGGTGGCTTAGGTGTAATTACACCTGCTCATCAATGTGTTTGCGACAGCAAGCAGGTAAACAATGAAGAGAAGACAGCGCTCGTACGAGTGTGGCCTTGTCTTCAAACAGCTGATCGTCGGGGGTGTCGGGAGTCGGACCCCCACCAATCTGATATTGATGACCCATCCTGACGATAGGTCATCAATTTAAACAATGTGGACAACCCCTTTAATAGAATAGAAAGTAGTCAGGGGCGTAGCTATAGGGGGTGCAGAGGTAGCAGTCGCTACCGGGCCCAGTAGCCTGGGGGGCCCCAAAGACCCTTGTACCACATGAGAAGACACCTGTTTTATAGAAGGTCCATGCTGGTCAAGTTACACCTCTGGCTGGAGGGAAGGTGTTAGGTCAAGAATTTGGCATGGTGGGGGGTGCAGTTAAAATTTTTGCCTCAGGCAGCAGGAAGGCAATGTGCTTTCCTGCTCCTGGCCACAAAGCAATGAGGGATGGGGGGCCCAAGCTAAACTCTTGCACCAGGGCCCATGAGCCTTTAGCTACGCCCCTGAAAGTAGTACATTTGACAGAGCTCTCAATGTGGGTATGACTCATTCTAAGCTTTTTTTGGGGACCCTATATTTTCTGGATATGTCCCCATCCAGAAAAAAAAAATGCTTATCAAAGAAGGTGTCATACAGAAAAAACATGACAATAATATGGATTTTTAGGAACTCTGGGTACCGATATTTTGGATTGTGCACAACTGAATGCACATGGCTTGTTGGGTAAAATTTGGGACACCCTATTGGCCTGTTTCCACTGTGGTTTATGCCGGCAGAATTATGGAGCAGACTCTTCACCAAAATTTCAGCCATGGCTACATGGTGTTTGAATCCTATTGCGTGGTGAGCGCGGTGAGCGCGGTTACGTCAGCGCAGGTCCTGCTGAATGAAGATAGAAGGATAGAATGCTATTATTTTCCATTATAACCATGTTATAATGGAAATTAATAAAATATACAGAACACCGATCCCAAACCTGAATTTCAGTGAAGTGACTTATTCACTGAAGTTCGTATTTGGGATCGGTGTTCTGTATATTTTATTATTTTCCATTATAACATGGTTCGGGTCTGGGTACCACAGTCAGTTTTTTATCACGCGCGGGCAAAACGCATTGCACCTGCGCGATAAAAACTGAACATCGGAACGCAATCGCAGTCAAAACTGAGTGCAATTGCGTACCTACTCGCAGGATTTTCCCACTAAACACCCGCATTCTATCCGGCCCTCACACGCGATGCCGTGTGAAAGAGGCCTAAAAGTATGTTCACACATAGCAGACAGGAAGCCGATTTTCTATACAAATTTGCAGCTGAAAATCCACAGCGTATCACAGGAGCTGCAAAGTATGCGGGAATTTGACAAATCTTATCCACAATTCATGCGGAAATTGACCTGAGGTGTGTATTTTAAATCCGCTGCATCTCGATCCTTTCTGTGGATTTTCAGAGTGGATTTCAATGCGAAACCTAAAATGTTATAAGTATAAATGTCCTGTGGATAAATTCACCGTAGAATTAATGACAAAATACGCAACAGAATTTTTCCAGTACCTATGGACCTACCCAGGGTTGCCAACCATCAAGAAATTCCTTGACAGTCCGTAAAAATAGGGGACATTTTTACAGTGTTCGTTAAAAAAAATTAGATGTGTCTATAATTATTTGGGAGGTTGGTGGTACTTGAGCAGGTGACTTTGATTATAATTTTTTTTAGCATTTTAGACTTAACAGTAAAGTCTGGTAATGTGTTCATTATAAGTATCTGATCTATAGACATTGATTACTTCGAATCTTCACAGTTCATTAGTTTTCCAATTTGTCCGTAAAAAAAGTTTGACTGCACACGATTTTTGGATAAACTGTCAAGAAAAAAAAAAATATTTAGGTTGGCAACCTTGGACCTACCCCAATAGTGCACATTCAAAATTCTGCCTAAGCACAATGGCCAATGCATTCCTTCTGTCTGACCCACTATAAAGTCTTACAGATCCGCACTACTGATGATTCAGTACCTTGTCCTTGCATCTTGTTAAAAACAGTAAAAACATTTGATTAAACCATTTGGATCCATAGTATAAGTTTATGACAATTTACCGAGCACATCCACATCCACCAACTTACTGAACTGAGCTCCATAATAGTCCCCGAGAAGCTTTTTACATTTCCTTTCCTATTTCAAACAAAACCCTTTTTTTCAGATTTTAGTCGATTTTTTTCTCGTTTTGCCAATTCTAACGACTTCAGTGTTAAGGTGACCCACAAAAGTAAGCAGGACAAGTCTCTCCATCACTCGACTTGCTAAATGGGGCAATTATTTTCAAATGGCTGTTTGTAAGTACTTCTTTTTAGGGTGGGAAAAAACAAAGTTGTTGACCTTCTGTTTTTGCGATTTGCTAATTTTCCTCAAGACAAACCTTTAGTGAAAAGAATTGTTTTTCTAAATGCAAACGACCGCATAAACCGGCAAATGACACGCGCGTCGGCTTCTAATACAGTCCCTTAATTTGCAATGGTAACGGGCATAACGACGCACTTCCATATTAAGTGACGTGTAATTATGCCAAATAAGGTCTTTTTGTAATTTTTGACATTTTCTTTATAGCTTTTTGCATTAATCCAGCACGCACACACCTGCACAGTCTGTTTAACTGAAGAATCCTGGGCAATGAATCTTACTCGAGGATTTCATTATAACCTAAGACTTTCCCATGTTCTCGAGGAGGCCAACACAGGCTCATTTATTTTCGAAAGGTGTTTTACTTTGGAAAATACAGAATCCATTCAATTAATGGTAATGTTTCAGAGGCTGACCCAACTTTTCCTTTCCATGGAAATCAGCCGGCTCTTAACCTTCATGGTGTCCTTAGTACAGTGAAGCAACCCTTATGGAAGCTTCCTCCTTACTTTAAGTAATCTAATTTTGTCTTTGTTACAGCGCTCGGTCTTTACTTGCTCTATTGCATTAAAGTAGAAATGGTGTTACAATAAAATTTTCTTGCTAAAATTGTTCACGCTGTCGGCAGGGGAATACATTTAGCAATTTTTCTCTTAGGTTTACACCATTCACCAGACTTAATTGACCTTTGTCTAAACAGGTTTTTGTAATTTTACTTAAAGGGGGAAATAATCTATAGAAGATGAGCAGCATCGGTAAATGCTATCATGGGGACTTCAGAACTTTACTGTGCTACATGCAAATGGTACATTTTTTACAATAATTAAACAAAGTGTGGGGCTCGAACTTGTGTATAAAATACAGAAAGTAAATTGCAAAGGGATCAGATGTCGGCCACTAAGGTCTTTACTGTCTGGAGAAGAAACTCACAGAGCATGATGAGGAGTCATTTATTGATTCAAGTTTTGTTATCATTCTGGGTCAAAATCTAAAGATCTTGGAGTTGCAACTGTTGGAGTGTGCCAAGGGGTTATATCCTTTGCCTAGTGCTGATAAAAATAAAAAGTAAAAACTAAACTTTCACATAGGCATAAATATTCTGACCCTTTCTATGACTCCTGAAATGTAGCTCTAGGGTCCTCCAATTTCTCTTAATCATCTTTGAGATATTTCTACACCTTGGCTGGAGTCCACCTGTGGTAAATTCAGTTGATTGGACATGATCTGGAAAGATAAGTTCCGTGTATATAAGGTCACACAGATGATGATAAAGTGCCTTGCAAAAGTATTCACCCCCCTTGACTTTTTTCATGTTTTGGTGCCTCACAACCTGAAATTAACATGGATTGTTAGAGGATTTGCAATATTTAATTTACAGAACATGCCCAAAACTTTAAAGATGTTTTGTTTTGTTTTTTATTGTATAGCAAACAACAAATGGGACAAAATAACAGAAAAAGTCAATGTGCATAACTATTCACCCCCCTAAAGTCAATACTTTGTAGAGCCACCTTTTGCAGCAATCACAGCTCCAAGTCCCTTTGGATAAGTCTCTATGAGCTGCCACATCTTACCACGGGGATTTTTGCTCATTCCTCCTTGCAAAACTGCTCCAGCTCCTTCAAGTTGGATGGTTTGCACTTGTGAACAGCAATCTTTAAGTCTGACCAAAGATTTTCTATTGGATTGAGATCTTGGCTTTGACTAGGCCATTCCAACACATTTACATGTTTCCACTTAAACCACTCAAGTGTTGCTTTGGCAGTGTGTTAGGGGTCATTGTCCTGCTGGAAGGTGAACTTCCGTCCTAGCCTCAAATCATGCACAGAGTGGTACAGGTTTTGTTCAAGAATCTCCCTGTATTTAGTGCCATCCATCTTTCCCTCAACTCTGACCGGTTTCCCAGTCCCGGCTGCTGAAAAACATCCCCACAGCATGATGCTCCCACCACCATGTTTCACTGTGGGGATGGTGTTCTTTAGGTGATGGGTTGGGTTTGCACCAGACATAGCGTTTTCTTTGATGGCTGAAAAGTTTAGTTTTAGTCTCAGACCAGAGCACCTTCCTCCATACATTTTGGGAGTCTCCCACATGCCTTTTCGCAAACTCACAACGTGCCTTTTTTTTTTTGCTGAAAGTAATGGCTTTCTTCTGGCCACTCTGCCATAAAGCCCAACTCTATGGAGCATACGGCTTATTGTCGTCTTGTGTACAGATGCTCCAGTCTCTGCTGTGGAACTCTGCAGCTCCTCCAGGGTTACCTTAAGTCTCTGTGCTGCCTCTCAGATTAATGCCCTCCTTGCCCGATCCATGAGTTTTGGTGGGCGGCCGTCTCTTGGCAGGTTTGCTGTTGTGCCATGTTCTTTCCATTTGGTTATGATAGATTTGATGGTGCTCCTGGGGATCATCAAAGATTTGGATATTTTTTTTATTGGACAGGACAGGAACTGAGACTGAAAACTAATACAAAAATGTCTAGAATTCCCTTTATCTCCACATACACAGAATTGAGCACTGACATCAGTAAAATCATCAGTCGCCATTGGAGTATATTACGTGGTTGCCTTAAGAGTGTCCCTGAATTTAAATCTCCTCCACTTTTTTCGTACCAGGATCTAGGAGTCTGTGTGACCAATTAGGCAGGGCAGATGTTGGATCTGCAAAACAGACAAGACAAATGACATTGACACATGTTGGACTTGGTTGTTTCCCTTATCTCAGCTGTGTCAATTGTCGATATATATATAAAGGCGGTGTCTTTATTCACCCTGTAACTGGTGTTTCACACCAGATCTGTTTTCACCTTACCTGTGACTCGAATTTCGTTATCTATGTACTTTTATGTTCCTGAGAACTGATGTATGTAGGTGAGACTTCTACTGATAGGAAGACACGTCTTAACAATCATCGTTATACGATACGCAAGACGCCTTGATTTGCCAGTTTCCAAACACTTTTGTGACTTTAAACACACTGAAAGAGACTTAAGATGTTGCATTATTGATCGTGTTCCTATGCCCGGGAGAGGTGGTAATCGAGTCAATATGTTTAAGAAAAAAGAATTAGTGTGGATTTATAAGCTGAACACACTTAAACCTTCTGGTCTTAATGTTGACTATAAAATTGGGAAGATATTGTGAGTGGTTTGTTTGCCCTTTGGGAACCCCTCACCTCTACTCCTGTGTAGTGGGTGGTTTATTTAGGATGAATATTTATAATATTCATGGTGATCTTATCTTTTTTTCTTTCTCTTTTACAGATGATATGTTGAAGATTGATGGGAGGAGGAGGAATATGAATTATGAATACACTTGCCAGATGTTTTTGCTACTACAGTGCAAACTATTTGCTATATGATCCGCCGCAGTTCCCGGGTTGTGCTATTAATATATGTTATAACATTTCTTTTATCACCTGTTTTCTTTACAATACACAGAGGAGACCCCTCATGGGCTATTTTATGGCGTGGTAGATTCATGAGGTGGACCTATGGCAGTTGCCCCATGAATATGGGAACATCTGTTTGGTCTGTTCCTCCGTTTGGGAGGGGGGGTGTCCCAGATGGTATGCACTCCCGTGTCCCTTTGGATTCCTTTCGCCATAGACCCTTATTTGGACTCTATGACTCTATGTTTTTGTACAGGTGTTAGTTTATTTAACCATGGCGTAGCGCGCTATCGTTAATCATATTGCACATGCGCCAGTATACTTTTGCTGTTTGCCTCTTCCAATATGGCCACCTTAACTCCAGAGCGCTTGTGCGCATGCTCCGATAGCCGCATCACGCAGCGGCGCTGCGGCAACTAAGGGCGGAGCCCAGGCATGCGCAGTGGTGATCTCCACACGCCGAGTATGTACACTGAGTCGCTGTACATATGGTTGGTGTATCTCTAATCCTCCCCCGCTTTAATTTAACTGATCATGATTAGTGCACACGTCAATTTATTTTCACATATGTTATGAATTGGTTTTAATCTTCAGTTATATGAAATATTGCTCTTTTTTTATCCTATTTGGCATTCTGGCTTTTTCACTTTTTTTATGAGGATCTGCAATCACGTTTGTTTCTATTATGTCCACTGTTTTTATTTCACTGTATAAATTTCATTTCACTGGGAATTTATTTTCTTTTTATTTATTGAACAATTAATTAATAATCATGTATGTGATTGACTATGATATATAAACTGAGCACTTTCTCCTTGAATTTTGCTTGAAAAAGGTTCTATTGTTGAGCTGCAACGTCGCTGTACCACATGGGTGAATCAGTGTCACTGTGCAATTATTTGGTATCGCTGTCATTACGTTCAAGAGCTTAAGTGGGGAAGGGAGGAAAAAGCGACATTTTGTAAAAAAAAAAAAAAAGGGATAGATCTACAAAATCTGAGTCCTAGGAGACCTCAGAGCACCATATACCAATGTCCAGGCCAATTAGAGCACTTCTGATTCAGGTAGAATCGATTAAGCCATAAAGTGAATTTTTTAAAGAATTATACTCTTATTAAACTTCAGCTCTGTGTTAATCATGCCTTGCATTTTATTTGTGCATGTTTACATTCTACTACTACTGTATGGCAGTGGAGGTTGTCCTAGGCAAGGGGTCGAGCTGGAGACTCAAATAGGACAAACTCCTGGGTGATAAACCGGTGCTGCGCTGCTGTTCTCTGTGGGAGAGGCTGCAAACCTGATAAATGGGCCAGATTGGTGCCACAAAGACAGATTAGGCATGTGTCTAAGGCTACTTTCACATCTGCGTTTTCCTTTCCGGTATTGAGATCCATTATAGGATCTCATAACCCGAGGAAAACGCTTCAGTTTTGTCTCCATTCATTGTCAATGGGGACAAAAGTGAACTGGATGCAACGGAGTGCATCAGAATGCATTCTGTTTCATTGCATTCCCATGACACACACAAAAGAGATGCAAGCAGCGTTTTTGAGTGCGCCATAGGATACTGATCAAGATGGAGCCGGCATGAAACACAATGTAAGTCAAGGGTGCTGGATCCATTTTTTTCGGACAAATTATATGGCGGCCACTGACTTACAATGGATTTAGTGCCGGATCCGTCTTGTTTCTTTTGGTAGATAATACAACCAGATCCGTTCTGAATGGATGCAGATGGTTGAATTATATACCGAATGCGTTTTTGCAGATCTGGATCGTCTGTGTCCAACTTTGAAGTCTGGATCGTCTGTGTCCAACTTAAAGCCTGTGGAGTAATGAAAGGTCATGGGCTGCGTCAGAGAGGTTGGGACTGAGTAGACGGGGAAGTCTAGTGGTGAGCAGCAACAATGAAGGGCCAGGAACTGTTAGTCACCTGAGGGAGACAAACACTCATATTAAACTTAAAGGGGTTATCCAAGGCTGGAAATGGCCCTCCCCACCATACACCTGGGCCCCTGACACTGATTCTACTTACCTGGCTCCCCGCACCACTCCTGGTACCCTCATAGCCACAGCTGCTTCCCCCCATGCGCGGATGATGGCAGGTGGTGATGGGGACGAGCCTCCCTAGCATCGCGAGTGACGCTAGGGAGGCTCGTCCCCATCACCACCTGCCATTGGCTGCCCGCCCGACACCGGATGTTTTCATCGGCACACAGGGAGAAGCAACGGCGGCCATTTCCAGCGTCGGATAACCCCTTTAAAGAAGAGTGAAGCACTCAGCTCAGAAGACACAGTCTATTCCGGGCTGGCATACAGGTGATTGTGGACCACCAGTGTTGTGGTAGCAGAGCACTATCGTATCTGAGCCCTACTGACCCAATGTAGCTGGATGAAATCTCCCCTGCATAAACAAGCCTAAGCCTGTATGACAGATGCCACTACTAGTATTCCAGTAAGGCGGTGAGTAGGGTTGAGCGAACCTGAACTGCAAAGTTTGGGTTCGTACTGAACTTTGCGAGTTCTAACATGACTGCTGGATTCATATCTAAACTGCTCATTAGTCCTGTTTGTCCTCTATTACTGCTGCAGTCTGTGAGTGGATAAAGAGAGTTAGGGAGCAGAATCCTCTGTTTTTCCGTGTCCTGTGTATGAGCAAACATGATTCCGGCTAGCCTCTGCCTGCTAACTTAGGAAAAAAAACACTGAAAATCACTGACAGGTCATATAATGGCCATAAATAGTGTCATTCCTCATGCACGTTCACGTGGCATCACCAGAAACAACAGTTGTACTTTAACGGATGTTATTGTGGTTTATGCGACTGTGCTTCCACCTGTGTGTAACTGGCAAGCCTTGTGCCTCTGCTTGCTTTGTGACTCTTCCTGTGTGTAACCAACAAGCTCTGTGCCTCTGTCTGATTGTTAAATGGAAGGAGTTATGCCTCTACTGAGAAATTAAAGACCTGTTAACAGTAATCTTGCTACATTTCCTGCACTCCCAAGCATCTAGCCATTATAAGACCAACTTTCAGTTAGATAGCGGTAGGCCAGCTTTGTTGAAAAGTGAACAACGTGGGCAGTGGTTTTTCTGTAACAGAGGCAGAAAATGGAGCAATTGGGTCTATGTGAACAAGTGACCTAATATGTAGCAAAAGTGTCAATATGTCCTAATTTTATGTTTATTTTCTGTTCTGGGGCAATAGATTGCAGTATTATTTGGGCACTAGGTGGCAATATAAAAAAATAGCACACGTCACTCTGACTCAATAATTTATCTGGGAGGAGCCCTTTAAAAAATCTGCTATAGGATATATTCTAGCTACGTTCTAAATCCAGAGGACAGCCTGACCTTTTGGTTTCTCATTGGGAAGTTGAGCATGGTCCTTAGACTGGGTCAGAGTCCCAGGAACTGAATTGAACCCAAAAATGACTGTCCAACAACAGTCCCCATCCAACCTGGCAAAGCTTGAGAGGATCTGCAGAGAAGAATGCCAGGAAATCTCCAAATCCAGGTCCAGATGTGTAAACCTTGTGGCATCATACCCAAGGGGCTTCAAATAAGTTTTTCCGCCTGATGATGTGGAGCCCAACGGATCTGTCCTAGGATATAATCAAAGTCAATGGGGACGGATCCATCTGTAATGGCTCCGTTTGAGCGCCGTTTGAGCGGATCCTTAACAAAACGTTTTGCACACTGAGCATGCTCAAGAATTGCCCCCTCCCACAGCAGCCATAAGAATCGGCCATCTTGGCAAACTGTCTATGCAAACAAACAGGTAAGTATGGGAAGTTTTAATGTCTGTCTGTCTGTCATTCTATCAATCTACCTACCTACCTTTATTTCTTTATCTCTTTATTTATATCTGTATGTCTCTATCTCTCACAGGGGGGTGCGGATGGCACTTGAGGGGGTGGATGGCACTTGAGGGGGGCAGGTGGCACTTGGGGGGCTGGTGGCACTTGAGGGGGCAGATGGCACTTCGGGGGAGGGGAGGATGGCACTTGAGGGGGCAGATTGCACCTGAGGAGGGCAGGTGGCACTTGTGGGGGGTAGGGGACACTTGTGAGGGGAAGCTGGTACTTGTGGGGGGCAGATTGCTCTTGAGGGGAGCAGGTGTCACTTAAGGGGGGCAGATGGCACTTTTGAGGGGCAGGTGGCCCTTGGGGGTCTTATGGCACTGGAGGGTGGCTGAAGGCACTTGCTTATCCCATCTCATCTTGTAATCATCCACCATCTGCCTCTCCTCAGCCGACGTGCCACACTTTTTTAGCCGTGCCTCTCATCCGCCAATGTGTCTCACATCTGTCGCTGTTGCTCACATCCACACAAATTTTATTTAGTAGAACTCCCACAACATGACTATTGTAATGTTTTTCAATTTTTTTTCAGCATTTTTGAAAAAAAATAATTTAATTAATATTTAAAGAAAATTCTGAGGTGGGCAGAAAACAATTTATCTACTCCAAAGTAAGCTATTGAAATAAATATTTAATACATGTTATATATCTGTCAATGGTCCTTTAAACATTAATGTGCATTTGTTCTGTTTATGTCTTCTACAGATGTCTACAGAATCAGACTGTAGAGGCCCACCCAGAAGGCGCCGACGCAACGTAAGTAAACAACAACATTTTGGAGTTGGGAGTATTATATGACTCATTGCATTAATCTGTATGGTTTTTTTTCTCGTCGTCTTCTTGATCAACAACATCGGGCACACCAGCTGGGGCAGGCTCACCCGCTGTGCCTGCATCGTCACCAAGGAGAGGTGGACAAAGCAGGGACCAGGGGTGGCAAGAATTAAGTATATACATATATATATATATACTCTTTTTTTTTTTCCCTAAGGAACCTTCGCCTACAGCCGCCAGGCAGGATCCCCCAGTTCCCTCCAGAGCTCATGGGAGAGCATGTGGCGGTCGTGGACGTGTAAGTTTCTAAAACATAGTTTCATTTGGAATTTTTTTGTTTTTGGGACTTTTAATAAATTAGATTTTTCTTTTTCTTACAGGGTTCCAAACACTCCACCAGGGAAGATGAGGGGTTCGTTGTCTATGAAATCGATAGCAAACTCCTCATCCAACTGGTGGAGACGCGTACCGCTTTATAGGACCACACAGACCGCCACCATGCCAACCATCAGTGGACCCAGCATCTCTGGAAGGAGATAACATCCCAACTAGTTGACACCTGGGGGGATCTCTCCGTGGTGGCTCAAAGGGAATGTGGTAAGTAAACCAAAAAATATTTTTAACACATTCATATTGTTGTTAACTTAACCGCATGCTTAATTTAGTTTTTCTTCACAGTTAAAAAGGTTACCACTCAGTGGCGATCAATCCGGGACCGCTTCAAGAGGGAGTACAACCTTAAGGTTCAGTCCCCGAGTGGCTCTGGAGCAACCTCAAGGCCTCCATATATGTATACTGAGGCCTTGGGGTTCCTATGACAGACACTGGCGATGAGAAGGGAATTTTTTTTTTATTAATATTATTTTTATTTAAAATAATGGAAATAGCGTTTGATTTCCTCTCCCTCTGATTGTAAGGGGCTGCCTGAGACAGACGAGCGTTTGGCTCCCCAGTTTTGTGCAGCCCCCTACAGTCGCAGGGACAACTGTTCTGTCCATCTGAGTGTAAGGGGCTGTCTTAGACAGACGAGCGTTTGGCTCCCCTGTTTTATGCAACCCACTACAGTTGCAGGGACAACTGTTTTGTCCCTCAGAGTGTAACGGACTGTCTGAGACAATGGAGCGTTTTGCTCCTCTGTTTCGGACATTCTCCATAAGGTAGAATGTAGCCATAGCATAGAACCTGGATGCTGTATTTGAAGGACAATTATTTACGTTCCTTTTTTTTTCCAACAGAACTGCCAGCAGCACTCGAGAGCCTGAGCCACCACTTAAGGCGGAATCGAAAAGGATCGCCACCCCCAGCCCTCCTGTCCCTTATGTACCGGCTCAGGACAAATCGCGGTCCCCTACCTGATCCCTCCGCTCAGCGGAGGCTCTTTAGTTTCTGACCAAATTTGAGAGCCCTGTTGAGTAGGCAGAGATCAGGTAGGACAAGTCGAAGTGATTATGTGGACCTGATAGAGGTCGTTTCTGACGCTCTTGAAGGTTTAGCCGAACATCAGAAGGTAGTTAGTAATGACTTGATGCGCCTTCTGGCAGGGGGAGGAGTCGGTGATTCAACTCAGCCCTAACTACCATTATAGGCTAAGCCTAATCACTTTGATGAACTCAATGACGCCCGGGCAGTTGCATGAGTTCAAGAACATGATAGAGAATGAGTCGTGGGAAATTATGCACCGCCCCCAATCCCAACCCCCACCCCCATCCCAAACCTATCCCCCATCCCAGTTGCAGTTGGAGTTAAATGTGCAGCCAGAAGAGCACCCACTATAGCTAACTATGTCAGTCCTAGCCTGTATCAGGACAAGAGAAAATCGCAGCCTGTCTGGCTTACGACCAAAGGAAGCTATAGATGCGGACATTATAGGTGCACATGTTGCACCCACATGTCGATATCTAATACTTTCGTTTCAGCTTCAACTGGCAGGATTTTTCAAATGAAAACATATCTTAATTGCAACACAACCTTTGCAGTTTATTTAATCACATGCAGAAAATGCAAACTGCAATATGTAGGTTTCACCACCAATGCCATAAAAACCAGAATACGCAGGCACATTCCCGATGTGCCCCGCCATGGCAACAGCAATATATCTGCAGCTAGTCTTAAATAAGGAGAGAAAAGAAGAAATGAATCGCACATCCACTGCTAATGCTATGATCTCATCCCTGCGTTCCTGCAGGAGACAGCACTAAATAGCGCATGTGTACCACCTCCAAGCTACATGCTAAATGAGGCATTTGTGTACATTTTGATCAAAAGGCAATAAGCCCACCCACCACGCCAAGGTTGCCTCTATGAGTGGGTCCTAACCTAAAATTGGCGCGGCGCTACACGGCGACCACCAGTGCTGTGGCGCCATCCCGGCCGGCGGCGGAACCCAGTGGCCAAACAGCACCCCTGCTGCTTGACCATGCCATACCTAGCTCTGGGCCCCACCAACCAGCCAGAAAAACAGCACAGTGGCCCCCATGCAGCACCGCACCATGTGAACAGTTGTCAAAGCTCACCTGCTCTGAAGCTCACAGGAACTCCAACTGAGAGCATGATAGGCTAATTTAACCCCTACTACTGAATACTAGGCTAATTAAAATCACCTGGCTAGTGGAAGGAGTGCAGATCCAGGGACAGAATTCTATGTATTAAATAAGGGGAGAAAAGAAGAAATGAATCGCACATCCACTGCTAATGCTATGATCTCATCCCTGCGTTCCTGCAGGAGACAGCACTGAATAGCGCATGTGTACCACCTCCAAGCTACATGCTAAATGAGGCATTTGTGTCGATTTTGATCAAAAGGCAATAAGCCTTGTCTGCATTTTGCTGTCTGCCATGGTGGTGATACATCGGATCTAGTGGTACCGGGTATAGAAAAGGTTTTTTTGCCAAAAAGAGGAGGGGATTACAAAATAAAATTATTAAATAGAGAATCCTTTTGGATTTTCGTATTGAACACGCGGCAACCTGATGGTCTGAACAGACGTCTAGACCTAATCTTGCAACAATAAACCCATCATGTCATTGTTCCTGCACTTCACAGCCGTCCCTCAAAAAAGTAAAAAAAAATCAAAAAAAATAAAGAAAAAACTCTTTCCTTTAATTTTGTTTCCTATAGCCAGTACATATGTTGTGCATTTTTTGTATAGGCTTTTTCTGTTCATTGTGTGTTTTTTTCCCTTTTTTTCTTTTCTCATGAGAAGTCTTGTTCATAGGTGTGCCATGTTTTAGAGGGTGTGTGCAGTCATGTGACCACAATCAGTGAAAACAGGTGCAGTCCCTCTATAAACACTGCCACTTTTTAATGTTGCATTGTGTCATGAGTAAGGGCGCAAATTGTCTTCAGTAGCCCGAAACGCGTAGGCAACGACTTTGTAACTGTAACTGGATGTGATTTTACCGCAAACAAAATAAATTTTTCCTTTATCGAAGTGGAGCTGAATTTCTGGAACCATATTGCAATATGTTACCCGGGCCTGACACGGGTCCTCCGTGCTCACAGGTGAAGGTGGGGCAGGTGAGAGCTGCTGAACTTTCCTTTCTTCTATCCCTCATCCCAAACCTACCCCCCATCCCAAAACCATTACTGCCAACATTCCGATTCACACTCCCCCCCAAGCATGTGTTCCCTTCTGTTTCGTTTTCCCCTTCTCCTCCCCACTATTTTCCTCCCACTTCATTTCAAACTCCCTCCTCCACACATGCTCAGGACCCCTCCACCTCAGAACCTTCCACTATCCACACCCCAAAAATTCGCCCTGCATCTTTTCCTGGGGCCCGTAATGTTTATGCCTATCCAGAGGACAGGGGGGCTAGCCTTGCCAGCCCCAGACATTCCACCCCGCGATGGTCCACCTCTCCTTCAAGACATCATCAGTTCTATTATTTTTTTTTACTGTTATTATTTATAAATATAGATTTTTTTCTGCAAATAAAAATAATTATAGTTTACTTGACTGTGTGTGTGTGTTCATTTTCTGGAACAGGGGATTAGTAACCTTTGGCACTACAGTTGCAGTGAAATCAAAATATGAACTCGGAATTTGCCTGACACGTCTTAAGTTATACATGCAAAGCCTATTCAGTTATAATATTAATGCATTATATTGTAGATATTCCAATGGACATGTCCAGACCTGTCCGGACGCATTCAGGCTGTCAGCAGTAAGTATATAAGGCAAGCTGGACAGATTTTGATAAAGTGATCTGTTATAGTGCTATCAGTTTTGAAACTTAAGATGGATAAACGCAAATGTGTTAACGATCCAGACAATTTCTACTACATATGTGCCAAATACACTACTTATGATCAGAACAAGAATCTGACAAAGCGAGTGCGTCTTGCAGCTTGGGATGAATTTGTGCAGGTACTAAGGCCGTGAACAAGGTCCGTGTAGGACCGAAACGTTGGCCAGTAATTAATTATGCAGATGGATTAAAATAATGAAATAATAATAATGAAATAAATAAGAAATCATTACAAAAAATACCTTCAGAGTGCCGTGGTTTCTATTATTATTGCGGCTAGAGTACGGCTTGATGAGGTTCTCACACATTTGGAATGCCTCATCCCTCCTACCACAAATGGCATTGGAGGTCCATCAGTCCCTGGCAAAGGTCTTCGGTGCTGGCAATCCTTGGAATACAGGTGTCCCATTGCAGATTTTTTTAAAGCCATCGAGTCATCTGTCCGCCCATAAGCTCCAATGTCAACGGCGACAAACCGGTATTCAGCATCCGCAGTGGCCATTGTAGGAAGGTGCAAGGGTCCGTCATTGACGGAAGGTACGTGTCACCGAGGTTCCTGGCCTCGGTGAGATAAGAACCGGTTATTTTATGTGTCAGCAGCAGCTAGTGCTCGCTGACACTGTTTGTTCTTAGTGTGGCTGAAAAGCCGATCCGGGCCGGTTCTTATTGGGAGCAGCCAAAGAGCAGGGTGGGTGGCTGTTCCCCGCGTCCAGGCCAGGTTTTGGGCTGGGGTTTAAAAACCCAGCCAGCAGCTCAGCTGGGTGTGGTATGTTCCTCCAAGTATCAACATTGTGCTGTGAAGGCTCTGTGTTTTGGGGAGCTGCATGAGAGCCACCAGCCGGAAGCCAGGCACCCTAAAAGCCGGCTGTGGATATTCAGGTGACGGGTTCGTCTTGAGTTCTGTGGACTTTGGCCATGTGAAATAACATGGGGATTTTCTGTGGTGTGCATTAACACCAGGACTCTGCCAAGTGTGTTTATGTTATTTTTTCTTGTTGTGTGAATAAACACTGACTTTTTCATTACTACCGTGTTCTTGCCTCTGTACTGCGTCCGCTTACCCTGCCTACCAGAGCGAATCCCCACAATTGGTGGCTTGGAGCGGGCAAGCGCAGTGAGGCTGGCGTGGAAGCCGAATTTTTTTTTCTCTCTCACGGTTGTATGTCATTTATCAAACCGGCTAGATTTAAACCGGTGTCAAGAGACAAAATGGAGGCTGTTATGAAGGCCCTCGTGGAAGCTAACCTGCAGCAACGCGAGGCTAATAAGCAGCAGCAGGAGACCAACCAGTTGCTGCTACAACATGTAATGGCATTACAGTCAGCAGGAGCAACCCCAAGCGTACATGATGTCCGGAAAGCAGTACGTGCAGCGATCCCTAAAATGACCCCTGCAGACGACGTCGAGACCTACCTGGCGATGTATGAAAAAGTGGCCACCAGGGAAAAGCTGCCCCAGGACCAGTGGGCTGAGATCGTCGCTCCGTTTCTGACGTCAGAGTCCCAGCGGGTGTTTTTTGACTTGCCTGACGATCAAGCAGCCGACTACCCAAAGGTAAAGGGGGAGATCTTGGCAAGACTGGGGGTGAATGTACTGGTCCGGGCCCAGCGGGTGCATCAGTGGGGGTTCAACCCGGCGGAGCCCGTGAGACCCCAGTATTATGACTTGCTTAACCTGTTACAAAAGTGGCTACAACCTGACGTGTTGAGCCCCACTGCCATGTTGGACCGGTTATTAGCAGACAGGTTCTGGAGGGCTCTGCCACCCCCTCTCCAGCAATGGATTGGCCAGGTCTCCCCAGGGAATGCGCTGGAGATGGTCGACCTGGTGGAACGCTATGAGGCCACCCGGAACTTACAGGGGGGTTCTGTTGGGAGGGGGGCAGTCAGGTCCCGTAACTCTCCACCCCGGACCCAACAACCGGTGCCCATCAAACCTACCCGGGATATAACCCCTGTGGACCCCGCTCCAATAATCTGCTGGCGGTGTCGGGAGCCAGGTCATGTTCGAGCTGACTGTCCTCGTCAGGGGGAACCCATGGACACGAACTGTGGCTTCCGTCATTCATTATATGCCGGGAAACTGTGTGCAGTGGGTGCTTCGGAGTCTCTGAACCACCTGTGCCAGGTTGAGGTGGGAGACACTCCAGCGGAGGCTCTGTTGGACTCAGGAAGTCTGGTGACCCTGGTAAGGGCTTCCCTGGTACGCTCCGCTGAGTACACCGGCCGTAAAGTTGGAGTCATGTGTATCCATGGGGACTTAAAAGACTATCCTACTGCTATAGTGACTCTGTCTACGGTTTCCGGCAGATGGATCCACGAGGTGGCTGTTGCAACCCATCTCCACTATGAACTTATACTAGGGAGAGACTTCCCGGGCTTCACGGCACTGTGGCCGGTTCCGAGAGTGACTGATATGCATGATACAGGTGTAACCCTAGCAGAATGGCCCGGCTCAGGGGGGAGACCAGAACCCTGGGAACCTGAGTCTAAAGGTCCCGCGGTAGGGGTGACCGCCACCTCGGTGGAAGAGGAGGAGACAACCCCACTGAGTGTAATGGTGGGAGACATGGAGGACTTGCCGCCGGGGCCTGAGCTGGCAGACCTCAATGTCTCTGGGGATAATTTTGGTACCGCGCAACACCGGGATCCAACCTTATCCCGGGCCTGGGAAAATGTGCTAATAATAGATGGTGAACCACAACAACCAGGGGCAGAGTCGGTGTTCCCCCGTTTTGTGGTCCAGCAGGATATGTTGTATCGGGTAAATCAGCTGCGAGGTGAGTCCATTGAACAGTTGGTGGTGCCTCAGGCTTATCGCAAACTCGTGTTAGAGTTAGCACACCAGCATGTTCTTGGGGGTCATCTGGGAATGCAGAAAACACAGGACCGGATACTACAACGGTTTTACTGGCCCAGTGTGTTTAAAGAGGTGGATGAGTTCTGTAAGTCTTGCCCGACCTGCCAGGCAACTAGCCCCCAGCACCTTTTTCGCAGTCCCTTGGTACCCCTCCCGATCATTGAGGTACCGTTTGAGCGAATCGCTATGGACCTGGTAGGTCCTGTACCAAAGTCCGCCCGGGGACACCAGCACATCTTGGTTGTCCTGGATTACGCTACTCGGTACCCGGAGGCAGTGCCACTGCGACATACTTCTGCGAAACTTATAGCTAAAGAGCTAATGGAGATGTTCTCCCGAGTGGGGCTACCTAAAGAGGTCCTGACTGACCAGGGGACCCCTTTTATGTCCAAGGTCATGAGGGAACTCTGCAAGTTGCTGCGTATAAAACAGTTACGGACGTCTGTGTACCATCCACAAACGGATGGACTAGTGGAAAGGTTTAATAAAACTCTAAAAACCATGTTAAAAAGGGTGGTGACCAAAGATGGAAAGGATTGGGACCTTCTTCTGCCCTATCTCATGTTCGCAGTGCGAGAGGTGCCCCAGGCCTCTACTGGGTTCTCGCCCTTCGAATTGCTATATGGCAGACATCCTCGTGGCTTGTTGGACGTAGCCAAGGAGGCATGGGAACAACAACCCACTCCGCATAAAAGCGTCCTGGAATATGTTACCAAGATGCAACAGCGGATAGAGACCGTTTTGCCTCTTGTCAGGGAACATATGGAGGCCGCTCAGCGAGCCCAGAGTCGGATCTATAATCGGCAGGCTCGGGTCCGGAACTTTAACCCGGGTGATCGGGTTTTGGTTCTCGTGCCGACAGTGGACAGTAAGTTCCTAGCCAGGTGGCAGGGGCCCTACGAGGTGCGTGAAAAAATAGGAGAGGTAAATTACAAGGTACACCAGCCGGGGAGGCGAAAGCCGGAGCAGGTTTACCATGTTAATTTGCTAAAACCTTGGAAGGATAGGGAAACCTGTACGGAAGACAGCCCGCGACCGGGTTTTCTTGGACAAGAGGTTCCGGCTCCTAAGTCTGATGCAAGGGAAGCGGTTGCCACAGTAAAAATTGCTGACAGCCTCTCCTCTAAACAGGCTCAGGAAACCAGGGAGTTTGTTAGTCGGAACACGGATGTGTTCTCAGACCTCCCTGGACGTACTTCCGTAATCCAACATGACATTGTCACCGAGCCTCAGGCAAAAGTCCGGTTAAAAGCATATCGAGTACCCGAGGCTCGGCGAAAAGCCATCTCGGAGGAAGTGCAACTTATGTTGCGGCTGGATGTCATTGAGGAGTCTAAAAGTGAGTGGGCCAGTCCGATAGTGTTAATACCCAAGCCAGATGGGACACTGAGGTTCTGTAATGACTTCCGCAAGCTTAATGAGGTGTCCAAGTTTGACGCGTACCCCATGCCCCGAGTGGATGAGCTTATTGAAAGGTTGGGCCAAGCCCGGTATTTTTCTGTGTTAGACCTCACCAAAGGGTACTGGCAGGTACCCTTGACAGAGGCTGCCAAAGAAAAAACGGCTTTTGTCACGCCAGAGGGGCTTTATCAGTACAAGGTACTACCCTTTGGTCTACATGGCGCTCCCGCCACGTTTCAAAGGCTAATGGATATTATACTCCGTCCACATCGTCGATACGCTTCGGCGTACCTGGACGATATCGTTATCCACAGCACCGACTGGGAAAGTCACCTACCTAAAGTACAGGCGGTAGTGGACTCCCTTAGAAAGGCGGGACTAACAGCTAACCCAAAGAAATGTGCAATAGGGTTAGAGGAGACT
Organism: Bufo gargarizans; assembly: GCF_014858855.1. Classification (NCBI taxonomy): domain Eukaryota; kingdom Metazoa; phylum Chordata; class Amphibia; order Anura; family Bufonidae; genus Bufo; species Bufo gargarizans. Next base: position 509,416,867 of record NC_058083.1, read on the forward strand.
AAATACCTTGGGTATGTCATTGGACGTGGAGTCATTAAACCTCAAGTGAGCAAAATGGAGGCGATACGGAATTGGCCCCGACCTGCTACCTCTAGACAAGTCAGGTCATTCCTGGGAATGGTGGGCTATTACATGAGGTTCGTTCCCCATTTTGCCACTTTAGCGGCTCCATTGACAGGGCTTTTAAAGGGACGGAAGTCCGTGATAGTCCGCTGGAATGACCAGGCGGAAGAGGCTTTCTCCGCTTTGAAGTCGGCCCTGTGTGGGTCCCCGGTTTTGGTGACGCCCGACTTCAAAAGGGAATTTGTGGTCCAGACTGATGCCTCCGAAGTAGGCCTCGGTGCTGTACTGTCTCAGGAAGTCAACGGGGAGGAGCATCCCGTTGTCTTCCTCAGCCGTAAGCTCACTCCAGCGGAGACCCGGTACAGTATAGTGGAGAGAGAGTGCCTGGCCATCAAGTGGGCACTCGAGTCTCTCCGCTATTATCTGTTGGGGAGGAAATTCCGTCTGGTGACCGATCACTCCCCTCTCAAGTGGATGAGCCAGGCCAAAGAGAGGAATGCTCGGGTCACCAGGTGGTTCTTATCGCTGCAAAACTTTAAATTCACAGTAGAACACAGGGCAGGCCGGTTACAGGGAAACGCGGATGCCCTGTCCCGAGTACACTGTCTGGCGTGTGTTCACCCCCTCAGGGTTGAACAAAGGGGGGAGGTATGTAGGAAGGTGCAAGGGTCCGTCATTGACGGAAGGTACGTGTCACCGAGGTTCCTGGCCTCGGTGAGATAAGAACCGGTTATTTTATGTGTCAGCAGCAGCTAGTGCTCGCTGACACTGTTTGTTCTTAGTGTGGCTGAAAAGCCGATCCGGGCCGGTTCTTATTGGGAGCAGCCAAAGAGCAGGGTGGGTGGCTGTTCCCCGCGTCCAGGCCAGGTTTTGGGCTGGGGTTTAAAAACCCAGCCAGCAGCTCAGCTGGGTGTGGTATGTTCCTCCAAGTATCAACATTGTGCTGTGAAGGCTCTGTGTTTTGGGGAGCTGCATGAGAGCCACCAGCCGGAAGCCAGGCACCCTAAAAGCCGGCTGTGGATATTCAGGTGACGGGTTCGTCTTGAGTTCTGTGGACTTTGGCCATGTGAAATAACATGGGGATTTTCTGTGGTGTGCATTAACACCAGGACTCTGCCAAGTGTGTTTATGTTATTTTTTCTTGTTGTGTGAATAAACACTGACTTTTTCGTTACTACCGTGTTCTTGCCTCTGTACTGCGTCCGCTTACCCTGCCTACCAGAGCGAATCCCCACACCATCAAGATAATTGAAAAGTATTTCTTGTAGTTATAGAATTCAGATCCACTTCCTGAAGGTTTCACAATCCATATATGTTTCCCATCCACAGCTCTGACACAGTTCAGAATTGGCAGGTTTGCAGAAACTTGTCTGTGATTTGAAGCCACTGTTTAGTTGTAGGATGTGGGATGAAATCCTCGAGCAGTACCTCCCACAAGGCACAACAAGTATCGCAGACTATACCGGATATCTTTGAAATTCCCAATCGATACTGGTAATGCAGCGATAAAAGACTTTCTCCGGTAGCAAGAAACCTGTGCTAAAAAATTTTTTACATAAATATTTTAAAAAAATGTATAGAGCTGTAAAAAAAAAACATTAGGATAATCCTTACCTAATTGTCACCATTAGTCTCTGCAGGAGTAATTTCCCTTCTGTAGCGGGTATCCTGTCTTTCAAGGCTTATCGAAATGCACTGCAGTTGCTGGTCAAAACTCTCGATAGTCATGCGCATATAATTGAAAAAAAATTCTGGATTACCACGAAGCTCCAAATATAGGACCGAAAATACAACTCTGGTCATGCGTTTGGAAGTTATCGGGTAGACCCAATACGGCGTCTTCTTCCTTCCTGGGCACGTCTTCTCCATCTCGCTTTCAGGATAAGTAACCTTAATCACAGACGTATGTGTGCAGGGAACATGTTCCCAATATACAAAGAGCCTAAATGGATTAATCCCTACTTAAATACACTGTAAAAGTGGGTGGACACTTTGAGACACGCCTTCTTATTACAAAACGGATCCGCTAAACGGAAGCCAAAACGGAAACTAACGTGACCATCGGATCCGCTTTACAGACGGATCAGTTTAAACTGATCCGTCTGAATGGTTTCTGTTCGTCTCCGTTTTGTCAGTTGTGTGACGGATCCGCTTTAAATGCGTTTCAAACAGATCCTTGAAGCGCGAGAGTGAAAGTAGCCTAAGTCCTTAGTAAAGGGTCTGAATACTTATGTCAATACAAGATTTTAGTAGTTCCTGTTCAATAAATTAGCAAAGATTTCTAACATTCTGTTTTCACTATCAATGTTTTCTCATTATGGGGTATTGAGTGCAGAATCATGGGTAAAAACTTATATATATATATATATATATATATATATTAGCACAAGGCCACAACATAAAAAAATATCAGAAAAAAAAGTTAAAAGGGTCTCTGAAGACTTTCCCAGTGCATTGCAATTGACTACTGAACCCTCTAGGTCCTCTAACTTCCTAGACAACTAGACATCCAAGAAAAGTAATTCCAAAAAACAAATTAGCTTTTTATATGACCAGATTGCTTTCCAGCACATATCCAGGGCCGTCTTTAATATTGATTGGACCCTGGGCAAGAATTTACTTGGGCCCCCTGGATCCCGCCTTCCCACACCCTAGCATGTGGCCACTGGAGGTGTTTCTTGGCAGTAATGTAAATACTGTCTTTTTTTTCAGAAAAAGCAATGTTTACATTAAAAAGCTTGCAGAGACATGCTAAAGACACCAGAACTACTACGTTTAACTGTTGTAGTTCTGGTGACTATAGTGTCCCTTAATATAGATAAAAAAAAAGAATTAGCAAAAAGTATCAAATAAAATGGCTGTATCATTATTCAAAAAATAAAAAAAAGCACAACTTCTGACACAAATACATAGTATTTAGCAGATTACTTTTTTTTTTACAATGTGCAAATAGTACTGGATCAGTGCTCTGGGCAGCTGGTCTCAGGGCTGGAAGTGGGCACTGCTCTGCAGTTCAGGAAGGAGACCGTTGCGCGGCTCAACCTAACGTTGCAGGGCCTCCACGACCTCTCAGGTCAGACCACTAATCAGACCCCCAATGTTAATCAGACCTCAGCTAACAACCCCAATAAGTTCCCCAATGTTAATAAGACCCCAATAAGACCTCAGATCAGACCCCCATAAGACCTCAGCTCAGACCCCCAATCAGACCTCAGCTCAGACCCCAATATGAATGATCCCCAATCAGACCTTAGATAAGAGCCCCATGCCTCTCATCAGCCCCCAGTAATGATTTGGCATATTTTAAGGCCCAGCCTCCCATGAATGCTTAGAAAACTTTAAGGTCCAGCCTCCCATGAATGCTTAGAAAACATCCAACTTATCTTTCCACAATGGGCCACCTTCTTTCAGCTCTGCTTTCCAGAACAATCCCATGAAAATGCAGGACAGTTTGGAGGCATGGGCTTATGTTCTCTGGATTTGTAATATGACTCTTATAGCTTCCACTTTGCCCATACTGTACCTCCATGTGCATGTATTATGGAGTAGTGTTGATCACGAATATTCGAATTTCAAATTTTTATTGCGGATATTGGTACTTCGAAAAAATTCGCGAATATTTCGAATATAGTGATATATATTCCTAATTTTGAAAATTCTATTTTTTTTTATCAGTACACATGATCCCTTCCTGCATCTAGCTTGTGGGCCAATGAGAAGGCTGCAGTATATTTGACTTTAGGAGTAGTGTTGTTTGCGAATTTTCGTATGCGAATTTTCGTAATGTGAATTTTATTGCAAATTTTTCAACTTACAAATATTAGACAAAGAAGATTATAGCACTATATTAGCTCAATTGCTCTATATTCATTTTTTTTGAATATTCGCTATATTGCTATAACTTTGTTTTTTCGAATATTATATTTAAGACTATATAGCAATATAGTGAATATTCAAAAAAAACGAATATAGAGCAATTTAGCTAATATAGTGCTATAATATTCTTTGTCTAATAGTTGTAATTTTTTTTCTCATCTGAAGTTCAGATTGGAAAAAAATTACAACTATTAGACAAAGAAGATTATAGCACTATATTGGCTAAATTGCTCTATATTAGTTTTTTTTTAGAATTTGCTATATTGCTATATATTCTTGTTTTAAAATATTACAAATATTTGAAAAAACAAAGTTATAGCAATATAGCGAATATTCGAAAAAAACTAATATAGAGCAATTTAGCTAATATAGTGCTATAATCGTTTTTGTCTAATAGTTGTAAGTTGAAAAATTCGCATTCGCATTACGAAGATTCGCATATAACACGATCATTACCTTGCCGATTTTTCGAGTTAAAAAATCGTAGACTATAATGAATATTCGAATTTGCGAATATTCAACGAATATTCTACAAAATATTCGCGAAATATCGCGAATTCAAATATGACCCCTGCCGCTCATCACTATTATGGAGGTATTCTCCTTTAAAAAAAACTCTAAATGCACATAGAATACTTAAAGCCCTGTCATATGTGGGGCATAATATAAGGTCACGTGTACCTGAAAAGCTATTGCATGACGCAATATTATGAAAGATGTCATGATCATCAACCCCACAAATTTATTTTCTCCACAAGCTTCCCACTGTAATATCTTCGTATTTCAGTTCCCTCTCTCCTGTCACAGCATGTAAATTCACAGCAACTTCTCCCTCCTCCTCTCCTTCCCTGCTTTGTATTTACTTTAGATGGATTTCTTGGTGGCTGAGGAGTCTGCAGGCCAGGAACATAGAACTACAAGCTTCTAAAGGTGAGAAAGATGCAACTTTTCCTAATAAGATATACTATAAAGTTTCATGTTGTCACATGTACTACAGATAGAAAAAAATATATATATATATAACGTAAGGTACAATTTAAGAACCTGGGCATCCCAATGAAGTCAAATCTATTATGGAGAGGTTACCAGATAGCAAGACTGGTAAAAATTGAAACTTATTTCTGCTAACTAAAATATTTCCATAGAACAACAACATAATCTCATCCTTGCACAATCATCTATGAAACTCTGTGTTAGATCTTTATTATCATCCTATGATGTGCTATAATTATTGCTATAATCTCGCTAAAATTTACAGGAAAGATCGATAACTATTTTAGTATCTCCATTATCGGCCTTCAGGCCAATAATAACAATAATAAACAATCTTAAAGATAATTTTCAAATCTGAGTTACAAAAATAAAAATTAAAAAAAGTGTGACGTCCATGAAAATTGGCTGCGTCTGTACACAATAGTGATTGTATATTCATGAACTTGGCGTGTTTGATGTCCTTCTCTCTGTCAAAGTCTCTCATGCAGCATATGCTTTGCTCTGTAGAGAATAAAATCAAATTTTCTGTCTTGTCATATTGTCATCAAAGTGATAGTATCACAATTAGATTAACATTTCATCAAGAAACTGAAGGGTGGGTAATAGAATGGGGGACTGGGGAGGGGGTATATGTAGTACACAGTAAGGCCCGCTTAACCCTTTGTATGATTCCAGTCCACCCTACAATTCCTGGAGGCAAGGAAGGTAATCAGAATGTAACGCATGTGACACCATCAAATTATAATGATCCATGTAAGTATCAACAAGGTCGCCTCTGAGGTCTGTGAGGGCCATGTCTATGTGCAGAACCCATTAAGATTATTGACAGTAGTATTTAGGAAGGTTTCTCAGTTTCATGCACAAAAGATTTCCTAGGATCCTTTTCTCAGAAGATATGAAGCAATTTCAGTTTTCGCATAAAATTTCCTAACAGGCCTATAATGTATAGAATTGGAAAAAAAGAAAAAGCGATCTATCTATTTATCTCATATCTATCTATCAACTATCTATCTATAAAAAATCCAAAATTTAAGCATCACAAGAGTATTCAAAGTGATGGTGTGCCATCAGCCGAGGACATGACCATTATCCCAGAATATATACGAAAAATAGAAAAATAACACAGCACCCCCAAGCATAGTTCAAATGAATTATATTTTAGTCAGCAGAAACTGCAAATATTCTTACTGGGAGGACTGAGGCCTGGTAAAAGTCCCAGTAAGACGGCTGAAACATTGCGGTTTCTGGTGAATAAAGGACAACACATTAGAACTACTGATGGATGAACATCAGCCGAGACGATTCGCAAACGCGATCAAATGTTCGCGAACCGCAAGTTCGCGGCAGGCCCTATTTACTTTAATGGCAAGCGAACCTGAAAAACCTTCAGGTCATATTTGAAGCCACCAAATACTTACAAGTCCTCAAATCGTCCCATAACATGACAGTGACATACCAGAGGGGGATCAATGGCAAAAATTTCCACAAAAAAATATGTATTTTAATCAGGGGCCATTTTTATGCATCTTAAATTAGAGGGAAACTCTCAAAAAAGTGCCCTGCTGGAGCATAGAAAAAATTATTTTAGGCCACAGGAGTACAGGCCCCAAATATTAGGCATTTACCTGACAGAAAAGATCAAGTGATTATGTGGCTAGGGGTATATTAGATGGTAATTGGATAACAATTTTACTTCAGGTCAGTGGAGTACAGGCCCCAAAAATTATTCATTCAATGTACAGAAAAGAACAAGTGATTATGTGTCACGGACGGTGTACAGGAAACAAGACAAAGCAACATGCATATATGACTGAGTGGATCCAAAGCTAAGGAACCAAAAGGGAGACCCCTGCACAAGACCTGAGACTATCCCTGGCTGCTCAGCCTATGCAAAGATCCGAAAGGTGGAGGTTTGCATATCCACGTACCTCGACTATATACCCCTGAACACCCTACAATAGTGAGGGGACACGACCACCGGCTCCCTACTCCAGACACGGAGGGAGTCAGGGTCACCTGGGATCCAGCAAACAGAAAATAACAGATAAATGTTCAGCACTTAACTTTGTAGCAGACAGGAAAACAAGATCAGCATGCACACACACTCCAAGAGGAAGTATAAGCCGCCCAGCAATGGACCATGGGGAGGGATTTAAAGGGAAGCAATCAGTCTAACTCCATGACAGCTGAGAGAGGCTAACGAGATGAGGAACTGAACAGTACAACAAAGAGAACTCAAGGAGGAGGTTCTGAAAGGCCTCTGTCAGAGCTTCTCAGCTGTCTGGTTGTGACAGTACCCCTCCCTCTACGAGTGGACTCCGGACACTCAGAGCCCACCTTCTCAGGATGGGACCTATGGAAAGCCCTGATGAGACGAGAGGCCTTAATGTCCGTCACTGGGACCCACATCCTCTCCTCAGGACCATAAGCCTCCCAATGAACAGGGTACTGAAGAGAACCGCGAACAAGACGAGAATCCACAATCCTAGAGACCTGAAATTCAAGATTCCCATCAACCATAATCGGAGGAGGAGGCAAAGGCGAGGGTACAATGGGCTGAACATAAGGTTTCAATAAGGACTTATGAAAAACATTATGGATCTTCCAAGTCTGAGGAAGATCAAGACGGTAGGCAACAGGATTGATGACAGACAGGATTTTGTAAGGCCCAATAAACCTAGGACCCAACTTCCAGGAGGGAACCTTCAATTTGATATTCTTGGTAGACAACCACACCAGATCACCAACATTCAGGTCCGGACCAAGCACACGTCTCTTATCTGCCACACGCTTATATCTCTCACTCATGCTCTTTAGATTATCCTGAATCTTTTGCCAAATAGATGACAAAGACGAGGAGAACCTGTCCTCATCAGGTAAACCAGAAGACCCCTCTCCCGAGAAAGTCCCAAACTGCGGATGAAACCCATATGCACCAAAAAATGGTGACTTATCAGAGGACTCCTGACGACGGTTATTTAAAGCAAACTCAGCAAGGGACAAAAAAGAACACCAATCCTCTTGATTCTCCGCCACAAAACAGCGCAGATATGTCTCCAGATTCTGATTGACGCGCTCTGTCTGGCCATTCGACTGCGGGTGGAAAGCAGAAGAGAATGACAACCGAACCCCCAAGCGAGAACAGAAAGCCTTCCAGAATCTGGAAACAAACTGCGTGCCCCTATCAGAGACTATGTCTGAAGGAATACCGTGCAATTTGACAATGTGATCAATAAATGCCTGCGCCAGCGTCTTAGCATTGGGCAAACCAGGAAAAGGGATGAAATGCACCATTTTGCTAAAACGGTCCACCACCACCAGAATCACAGTCTTCCCCGAGGAACGAGGCAGGTCCGTGATAAAGTCCATGGACAGATGTGTCCAAGGACGGGAAGGAATGGGTAAGGGAAGGAGAGGACCTGATGGCCGTGAATGAGGGACTTTAGCACGAGCGCAAGTCTCGCAGGCTGCCACAAAACCCTCAACCGACTTACGAAGCGCAGGCCACCAGAATCTCCGAGCGATGAGATCCAGTGTGGCTCTTGCCCCCGGGTGCCCAGCAAGGACCGTATCGTGGTGTTCCTTAAAAATCTTGTGTCTTAAAGTGAGAGGCACAAACAACCTCCCAGGAGGACAAAGATCAGGAGCCTCTGACTGGGCTGCCTGCACCTCTGCCTCCAATTCAGAAAAAAGAGCAGAGACCACCACACCTTCAGCCAAAATGGGACCCGGGTCTTCAAAATTCCCGCCTCCCGGAAAACAACGTGACAGGGCATCTGCCTTCACATTCTTAACTCCAGGGCGGAATGTGACCACAAAATTAAACCTAGAAAAGAACAAAGACCATCTGGCCTGTCTCGGGTTCAGACGCTTGGCTGACTCCAAGTAGGCCAGATTTTTATGGTCAGTAAATACGGTAATAGGGTGTCTGGCTCCCTCTAGCCAATGGCGCCATTCCTCAAAAGCCAACTTGATGGCCAACAATTCCCTATCTCCCACATCGTAATTTCTCTCTGCGGAGGAGAGTTTTTTCGAGAAAAAGGCACACGGTCGCCATTTGGCAGGAGAGGAACCCTGAGACAAGACCGCCCCCACACCCACCTCAGAAGCATCAACCTCAACTATGAAGGGTAAAGAAATATCAGGTTGCACCAAGATGGGAGCGGAAGCAAAACTCTCCTTGATATTAGAAAAAGCCTTACGCGCCTCTACTGACCAAGAAGAAAAATCTACCCCCTTTCTGGTCATATCAGTGAGTGGTTTAACAATAGAGGAATAATTCAAAATAAACTTCCTGTAATAATTGGCAAAGCCCTAAAAAACGCATCAGCGCCTTCTGATTCTCAGGAAGCTCCCACTCAAGCACAGCGCGGACCTTCTCGGGGTCCATGCGAAAACCAGAAGCGGAGAGAAGAAACCCCAGAAATTGAATTTCTGGAACCGCAAACACACATTTTTCCAGTTTCGCATATAATTTATTCTCCCGCAGGATGAGCAAGACCTGACGTAAATGTTCCTTATGAGTTTTGAAATCAGGAGAAAAAATCAAAATGTCATCCAAATACACTAATACAAATTTTCCCATCAAATGATAAAAAATGCTGTTCACGAAATGCTGAAAAACGGCTGGGGCATTCATCAAACCAAAAGGCATAACCAAATTCTCAAAATGGCCCTCAGGAGTATTGAAGGCCGTCTTCCATTCGTCTCCTTCTCTGACCCTGACCAGGTTGTATGCCCCTCTTAGATCTAATTTGGAAAAAGACTTTAGCCCCAACAACCTGGTTAAACAGGTCCGGGATCAGAGGAAGCGGATAAGGGTCACGAATAGTGATACTGTTCAGCTCCCTGAAATCCAGACAAGGTCTTAAAGAACCATCTTTTTTCTTAACAAAGAAAAAAACCAGCGGCAACAGGTGACTTCGAGGGTCGTATGTGTCCTTTTCTCAGACTCTCAGAGATATAAGCACGCATAGCGATCCTCTCAGGTTGGGAAAGATTGTATAAACGAGATTTAGGCAGTTTGGCGCCTGGGATGAGATTAATAGGGCAATCGTACTCCCTGTGCGGGGGCAAATCCTGAACTCCACTCTCAGAGAAGACATCCGAAAATTCAGAGAGAAAAGATGGTACAGTCTTAGTAGCAACCTCAGAAACAGATGTCGTGAGGCAATTCTCTCTGCAAAAGTCACTCCAACCATTTATTTGCCTCGCTTGCCAATCAATGGTGGGGTTATGTTTAGTGAGCCAGGGTAGCCCCAACACTAGAGGGGTAGGTAATCCGCTAAGGACGAAACATGACACATCCTCAACATGAGCATCACTCACAATTAAACGGATATTGTGAACTATGCCCTTTAATGATTTCTGAGAAAGTGGAGCGGAATCGATAGCAAAAACAGGAATATCCTTTCCCAAAGTGCGCACCTGGAAACCATGAGTTATCGCAAATTGATTATCAATGAGATTGACCGCTGCTCCACTATCCACAAAAATCTCACAAAAATGTTCTTGCTCTCTAGCGCCACCCTAGCCGGCAGGACAAAACGGGAACTACAAGCAAACGGAAAACCTTCAATTTCCGCCTCAACCCTGCCAATAGTAACAGACGGAACATTTTTAAAAGATTTTTTCCTGTTTGTTTCTTTATTACTCCCAGAAAACTGCCTGAATCTCCTAGAGGGACAAATATTTGCCAAATGATTTATACCTCCACAACAAAAACAAACCCTCCCATGCGAGCTGAATCTTCTATTGTCAGAAGCAATCAACCCCAGCTGCATGGGCTCCTGCTCAGAAGGGGCTGACAGCGACTGAGACCCCTGCGCACAGAATGGGACCGCTGCACTGTCCTGGGACTGAGTAGGACAGGAAGGGGACATCTCTCCTCTCTCTCTAAGACGCCTGTCAATACGAACGGCCTGAGACATAGCAGAGTCCAAACAAATAGGCCTCTCATGAAAGGCAAATGCATCTTTCAATCCCTCTGAAAGACCATGGCAAAATTGACTTCGGAGTGCAGCATCATTCCAACCAGTATCAACTGCCCATCTCCGAAATTCTGAGCAGTATATTTCTGCGGATTGTTTACCCTGGCATAATAGACGTAGTCTAGACTCAGCCAGAGCAATACGATCCGGATCATCATATATCTGACCCAGGGCTAAAAAGAATTCATCCACTGAACGGAGAGGCCGTGCCCCCTCCGGCAGCGAAAAGGCCCAGGACTGAGCGTTACCTCTGAGCAGCGATATAATGATCCCCACCCTCCGTTCCTCATCACCAGAGGAATGGGGAAGAAGGCGAAAATGGAGTTTGCAAGCCTCTCTAAAACGCACAAAATTCTCACTACCCCCGGAGAACGTATCCGGGAGCGAGATCTTAGGCTCAGAACAAACTCCATGAACGCAAGCTGAACCGGTCACTTGAAGCTGAGAAAAAGTCTTACGGAGATCAGCTACCTCCAATGAAAGACTCTGGAAGCGTTCAGCCAAAAGTGAAACCGGATCCATGCTTGAGACGGTTTTGGCGGCTTATAATGTCACGGACGGTGTACAGGAAACAAGACAAAGCAACATGCATATATGACTGAGTGGATCCAAAGCTAAGGAACCAAAAGGGAGACCCCTGCACAAGACCTGAGACTATCCCTGGCTGCTCAGCCTATGCAAAGATCCGAAAGGTGGAGGTTTGCATATCCACGTACCTCGACTATATACCCCTGAACACCCTACAATAGTGAGGGGACACGACCACCGGCTCCCTACTCCAGACACGGAGGGAGTCAGGGTCACCTGGGATCCAGCAAACAGAAAATAACAGATAAATGTTCAGCACTTAACTTTGTAGCAGACAGGAAAACAAGATCAGCATGCACACACACTCCAAGAGGAAGTATAAGCCGCCCAGCAATGCACCATGGGGAGGGATTTAAAGGGAAGCAATCAGTCTAACTCCATGACAGCTGAGAGAGGCTAACGAGATGAGGAACTGAACAGTACAACAAAGAGAACTCAAGGAGGAGGTTCTGAAAGGCCTCTGTCAGAGCTTCTCAGCTGTCTGGTTGTGACATTATGTGGCTGAAGGTATATTTGACGGTCATTGGATATCAATTTTACTGCAGGCCAGTACAAATAAATGTCAAATACATATGCTTAAAAGAACTAAAAATATTAAATTTGATTAAAAACATGGCTAACAAAATCTCCCCTCTTTAATAAACCCCAAATGCTAATAGGTGAAATTCGATAACACGTGGTCGTCACAGGTGTTGAATTCCTCGGAGGCCCAAAAATTATGCATTCACCGTACATAAAAGATCAAGTGATTATGTGGCCGGAGGTATATTAGACAGTCAATGGATAGCAATTTTACTGCAGGCCAGTGGACTACCGAACCCAAAAATTATTCATTTACCATACAGAAAAGAACAATTGATAATGTGGCTGGAGATACATTAGGCAGTCACTGTATAACAATTTTACTGTTGGCCAGTTAGATTACAGGCCCCAAAAATTATGCATTCACCGTACATAAAAGATCAAGTGATTATGTGGCCGGAGGTATATTAGACGGGTCAATGGATATCAATTTTACTGCAGGCCAGTGGACTACAGGCCCCAAAAACTATTCATTCACTGGACAGAAAACATCAAGTGACTATGTGGCTGGAGGTATATTAGACGGTCATTGGATATAAATTTAACTGCAGGCCAGTACAAATACATGTCAAATACATATGTTTAAAAGAACAAAAAATATATATTGGATTAAAAATATGGCTAACGAAACCCCCCCTCTTGAAAAAAAAAAACTAATTATAATAGTTGAAATTCGATATCACGTGGTCGTCACAGGTGTTGAATTCCTCCGAGGTCCCAAACATTAGGCATTCACAGGACAGAAAGGCCTTTTATGCCGCTTTATTTACATAACACAGGGCCCATTATTTGTTATGGGTGGTGGCGGATATGTGTGGGCTGGCATGAGGAAATTCAATTAAACGTGGTCGTCACAGGTGTTGAATTCCTCAGAGATTCATGCCTCAATCATTTTTAGAAATGTGAGGTAGTCCACACTGTCGTGAGCTAGGCGAGTGCGCTTATCAGTCACGATACCTCCTGCTGCGCTGAATGTCCTTTCAGACAGGACACTCGACGAGTGGCAAGCCAAGAGTTCCATGACAAATTGTGCCAGCTCTGGGCACAGGTCAAGCCTGCACACCCAGTAGTCAAGGGGTTCCTCGCTTCTCAGAGCCTCCACATCGGCCGTTAACCCGATGTAGTCGGACACCTGTCGGTCTAGGCATTACCTGAGGCTGGATCTGGATGGCGGCTGTCGATGGGTTGGCTGCACGAAAAATCTCATATCTGAAGTGACTAACACATATTCAAACCTCCCTCTTCTTGCATGCTCTCTAGGATTGGTACTTGCAACTGTTTCTCTGTGGGTGGAAATTCTTCTGCCAGTGCCCGCAACAGCAGAATGCAACATCTCTCGTAGCAAGGCCTGGAAATGCTGCATTCTGACAGCCCTCTGTGATGCTAGTAACATGTCCGCCATTTTGCAGTTTGTACCGGGGGTCTAAGTACGTTGCCACCCAGTACTGGTCCTTGCCCTTTATGCTATTTATACGGGGATCCCTCTTCAAATAATGGAGCATGAAGGCCACTAAATTGGAAGTGGTGGAGTGGCCTGGCTCCTGCTCATTGCCCTGGAGAATGTCGTCCTCGGTCTCCTCCCCATCCACAGACAAAACCAGGGATCCCAAAAAAGTTTAAAGCCTGCTCTTATTGCTCCTTCTCCTCCTCCTCCCCCCAGCCACCATCCTCCTCTGACTCCTCTTTAGACTGCTGCTGACTTGTCTCAGAAGGAGTAGCCCCCCTGGGAATTCATTCAGCATTGCAACTTCCTCATCTTCTAGCTCCAGAAAGAAGGCATAAGGCATGATGTCACTGGTGGCGCACTGGCTGCGACTGACCAGTTTGGTGATCTCATCAAATGGCCGCAGAAGTCTGCATGCGTCACGCATAAGCAGCCACTGGCGCGGTGAAAAAAAACTAAACTCCCCAGAACCTGTCTTGCCGCAGAGTACGTACAGTCGTTAACGGCAAGTTTCTGCTGGAGCAGCCTATCAAGCATATACAAGGTGGAGTTCCAGCGCGTCGTGCAGTCACAAATCAAACGTCTGACAGGCAAGTGGTGTCGCCGCTGAACGTCAGCAAGGCGAGCCATGGCCGTGTATGATCTTCTAAAATGGCCAGAGATTTTCATGGCCTGCCGCAAGAAGTCCTGGACCCCGGGGTATTTGGAACGAATCACTAAACAAATAAGTTCAGGACGTGTGCCATGCACGGCACGTGTCTCATTTAGCCCTGTTTCAGCGCGCTCTGCAGATTGGCACCGTTGTTGCACACCACTTTACCAACTGTCAAATTGAGCAGAGTTAGCCACTGATCGGCCTGTGACCACAGAGCTGAAAGGAGTGCAGGACCGGTGTGGCTCTTGGCTTCCAGGTACAACAGCCGCAGCACAGCATGGCAATGTCTCACCTGGCACGTTGAATAGGTTCTGGGGAGCTGGGGAGGTGCAGCGGAAGAGCCGGTAGCAGTGGAAAAGGAGGAGTCAGCCGAGGAGAAAACGGAGGATGGAGGAGGAGAAGAGGCAGGCCTGCATGCAACACCAAACCCACACGATGGTCAGATGTATCTTGACACCGACACTGTGTGTCAGAGATACATTTACTTGCCGCTGAACATTGTCATATAGCTCTGTGATGCCCTTCTGGGAGAAATATTTCCTTCCAGGGACCTTCCATTGCGGTGTGCCAATGGCTAGAAATTTTATAAAAGGCCTACGAGTCCACCAGTTTATATGGCAGTAGTTGGCAGGCTAGCAGTTCCAACAAGCCAGTGGTCAGGCGTTGGGCAAGAGTGTTATCCGGTGTCATCAACTTTTTACGTTCAAACATTTGGTCCACGGAAGTCTGCCTTTTGCCAGATGAACGCGACAACGACACGGTGGAAGGTGGAGGACAAATGGGAGGAGAAGGAGAAGAGGTAGGACGTGGAGCGCCGGGAGTGTGGCTTTGTGGGTTCTGAAGGTGTTGCTCCCACTGAGCTCGGTGATAGGAGGCCAGGTGCCTTCTTAAGGCGGTCGTCCATAGGTGAGGGTTGGGCTTACCGCGACTTATGCATTGACAGCACAGGCTGCAGATGGCAACACTATTGTCAGCAACTGACACGTTCAAAATAGCCCACACTGCGGAGCCATGTGCCGGCATCCTGGGAGCCCCAGATGTGACCGTGCATGGTGGATGGCTCGCTCCAGATACATTTGCAGTCTGCTTTTTGCCTCCTGTGCACTGTGAGTTCTGACTGCTTATCCTGCTTCTCCTCCCTATCTGCTGCTCCGTCTCTCTCTCTCTCTCTGAACTCTCCTCCTCTTTTTATCTCTTGGGCACCCACGTGACGTCCATTGACACGTCATCATCGTCATCTTCACCACCACTGACATTAGAGATCTCTGAGTAGGCAGCAACAGCGGGGACCACCCTTGTTGGGCTGATCTGGGCGCTGTCGTCAGACCGCTGGGTGTCGGCCGTTGCTACCTCCTCTTCCTCATCTCATGCCAAGAATGGCTGCGCATCGGTAAGGTCTAGGAATGGATGGGAAAATAATTCCTCTGACTCAAGTTGAGGGGCTATGGTGGTGGTGGTGTCTTTGGGGGTGCACAAAGCAGAGAGTGAGGATGGTGCAGATACACAGAATGAGGAGGGTGCAGAAGCGGAAGGCTGAGTAAGCCACTCAACCAACTCTGGTGCATCCTTTGACGTAATTGCACACACCTTCTCCAACTTCCCACTTAGGCTCCGGCCTGGTGCAACCTCCCGACCCCTACCACCCCTGCAGAATGGCCTGCCTCTTCCTCTGCTTGTAATTTTCAAAATGACCCTGTGACAAAGTCTCTATAGAAGAGCAGTATTTGTGGAAGCAGGTATGTAGAACCCCTTAATGAGTATTTGCTGGAAGCAGGTATATCAAACCCCTTAATCTGTTTATTTTGGGGCAACAGGTATATCACACCAGTTGCAATTAGTTATTCCAATTTTGTTACATTACAGACTTAAGTTCAATGTTTTGTTAATCTGAATTTTATGTGATGGATCAGAACACAATAGTCTAAGTTGGTGAAGTGAAAAATATATAAATAAAACTATTGTTTAGAAATAGAAAACAGAAAATTGGTATGTGCGTATCTATTCACCCCCTTTGTTAGGAAGCCCATAAAAAGCTTTAGAAGTCACATCATTGGTGAAATGATGTCCACCTGTGTGCAATCTAAGTGTCACAGGATTTTTCATTACATATACACACCTTTTTTGAAAGGACCCAGAGGCTGCAACAGGCATCACTAACCAAACACTGCCATGAAGACCAAGGAACTCTCCAAACAAGTAAGGGACAATATTGTTGAGAAATACAAGTGAGGGTTAGGTTATAAAAAAAATATCCAAATCTTTGATGATCTGTACATAGGACGACAATAAGCCGTACGCTTCATAGAGTTGGGCTTTATGGCAGAGTGGTCAGAAGAAAGCCATTACTTTCAGCAAAAAAAAAGGCACGTTGTGAGTTTGCGAAAAGGCATGTGGGAGACTCCCAAAATGTATGGACGAAAGGTGCTCTGGTCTGATGAGACTAAAATTAAACTTTTGGGCCATCAAAGAAAACGCTATGTCTGGCGCAATCCCAACACATCACATCACCCAAAGAACACCATCCCCACAGTGAAACATGGTGGTGGCAGCGTCATGCTGTGGGGAGGTTTTTCAGCAGCAGGGACTGGGAAAAGGTCAGAGTTGAGGGAAATATAGGATGGTGCTAAATACAGGGATATTCTTGAGCAAAACCTGTGCCATTCTGTGGTGATTTGAAGCTAGGACGGAGCTTCACCTTCCAGCAGGACAATGACCCCTAACACACTGCTAAAGCAACACTTGAGTGGTTTAAGGGGAAACATGTAAATGTGTTGGAATGGCCTAGTCAAAGCCCAGATCTCAATCTGATAGAAAATATGTGGTCAGACTTAAAGATTGCTGTTCACAAGTGCAAACCATCCAACTTGAAGAAGGTGTAGCAGTTTTGCAAGGAGGAATGGGCAAAAATCCCAGAAGTAAGCTGTGGCAAGCTCATAGAGACAAAGTATTGACTTTTGACTTTTCCTGTTATTTTGTCCTATTTGTTGTTTGCTTCACAATAAAAATAACAAACATCTTCAAAGTTATGGTAATGTTCTTTAAATTAAATTATGCAAATCCTCAAACAATCCATGTTAATTCCAGTTTGTGAGGCACCAAAATACGAAAAAAGTCAAGGGGGTGAATACTTTTGCAAGGCAGTGTATCACACCAGTCGCAATTAGTTGTTCCAATAGTGTTTGTCCCTCTGTATAGCTGCGGCATCTCAGCAGAACTGCACACAACTGCTGCACAATACAAATGCACTATATAGAAATTATATTATAGGTATATCACACCCCTGCCTCAATCTGTTTTTTGGGGGGCAACTGGTATATCACACCAGTTGCAATTACGGTAGTTGTTCCAATAGAATTTGTCCCTCTGTATAGCTGCTGTATCTCAGCAGAACCGCACACAAATGCTGCACAACACAAGACCTTTAGACCCCAGCTCCATCAGCCTCAGATCAGACCCCTCAATCTCCATCAGCTTCAGATCAGACCCCCATCAGCCTCAGATTATACCCCCATCAGCCTCAGATCAGCCCCATCAAAATCAGCTCAGCCCCTCATCTGACTGAGATCAGCCCCACACCAGACTCAGATCAGACCCCCATCAGACTCAGATCAGACCCCATAAGTCTCAGATCAGACCCCATCAGCTTCAGATCAGACCCCATCAGCCTCAGATCGAATTCCATCAAACCCCATCATACCTCAGATCAGACATTAAAAAAAACTTACTTACTGCTTTTCTGCTGTTCTTCATCATATTTCAGATCAGACTCCAAAATCAGACCTTTAGACCCCCAAGCTCCATCAGCCTCAGATCAGACCCTCCAACCTCCATCAGCCTCAGGGCAGACCTCCATAAGCCTTAGATCAGCCCCCCATCAGCCTCAGATCATACATGAAAAAAAATAAACTCACCTCTCTTGCTTTGGACGGCGCTGCCAATCACTCACAGCTCAGCGTCAGGTCATAGTGCACACCTACATGCACTATGTCCTGACGCTGTACACTGTCAGGTCACAGTGTAGAGCGGGTTCTAGTAGAAGACCACGGAGGTTGAGTAGAGCCAGCACAGTGCTTCCCTCGTCGCTCCCTGCACCTCTCGCATGCTGATGACCGCTTCCATAATGGAATCAGTCATAATCATTTGGACTATAAGACGCATTTCCACTTTTCCCTCACTGTTGGGGAAATAAAGTGTGTCTTATAGTATGGAAAATACGTTATGTATCTCTGAACTATCTAATACCATCTAAAACTATCTATATATTCAATTAAATACAATCAAATAAGCTTTATTGGCAAGACTAAATGCATGTCTGCATTGCCAAAGCAAGTAGAAAATAATTTGGTAGGGATGGGGGATCCAGGGTCGGGGGTATAGGAGTAAATGGCATATCCCGCTCCTCTATGGCAGTCTATGGCAGGCACTGACATATTGTGCTGCTATGACATCTGTGTTCTCTTCTTTCCCCAGCAGTATGGATAGTCAGTCTTTCTTTCTTTCTCCTCCATGTAGGTGAACTCTGGGAAGAGATCAGGCAGTCTTCTGAAGTGTGTCCCTCACTACTGAGTATTTGGAGCATCACAGCAGGAAGCGGACTTCATCCTCCTTGTCCCCCCTGGTCACATTGCTGGCACAATCTGCTCTCCCTGGGATTGTAGTTCTGTCGGTGCAACCTAGATTGAATGAGCAGGCTGTGGGCACTCTGTACCTGCTCAGGGTCTGTCAGTCTCTGGGGTGTCAGTCTCTGAGGTGAGACACAGCACTTGCTTGGGACACCTCTCATGTCAAGGCTCGGATACCATACACCATAGATCCGGATTGAAAGTAGGAGGCTAAAAACTATCTTCCTTCATTACCCCTGAATACGTCTATGAAACCCCTGAGGAGGTCTGGAGTCTAGGACCGAAACATGGCATGTAGGGTTTTGTATTAGGGAAAAAATAGCACAAGGCCCATACTGAGGGACAGGATCGGTATGGGGTCGCCCCTGTCGGGGCGGGTGCTCCATGTGTGCTAGGCAGCTGCTCAAGTAGCCCCCCACCTGTATGTAAGTAGGAAAGACATATTAGGGCTATACAGGAGTGCTATATTGCCTATCGACATCAGCACCTTGGTCACACAGGTTCCGGTGGTCCACCTACTACCTGAACCGTCCTCCACAGGCTGTGGAACCCATCATACGGGGTAAGATCCACCCTTTATTTATTTATGCTATAGTGGAGGTGTTTGTCCTTAATGTTTCTCACCAAGTGGCATTTATTTTAAATGATTTAGTAAATGTTATGTTTTAAAATTCCTATTCACAATACAATTCAGTTATATTTG
Organism: Bufo gargarizans; assembly: GCF_014858855.1. Taxonomy (NCBI): domain Eukaryota; kingdom Metazoa; phylum Chordata; class Amphibia; order Anura; family Bufonidae; genus Bufo; species Bufo gargarizans. The sequence goes on from NC_058083.1 coordinate 509,436,383, forward strand.
GGTGTGAACATATACCGCAAACGCATCTCCACTGTGTGTTGGTATAATTAATACAGCAGTCTCTGGGGTAGCATAGTTTGTCCAGATTTGGGGCTAGTGTCTACTCCTTTTGTAGGCTCTGGTATATTGTCAGCTTCTGTAATGTTCTCTTGTGTATCGTCTTCTGGATTTCTCCTTTTGTCAGGCTGTACTGGTTGGTGCCCTTGTGTATCAGGGTTATGACACCTTCGTTCCAGCTCTGAGAGAGCTTTGCTATTGTGACTTGGGTACCTGGCTGGCTGTAGTGCCCTGGAGCAAAGGTACTTTGGACTAAGGACATTTGTGGACATGTGTCCCTTTTAGCTACTATGCCAAGCTATCAACTCCCTACTTTATTGCAATTTGAAGAGTTAACTTGCACTGCGATTTATGCTGTTGTGTGCACTTATATTGTTTTATATTGTTGAACTGCATTGATATGTAGATAGATAGATAGACAGATAGTATATAGATAAAGGTAGAAAAGTGAAAATATAAGCAGCACCAAAACAAAAGGAAAAGTGGGAGCAATCCCTCCAGAGATTATGGTTCAAAAATCTCCACAAAAATATCTTTAGAAAATCAGGCAGCAATCCAAAAATTGCAAAATATGATGACCTTTATTCATTTATAGCAATGTTTCAGCCCAAACACTATAAGGCCTTTCTCATGTTTACGGAAGGCCTCATAGTGTTTGGACTGAAACATTGTTATGGGTGAATAAAGGTCACCATCTTTTACAATTTATGGAGCTCTGCCTCGTTTTAGATACTGTAGATAAATAGATACAATTGCAAAAAAGACAGCAGCACAGTCAGAAAATGCGAATATGGGTGCAATCCCTAGGTATTTCTTCCACTGATAAATCCCCAAAAAACTGAAAATGAGGCAGCACTCCAGATATGGTGAAAGGGTAATGACCTGTTAATTCCCAAACTTTGGGAATAAATGGGCCATCACCCTTTTACCTTATCTGGAGTGCTGCCTCATTTTCTGTTTTTTAGATAGATAGATAGAATCTGTAGATGGGCAATAAAATTATTTTATGATAGCATTAAGTGGTGATTAAAGTGGTTGGGATTAAGATGGCAATATGAATGCTCTTTTTGTGACCTCACAGATAGCATACCCCTAAGACTGGCCTTGGCAAAATGCCAAAACACACCTAGAGCCATCCCTATCTGCAGATTCATGTTTAACTAGGTCTATGTGTTATTTCTTGTATCCATCGTTAGTGATAGGATATGTGTGGAAGTAGGATGCTACAAAGGATTTATGACATTGGCTCAGAAGTATGATCAGAAGCCAAGGGTCACATATTCATAAGATAATACGTCTTTGGTCATTTTTCAATGTAAGAAAAAGAGTTTTTTCTTACAAATAAAGCCGACGAGCATCATGATGAATACTTAGTCAATATTTCTCTTCTATTTATATAGGAGTCGGAGTCATGTTTGGTATCTACCACCCAAGAGACTGATTATTCTTAGCTCTTCTGACTGGTGCCTGCTGTCTGCACACGTGCAGAGGTCAGGACCACAGTCACCCCCACGAGCTGGTCATTAAATAACAATACACAGGAAAGTGATCCATCAATTACAGGCAGTGACTCCAGCTATTGAGTGACCTCAGCTAACTAATCCCGAAAGTGGCCACGGGAAGCAGGTGATGAGTTCCAAATCCCCATATACCATACGGCCATGATGATGGCACTAAGAAAAATGTTTAATTTATAGTCTAAAACGAACATGTATTTTTGATTGACACCTTCTTCAGGTCAAAAAGTGGAAGAAAAAGCAAGAGAAGTTATATTATAGCGATGAAGATTTCATTCCTTTGCTGAGGCTTGCTCAATATAATTTAGTGGGTGATGAATCAATTGAATATATACAATACAAACTGTTGTGCATGCAATTTCCAAATGAACACATCCACTTCTCATTCCTCACTGTCCTTTTTCACTTACAGAAATGCAGGTGGGAGAGAGAAGCTTCCACAATATTAAATACATCTATTGTTTCACTTAAAGGGGTTTTCCACTTTTGACAATCTCTACTAGTTACAACGATCCCTTGGATATTAGCAGATCCCAAAGCATCCTCACTGCTGTTACAGCAACGGACCACTCTCGTCACTTTTTTACTCAACAATCCTAGCGGTGTAGACTCTCCCCTTCCTGGTGGGCCCGGACCCTCCACGCAGGTTGTGGCCTGCTTGCCGGCTCGATGCCTGTGGCTCTAGGGTGCTGGCCCTTTAAGCGCCAGAGAGGGAAAGTGTGCACCCTATGGGCACAGGAAAAGGAGCCGAAACAGCAAGCGGGCAGCCATGGGGTACTCAAGGTACTTTTCCCTGTAGGAGGGTGCTGTGCAATAGGTGTTCTAGCATGCTAGTATCCTGCAAAGATGTCTGCTCTGTTGTCTGCCATGTTACAACTTTCTGCCCATTTTCTGGATTTTAGTGGCTGACCTGACCTATGCCTGACCTCCATATTTGACCCTTCTCTGTCTGCCGTGATCGTGGACCATTTACCATATAGCACATATTCCACCAGCGCTGATCTCAGCCTGTCCTTGACTACGAGTTTGCCTGACCCCTCAGTGCTCTCACAGGTGTCTCTGACCCCCATAGGTCAGCTGTCAATCACACAGTGACTACCCCAGGAGGTAGCTGCCTGGTGGTTCCCCTGAAGCGAAGTCCAGATCCGTGTACAGGGGTTAAAGGGTGAATACCAGGCGACTGACAGGATAATGCCCTTAGGATTAGCCCAAAGCCTAATCTATTGGTTAACACAGTGGTTCCACACCCATTGTTGTAACTCCAAGACCCAAAGTGATCAAGAATTGTAATCTGTGAGGCTGATCATATGTGTTTGATTTCCCTGCAGCACCTCTACAGGTGAAATGAAGTATTACAAAGTTCCAATTCAAGTTAATAGGCTAACAGGTCCACCAGAGAGAGAAACATTCATTGAAATAATTCTCCACTCCGGAAGGAAATGAAGATCCTGGACGGTGCACTCTTCCCCAACAGGAGAAATAAAAATGTACTTTCTAAGCTAGACAAATCCTTTAAAGGTTAGTAGTTGAGTGCCTGTCGCTATATTTTATTCCAATTTATTTATATACCTTTTGACTGGGTGGGTCAAACGCGACAAGAGCACCTATCCACACCTACAGATGGATGAGCCTATATAATACTTTCTTTATCAATCCTTTAAAGGGTTTTTTCAGAAAAAACATATTATAGGCCTATTAATGGCCATGAGACTCTTACTGGAGTTGATGGCAGTGCCAGGCAGTTACATGTGTCAACACTTTAAGGACCCCCACTGACTATACCAGGATCAGCAACCTCGGCCACTCCAGCTCTTCTAAAACTACAGGTCCCAGAATACTCTATTCACTTCTATTGGAGTTACAAGAAGAGTCGAGCAAGTGTGCATGCTAGGAATTGTACTTTAACAGCATCTCGATTGCTAAAGTTTGCTGACCCCTGGACTCGATTGGTGGTCTATCCTGCCAATAGTAGGGGCATTTAGTCATAAGCATTAAAGGAGTCTCCCAGACAGCACATTTATAGGGGTGTTCCAGTGAGAACAAGCTACCCCCTATCCAACAGGTTTGGGTAAATGAGGGTCAGTCGGTAAGACTTCCATGTATCACGAAGATGGAGACCCCTTCCGATCCCTCTGAATGGACCTACAGTGTGGATCGACCTAACGTTTGCATTCAGGTAGGAAACAGGGGCTCCCATTTTCATGACCAGTGGAGGTCCCAGTGCTTAGACTTCCAGTGGATAGGGAATAACTGGTTCTAACTGAAATACCCCTTTAAAACAAAACATCCACATCCAACGACACATCCCTACATACATCCGTACCTGTTACTGCATCCAGCCCTATATGGATCTCCATCTATCCTACATTGATGGCTTGTCCTGAGAATAGACCATCAGTACGTTTTCCTGGAAACCCCTTTGAATGCTATATGGCACAGATCAGTGCCATATAATCACTTGTAGGCACATGAAGATGCCCATAATGGTCACTATATAGCGAATAGCTTAAATTTCGATTTGGGTTTGATTACGCTGAATCAGTCGACCAAATCATTTCAGGCCTGAATTGATTCTACTGAATCCAAATTTCTCTAATTGGCCTAAAAATTTGTGGTTGACACTCTGAGGTCTCCTAGGATTTTTTCTCTCGGCTATCACGTTAAAAAAATAAAAAAAATTAATTAAGAATTCTTTTTCTTTCTCAAAGTTCGCCTAAATTGAATCACCAAAAATATGGATTCGGATGAGACAAACTACACAAAAATTTAAATTTGATTAGTTTAGAATCAATTTGCTCATGTCTAATCTTTACCATGATTGTTATGGACACCATAATAAATTAAATTTAATACAGCGCATTACTTGTATTTTCACAAATGAAAGAGACTTGCAATTATTTTCTATGAAAATGTTGTATTCTTTGGTTTGTAGAGCTTGCATGTAGTATAAGGTACTTATACTAAAGGATAATCTTAGCTCAAGTGTAAAAACAAAATAAATAGGACAAATAGGATTTGACCTTAGATTATCTTCAGGAGAGGTCACAGAGAGACGAGCTTTCTGAAGGATTTAGCACAGAAGAGGTTCGAGCCTTCTGCATTGTATTGTATTAGCGCAAGACTAAACGGCGCGGTAGTGATCCGGTTGGGTCCCGGCCGGCTATGGTCGCAAACCGCATGGCCAATTAGGTCACAGCTGCTTGATATTTATCTAATTAAGACCACACTCTATAGGCGGTCTGAATTCTTGATGGTCTCGTGGTATGGAAGGTGGTCATACTCTTACATGAAAGCTTGACAAGCCAAGTGATTGAACCTTTATTTTATTTTTTTGCAAATGTCTTTTTTTTCCCTCCTCCTTCGATTTTTCTTTCTATTTCTTCTTTGCCCTCTCACCCCCTTTCCTCCCTCCAATCACTGTTATGCTCCTACTGGAAAATGGCTTAGGCACAACAGAAACAAAAATTCCATTAACAACTAAAGTAAGTCCAAATTCAAACGACCTCACTAATTTTCTTGTGCGGGGTAAAGCAGGTCAGGAGGAGAGGGCACACGGAGAACAAGAAGGAACCCAGCAAGGGGATCCACCAGGTAAGTAGGCACAGGACCAACAAACAAACCAGAGGCAGGAACGGGAGCAACAAGGTCCGGAGGACGTGGAGAAGCAGAGGGCAGATGGATAAACAGTCCCTTCTGAAGGGTACAGTGGAGAGTAAAACCCTCCGATAGTGATTCAGGCATAGTTCGAATCAAGCGGAGAGTTCACAGGGGAGAGCGGAGGGAGGTATGGATTCCACAAAGGATAGTCAGCAAAATATCCGGCTAGAACCGGACTCACCAGCCTCTAAGAAAGCCGACGTGACGAACCGCCACAGTAAGGAACACGGTCACCACGGGTCAATCCGAGAGCTTGAAGACAGGGCTTGAATCGGAGAGCGGGAGATGCGGGAAGAGCATGGCAGGAAGAAAGGAGGAGGGCGTGATGCGCTTTCCTTACGTCATCACGTCCACATAGCAATTGCAAATGTCTTTGATTGGTAAAAATACATGCAATAATAATAACAACAATAATAAAAATTCCAAAACCTTTAATTCAGGTGCAACAAGTAGAAATTTCTAAATAAGTTTTGATCAATACACATGAATCAATTTATAGTAGGATCTATGTAGAAATTGGCCATGAATTGTGGAACCATCCAAATAATGGAACATTGTCTCCAGGTCCCGTGGTACTTAAGAGATCGGCTCTGTTTGATGGAAATCTGTTCAATGGATTGGATCACTCACTCAGCATAGTGGCATTTGGCTGGCATGGGAGCAATGACGAGAATGTTTTGGCTATAAGGACACTAACGAGGTTGGTGTTGTCATAAGGGCATAGGTGTGGTTGGCTCAGTTAAAAGGTTTGTGCCATGAAAAACATTCTACATTTTTAAAACCAGCACCAGGTTCTGAATACTTTTGAACTTGCGCATAATTAAAAATGTTGTATAACCAGGGAGTTATTCAATAAAATGTATCCATATAGCGCCACCTGCTGTTTGTTCTTTTTCTTATTTCTTGTCCACCTCACTGAGCTGGTCGAATCCACTCAGTTTAAATCTTTAACTGTCACCAGCCATATCTTCTGTTAGAAGCTGCGACAGTTACAGGGAAAGAGCTATAGCTGTGAGAACACACCTCCTGAGAAAGGACAAACCTCCTGAGCTGCCACCCTGAAGAGAATCTAGAAGACCAATTGGAGCAATGAATGAAGAGATCTCAGGACCCATGTGAGGTACAGGCCTGGTTCTAGCTTTGTTAGAAAGATTATCATATTCTATATGATGTCTGATTTTAATTTTTTACATCAATCATGGCACTGAAATATCAGGCTCTATGATGAGGCACAGATGGGGGCACTGGTGAAATCCTCTCTTCTAAGGATATTGATGGGATATACTCTATATACACTAATAGGGCTGTCCTTCTCAGGATGACACTAATTTAGTAGTCTCTGTTACCAGGGAGCCTATGGGGTTGGCTCAGCTAGAAATAGTTCTGGTACACTTACAAGGCACAGATAGGGTTGGTTTGCTCAAGATGGTAGAGACTCCCTCATGGCCACCGGCTGGGGACATGATGATCTGATGCTCCCGGCATTAATTAATGCTAGAAGCATCAGGTACCTATGCACCTCACTGGTGGCCGCAGGTGCCTGTCTGAATTCAACTATATCTCTATCCTGAGGACTGTGATACAGTTGAATTCTGCAGTGGGGCAGCAGTATTTTGTGCTGCAGTGTGGTTGTTACGTCTGTAGCTAGGAGCAGACAAGGACAGTGAGCTTTAAGACTAGAACCTAGCCCGCTTTCTCTACCTACTTGCAGTGCAAGCCCTAGATAGCTAGACTGCAACTGGTCAACGGTCCCTACGCCTTTTAACTGCAGATACAGACAAACAACAAAGACAGACAAAAACAATACCAGAGTCGTACATAAATGGGTCATAACCGGGGTCAGATGAACGAGCAATCCAATTTAGCACAGGAACAGAGCTAAAATGAGTCAGAGATTATCACTAACACTGGTGTATGGCCAGAAAGTGGCTTAAATAGAGAGTTCCTGGATCAGAACCTGACAGGTCATGACTCGGCTCTCCAATAGTCAGAACACACACAGTAATAGAGCAGCTGAGCAATCATCCCACTGCTAGTCTTCTCCAGCACGCCTTCTGTGAGGAGAAACAGAGCACTGCATGCTGTTGCTAAGGATGCTGTCACGTCACCAGGGGGCAGCGGCGCAGCAGCACGCCTCTCCCGGTGTGGACTGTCGAGGATGAGAATCTCGTTGCTGGAGACTGGAAAGTTAGGTTTCTTACAGTGGTATTTTTCTGCACTGGGGTGTTTTTATGCTGCACTATGATATTGCTTGCCCCGCCTACTTCTGTTAGCCCTTCTTCCTTGTATTGCCCATCTTCTGTAAAACTGGACCCACCTACAACATTAGGCTACTTTTAGGTTTTTTTCCAAGACCATTTCCCTAAAGATTAGGAAATTTGACACTGTTTAATACAACTTTGGTAGATATCCGGGCCCGGCCTTCAAACTCAATTTTATTCTCAAAGACACATGAAAAAATGATAAGAAATAACTATTCTCAGCGAGTTACACTTCGTACAATTTGATTTATTATTTAGCTTAAAATATTCCAGGAGGGAAGAAAAGAAAACATTTGTTTCTCTATCCTTACCTGATGTCTTCAAGGACATGTATCTGACATAGCAGGTCTTCTTGAAGACAGGCAGCTTCAGGCCAGAATGATGCTCACATCTCAATAAATTAAAAGTGACATAAGGAGCTGGTTGTGTAATTCCAAGTTTCGCTACCTGAGACTTCTCCAGGAAAGAATATCGCGATTACCGAAAGTCCTTAATATCTGCCAAGGCTGCGAAGGAACAAAGGGATCTCATACCGTTAAACAGCAGTTAACCCTTAAAGGAGCCGCCTATTTTGGTACTTCAGTAAAAATACATTTTTATCCCACCACAGTTCAAAATATTTTTCATTTTTGTCATTTAACTACTTCTTTACCAGAGTATTTCCCCCTTTTTGTCTTGACCCCTAAGGTATTCGACTTGGGGAAATTTTGACACTAAGCTTTTAACTTTTCTTTTTTATAAAAAAAAATAATAATACGTGTTTTATTTTTTTTAATATTTTATGCACAAATCTCAACCCCCTATACTAAATAAAGCTAAAACAAATGCCTATATTTTTTACTTTTATTATAAAAGAAAAAAAAGGAAAAAAAAACTTTTACACACACAAAGTCTGCTATACTATTCCTAAAACTAATACCTATAGCTGTAACTTTTTTTTTCTTTATTTCACATTTTAATAGTTTTTTCATTATTTATTTAATTTTTATTGTATTATTTTTCAATAAAAAAAAGTGAATTAACCCCTTCCTGCTCTGACAGGTAGACTGCACACAGTCTGAGGGCTCATAGTGAATTTTACAGCCAGCAGGGGGTGCTATTACATCAAGAAGAGTGCGTCCCTGCCGGGACTTTTTTACTTTACATTGTGATGGATTTCTGTAACACCCTGAGATAGAGATGCCACGCAAGAAGAACACTTTGGCTGTTCTCCAGGATACTTACTGTGACCACAGCTGTCTTTGTGCAGTCACAAAAATCTGCAGTGCCACATTCACGTAACTTGATGCTTTTATACATTGGGTTACAGATAAAAAGCTTACGCCACAACGTATACTATAGTTATGCGGCAGTAAGAAAGAGGTTAAAGAGCACCCATCAGCAGGATCAACTCTATTAAACCAGACATGCTCCCTAGTTGGGTTGATTCTGCATGATTAAAATGATATCTGTCTTATGAAAATCGGCTTTGGCATTTCCGAGAAAAAGCCTTTTATTCTTTATGTAGAAGAGGACTTCAGTGCATCGAGCGGTGTGGCCAGTACTGGAAAGCTGAGGTACAACAATGGGGCTAAGCCCCACCCCTCAATGAAGTGAAGCCTTTGCAGTACCCCAGACCTGGGAGTATTTGAAAAAGGTATTGTATATAGTTATGTTTTGTATTGTTATGTTATGTATTTCATTTTTGGCCGTATGTTCTAGCAGAGGAGGAATGGTTGGCAGGAACAGCGCTAACCACCCTGTTCCTTCCCTCTTAGTAGATGTGGGCTGGTTCTGTTTCCTGCCAGGAGGGGGAGTTCCTGTCTTGATAGAGAGAAGAAGCACACCCTAGAGCTCCTGCTCCTTGTAATGATATATGACTCTCCAGAAAGATTGACACAATTCAGCTAAAGAAAGCATCTGAAATACCAGACAGCAGAGTGCTGCAAGGGGAGGGACTACGACTCAGACACCCATCACCCAAACCCCTACCAGGCCAGATAAAATTTAAGTCTCAACTTTACGGTGGACACTTATACCCACAAGTTCCAATATACAGTCATCCAACCAGCCACCATACTTCTTCAACTGGTTCCAGAAAGTGTACTTTAAATTTACCTCTACTGGATGTACCACAAGTTATATTTTGTACTAACTCAAAAGAGACTTTTATACATTCACTGGCCCTGAAATCAATCAGCAGGCACCCTGGGTCAATGCCGAGGGAAGTCCTGTGACCCCCCGCGGTGATCGCTGCGGATAAGCCCCTTCTATGCCGCTGACCGCGGCATATAAGGGGTTTGTGTTTGAGTGAGCGCATCAAGTCCCTGTGCTGCTGTGGCGGGGACTCGATGTCTCAGAAGGCAGCCTGATGCTGTTCAGAGGCTGCCCAATGTCTTGCACAGCATCGGGACCTGCCTTTTACGGGAGCCGAGGAGATCCAGCCTCAGGCTGGGTCTCCTAGGCAACCTGTTAGTGTATGACTCAGTGTCATACACTTACAGGCAATGCATTACAATACAGATGTATTGTAATGCATTGCAGAGGGGATCAGACCCCAAAAGTGAACATCAGAAATTAAGTAAAGAAAAAAAGTTAAAAAAAAAAGTGTTTTTAATAAAATTAATAAAGTAAAAAAAGAAAAAAGTGCACCCCTTTCCCCTTAATTTATAATAAAAAACACACATATTAGATATCGGCGCGTCCTGTAATGACCGGCTCTATAAATATATCACATGATCCACCCTGTCCAATAAATACCATAAAGAAAAAGAAAAACTGTAAAAAAAAGCCATTTTTGTCACCTTACATCACAAAAAGTGCAACACCAAGGCGTATGCCCCCCAACATAGTACCAATCTAACCGTCACCTCATCCTACAAAAAATGAGCCCCTACCTAAGACAATCGCCCAAAAAAATTAATAAAAATATGGCTCAGAATATGGAGACACTAAAACATCATTTTTTTGGTTTAAAAAATGCTGGTATTGTGTAAAACTTAAGTAAATAAAAAAAGTATACATATTAGGTATTGCTACGTCCGTAAGAACCTGCTCTATAAAAATATTACATTACCTAACCCTCAGGTGAATACCGTAAAAAAAAAAAATACAAAAAAACGGTGTAAAAATAGCAATTTTTTGTCACCTTACATCCCAAAAAGTGTAATAGCAAGCGATCAAAAAGTCATAAGCACCCCAAAATAGTGCCAATCAAACCGTCATCTCATCCTGCAAAAATTATACCCTACCTAAGATAATCGCCCAAAAACGGAAAAAACTATGGCTCTCAGACTATGGAGACACTAAAACATGATTTTCTTTTTGTTTCAAAAATGAAATCATTGTGTAAAACTTACATAAATAAAAAAAGGAGACATATTAGGTATCGCCACGTCCGTAATAACCTGCTCTATAAAAATATACCTGACCTAACCGCTCAGGGTTAAAAACGGTGTAAAATAAGGCAATTTTTTGTACCCTTACATCACAAAAGTGTAATAGCAAGCGATCAAAAAGACATACGCACCACAAAATATGAGCCCTACACAAGACAGTCGCTCAAAAAATAAATAAAACTACGGCTTTGAGAATGTGGAGACACAAAAAAATCTTTTTTTTTTCAAAAATGCTGTTATGTAAAACTGAAACAAACAACCCAAAAAAGTAGTCATATTTGGTATTGTCATGTTCGTGACAACCTGCTCTATAAAAATACCTCATAATCTAACCTTTCAGATGAATGTTGTAAATAGCAAAACATAAAAATGGTGCCAAAACAGCTATTTCTTGTTACCTTGCCTCACAAAAAGTGCAATATGGGGACTGGGTATTGCGGATGTTCTAGTGGCCATCTAGCAACCCATGTCCTCAGCTCTATACACAAAATCCTGGTGACAGGTTCCCTTTAAGGTGAAAAATGGCCCGGTGTTTAAGGGGTTAATGGTGTTCCCCTGCTGTCAGTGATTGGCTGAGCGGACATTTTTCAGATTTTACCGGGTAAAGGACCAGCCAAATATATTGCATGCATTGGCCACGGCCCAGGGAATGTTCTCATACATGGACATTTCGAGTCTGCCAGATCAGCGGCTGCTATTATGGAGTGGACTTGGGATCCTCTCTGAGATGTCCACATGCCTTATTATTGTCTTCTGGACACAGCTCCTATTATACAACTGGGATAGCACAACTGATTTTTGTCTTTATTTCAAAACAAATATATATTACTGATATTACTATTCTAAAATAATGTTTGCAAAAACATAAAAAACATGTATTTTGATTATCGAGACCCTGTAATAGATTAATGTAAGACATGTAAAGGGATGAGAAGCACTTGAATCCATCAGTATGCACGGACTGGGCCATTAAACTTTAGTAATTAAGTTTCTCCTAGTCTCCCACAAAGAACCATTATGTGGATTGTGTAATTAGCAGGATTGTGGGAGGCCTCCGCTCAGATGCTCCACGGCCCCTCCTTTAATAACATAAACTTTTATCTCTGTTGATGCAGAAATCCCCATCCATTCTCTAATTAAAAATGTGATTGTAAGGATCTTAATATGACAATATCCATCAAACGTATATCCGTTCACAGACTGGATGGGATCGAGACCTGGAGAAGCCCATCGGCAAGACATATTGTGTGTCCACGTCATCAGGAAGGAGTAAAAAGAAAAATAATACAAAAACATCTTACAATATATGAAAAGATAAAAAGAAGCAGTGTAGTAGCCCAAAAAATACCGCCATACAGTGAGTGCACCAACTGATTTACACTTTATTGGCCTAAGAATACCGCCACACAGTGCACAAAGTGAATATTAGTGCAGTATCCAAAGAATGCCTCCATACAATGGACCAACTGAATTACAATGTAGTGGCCAAAGAATACCGCCCTACAATGCATCACCTGAATTACAATATAATATTCAAATAATACCATCATACAGCGCACAACTGAATTATAATGTAGTGGCCAAAGAATACCGCCATATAGTACACCAACTGAATTACAGTGTAGCGGCCAAAGGACACTGCCATACACTACACCAACTGATTCACAATGTAGTATCCAAAAAATACATACTCCATACAGTGCACCAATGACTTATAGTATCTAAAGAATACCGGCATACAGTGCACCAACTGCATAACAATTAAGTATCCAAAGAATACCTCCATACAGTGCACCAAGTGAATTATCATATAGTATCTAAAAATACCACTAGAGATGAGCGAATCGAAGTTGATAAAGTGGAATTTTATCCAAATTTCAGGAAAAATTTGATTTGTACCGAATCCGAATTTCCTCACGCTTCGTGGTAACAAATCAAATTTTTTCCTAAAATGGCTGCTGCACATGTTACACATGTGCGACACACAGCAACGGCCATGGGTCCCTTAAAGCTAATGTTTTTAATGACGGCAGTTGCAGTGAAGCAACAAGGGCGCAGGGCCCCTTTTAGTGATGTAGTAGATGTACCCAGGTGTAGGAATGCCAGAGTGGTGTAGGGTGGCCTAAATGTCCCTTAATGTTAGTGCACGTGTCACAATGCTCCTACCTGGATATGCTGGAACCCAGGCATTGTCATTCGAAGCAGAGCAAATATGGGGAATAATTGAGGGATTTGAGTCCAGACCTTGTGATGAAATTCAATACCAGTTTTACTTGAATAAACGTTTCTCCAACAGTTTTAGGCCTTGTCTTGGTTCCCAGCAGGCTTTAGCATTAATTCTGGCAGGCGAACACACTCAACTCACTACATCTTGTAACTTGCTACATCTGTTGCTCTCTGGCTCTGCTGTGCTGACAAGCTTACTGTATAACTTTGCTTCTTTCTTTATGCTGCAACTTCTCTCTGTAGTCTGTCTCTAGATTAATACCAGGGAATCTATACCTCCTGGCTTCAGAGGCTTTGGCCTCTGTTTCCAGCAGAGCAGAAGGTGCCATAGCTGGCTTAGGCGGCACACGTCCAGCAGGGACATGGATCTGCTTCCTTCCCCTAGCAGGGGGTACTCTTCACTGACCTCTAACTAGCTAAACTCCTCCTTAGAGGGAGAGAAGAGAATGAAAAGAAGGTTCCATCCTCTGCTAATGTAGCTCTGCCATGCTTGCTGCCACCTTCTGGTGAACCAGGTACATTACATGAAGCAATAACAGTTGCATAAGAATAGCAATGCACATTGTATAGGACCTGCAATAAATGCATAAGATGACACTGTGTTAGCCCATAGAAGACAGTAGCGGGATGCGGAGTGGTAATGGCACTCTGGGTCATTACACATGGAGCAAGGAACTCTGGGAACGAGGGATCGCCCACAATGCCATGCATGCAGCCAATCAGCAGCCAGCTAGCCAGCCCTGTGATGTTACAGCCCTATAAATAGCATCAGCCATATTGGATTCAGCCATTTTCCAGTGTACAGGGTGGGCCATTTATATGGATACACCTTAATAAAATGGGAATGGTTGGTGATATTAACTTCCTGTTTGTGGCACATTAGTATATGTGAGGGGGGAAACTTTTCAAGATGGGTGGTGACCATGGCGGCCATTTTGAAGTCGGCCATTTTGAATCCAACTCTTGTTTTTTCAATAGGAAGAGGGTCATGTGACACATCAAACTTATTGGGAATTTTACAAGAAAAACAATGGTGTGCTTGGTTTTAACGTAACTTTATTCTGTCATGAGTTATTTACAAGTTTCTGACCACTTATAAAATGTGTTCAATGTGGTGCCCATTGTGTTGGATTGTCAATGCAACCCTCTTCTCCCACTCTTCACACACAGATAGCAACACCGCAGGAGAAATACTAGCACAGGCCTCCAGTATCCGTAGTTTAAGGTGCTGCACATTTCGTATCTTCACAGCATAGACAATTGCCTTCAGATGACCCCAAAGATAAAAGTCTAAGGGGGTCAGATCGGTAGACCTTGGGAGCCATTCAACTGGCCCCCGACGACCAATCCCCTTTCCAGGAAACTGTTCCTCTAGGAATGCTCGGACCTGACACCCATAATGTGGTGGTGCACCATCTTGCTGGAAAAACTCAGGGAACGTGCCAGCTTCAGTGCATAAAGAGGGAAACACATCATCATATATCGCATATCCAGTGGCCTTGAGGTTTCCATTGATGAAGAATGGCCCCACTATCTTTGTACCCCATATACCACACCATACCATCAATTTTTTTGTTCCGACAGTCTTGGAGGGATCTATCCAATGTGGGTTAGTGTCAGACCAATAGCGGTGGTTTTGTTTGTTAACTTCACCATTCACATAAAAGTTTGCCTCATCACTGAACAAAATCTTCTGCGTAAACTGAGGATCCTGTTCCAATTTTTGTTTTGCCCATTCTGCAAATTCAGTGCGCCGATCTGGGTCATCCTCGTTGAGATGCTGCAGTAGCTGGAGTTTGTAAGGCTGTATTCGTCATATTCCTCAAAACGAAGATAACAAAGTATTCTCCATCTTCGTTTTAGCTCCATATTCGTCAACTTCGCTAATTCTAGCAATCAAATAGGAAAGTTGACTAGAGACAGCTAAGTTTTTAATTCGCTATGCGATAATATTACTTTGCTTTTTTTAAATTAATAGAATAATTATAATACTTGATAATTATTATAATTTATTCTATTTATAAAAAAAAAAAAGCACAGCTGTCTCTATAGTCAACTTTCCTATTTGATTGCTAGAATTAGCGAAGTTGATGAATATGGAGCTAAAATGAAGATGGAGAATACTTTGTTATCTTCGTTTTCATGAATATGACGAAAACATTCATCATATTCGTCATCTTTGCTAATTCTAGATATCAAACCAATAGGAAAGTTACCTTAAGTTAAAATCGCATTATGCGATTATTTAAATCGCATATTAATCGCGATAACTAGAATAATGACGAATATTCGATTTCAACGAATATGTGACGAATATTGAAGCGAATATTCGCAAATTTCGTTGAAATCGAATATGGCACCTCCCGCTCGTCACTACTCCTGATGCTGCTGCCACCTCCAGACTCTGTCATTGGGCCACTATGTGGTCTCCTCATGCTGCTTTCACCTTAAAACTATGTCATAGGGACACTCTGTGGACTTCTCATGCTGTTCCCACCCTCCCCACTTCATGACTAGGCCACTATTTTGCCTTTCGGCCTGGCTGACATCATCATTTATTTGACCCTTCTGCAACACGCCAGACCTGCAGGGTATGACGAAGTGAGGTCACAGTTATGGGCAATCGAGGGTACTCACTATATTGGAAGAACCCTGGGCAGGCGCGTGGCAGTGAAGGAGAGGTAGACACGGTTCCTCTGGGGCATGCTCTGTAGATAGGGACCAGGCCTGATGGTAGTTGAGGTGCCCTGGATGTTACAGGTATTTTGTGTGCCTGGGGCAAGGTCCCTGTGGTATTCGTGACGCCAGTGCCTTTGGACGGTGGCACGCCGGTTGGTGGTTGGAATGATGAAGGTACACAAGTATGCAGTGAACCAAACGTAAACTTTACTGGACAATCCAACTTTGTACAGCAGGTGTAGCACAGTCTTGATATTACAGTTCCACAAAGGGGCTTATCCACAATATGGCAGGCAATAGTCATGCAAGATACGCTGAGGGTAAACTTTACAAGCACTAGGCAGCAGGTTGTACCTTTCTCAGAATCAATGTACAGTGTCCCTTCTAGAACTCCTGCTCTGGCTTTATATCTCCCAAGGCCCGGATGCCTAACTGGGTGGCTTAAATCCTTGGTTACTTTCTTCCTCAGGTATTATACTGCTTGCTGCACTGTCTAAAGGTTCTCTGCCCATCAGGGTCACTTTGCTTACCCTGGATCGCCTCCTCCTATCAGGTGGATAACTGTAGGTTTCTCCCAGGAGGTTGGTTCCTTCAACTGGGGTATCTCTTCAGAGCTAACTTAGGCTCTCTTGTTCTCAGGCGGGCTGGAGCTTCTCAACAGCCTCCTGGACATCACTAGCAGCCAGGGCTATCCAGCTGCATGTCAGGAGCAGGCTTCTTAACCTGTGTCTTCTCAGACTCCTGGCTCTGCACTAACACTCCCTGTCTAGGCCTGGACATTTATACTAGGGGCTCCCTATCTCCCTCTAGTGTCTGGGATGTCTAACTACACCCAACTAGGCCTGCTGTTACATCATACAGGGGTACATTGCATATAACAACATGTTAAAACATACATTAAATGCAGAATTAAATATGACATTTCCATTCCTTGTGAGTAGGAGTAACGCGCACACCAATTTACCCTTGTGTAGTGCCCACCCATACCTAGTGGGACACTACATACCCCCACGCTATAACGTTGCCCGTCCTCGGCGCAACATGGAGGGTCCCTGCACAGCTGGATACTGCACCTGTAATAGGGAAGATAAAGCAAAGCAGGAAAACACATCTACATTTGCTAAGAATACACTATATGTATACATATATCAGGCAGTTCCACTGGATTAGGAGCAAGTAATGGTGAAAAGGGGCGTCGTTCTCTTCTCTCAGGATAAAACAATGGGAACAGGGGTGCTGACCTGGCACAGCGTAACAGTAAATACCAGGATAGTCCATATAATACTCTTAAGTGCAAATTGTCCTTGATAGAACAGTTGTAGTCCATGGAAAATAGAAAAACAATTAAATAACAATTCTTGGAGGCTCAAAGCATTTAAAATGAGTCCGTACCCAGGTTCTTTTTCTTATCCACCAAACAAGTAAGGATTTCGCAGTTTACACTAGAAAGGCAGCTAGAATCACAGAGGCTCGCACGAGGTGGAGTCCATCTCTGGGCACAATACTTTAAAATAGTAGCAAAATCTCAGAGGCTCATGTGCATTTGAGTCTATCCCTGGGCCCAATTCTTGAAATTCAAGTTGCATAATAAAATAACAGCACATAAAATAGTCCACATTATTCAAATGGCATATATATAGAAATAAGTGCTGTAATACCCTCAATCAACCTGAAAAGGGGGTGAGAGGGTTAAAGGTGCAACATGAAAACAGGCACAACTGGGTTTTCACTCTGAGAAAGCAGGCAGGAGGTCCTGTAAACAAGATGGTCTTGCTGCACGTGGTATTTCAGTGGCTTGCCGCCTCCACTGAGCCGTGGGTAACTGGCAGCAGCAACAGAGGGCCAAAACAAGGAAGGGTTAAATCTTCTTTAGGATCCCTTGGTAAATAAAGCAAACATCAAGGGCCTAGCAGGCCAATTCACAGGGGCAATGTCATATTCCACTTTGCATTTCAGTGGTGCTCCCTGGCTCCATTTGTATATTGGGCCTGTATTGCAGATTCAACAGATGGATGTGCCCACAACACAGGTATTGGGGGGCAACTGTAACATAAACGGACCCCTAATAGGTATAGGCCCCATAGGCCTAGGGGTAATCAAAGTCGCTGACCTCACCGGAGCAGGCATAACAAACGTGGGCTGCTGCACTGGCCTGGGTACCGCTGCTGCAAGCGGTCCGGTGGGTTCTGGAACGACTGGCTCTGTGCGCCGGTGCACAGCGTATGAGGATCCCACCGCAGGTGCCGGTACTAAGGAGGGACGAGTGGCAGGGACAGGTACTCTCACCTTAGACCCAGAGACGTCCGAGTCCTTACGTCCTCTTTCTTGTAGGTCAGGTGGAGTCCGGATCCTGGCGGAGGCAATCTGACGCAGCTCCCGTAGCTTTAACTCCAGCCGCACAATCTGGTCGTCCAGGCTTTCAGAGTTGGGATCGTTGGTCTCCGCTGTCGCCGTCGGCACTTGGAAGGTGGGTGGTTCGTCCTGCGCAGCCGCTGCAGGCTCAGGTGAGGCGTCCGCTTTCCTCCCTCTGTGGATATTCTCCAGGGCAGCTCTGAATCTCTCTGCATCCTGAAGTTCACGTACGGTTTTCTCCCTGCGAGGCAACTCAGGTGAGGGCCATGGGCTAACCCTCTTCTCCACCACTGTTGGCTGCCAGAACACATTTGGGCCAATGAAAGAGCCCCGTTCCTGGAAGGCATGATGGGCCGGTCCTGGAGAGCATTCAGATTCACGCTCGCAGCCAGGGTTGTCCTCCGGAGAGCACACAGGTTCGTGCTCGCAGCCAGAGTAGTCCTCATCACGGTCCCAGTCCTCCGATTTCTTTTTCGGACGGGACACGGCAGTGGCGTAGGGGCCTCGCAGGCCCTCAGCAGGGGTAAATTCAACCTCCTCTCCCTCGCGGAGGTTATGTAGACGTTCTGGGAGGTAGCTCCGCTTGACGGACCTCCTATTGACATATAAGTCTCGTCCAGTCAGGTAATCTTTTATAAAACCGAAGCCTCGGTCCTTGTCAAAGGCCACAACCAACCCCATTCTCCTTTCCAGGCGGGGTTGTGTGTCGGTGTGGCGCTCATGAACGGTCTTTGCCAGTTCTTCATAGTAGATCTTGGTCTTAGTCGTTTTCTTTATTGCGGCCTCCCGGATCTCTGCCATCAACGCTGACCACTTGAACGAGGGCTGGAAGAAGTCTCTCCAGGAGCCGTAATAGGTCTCCGGTTGCGTCCTCGGTGGCGGGCAGGCGGGTCTCTCCGGTCCCGGAGAGTAGGCCGGTGGAGCGTCCTCTTGCTCAACACCAGTCACATTCATGGTTAATAAATCAGGCGCGGACATATCAGCAGGAAAGTCCTCACTCCTCAACATGCTCGATCCTTCTCTGGAGAGCGACAGGGTGGCGCCAACAAGTTCAGACAGATCCTCCCATTGCACTGGGAGGCCGCCCCCCAGGTACTCCAGTATGGGGGAGGCGGAGTCCATTACAGCAGACATGCAAATGTCCAGACAGGGCGGTGGCGCCAGCATACAGCCTTCCCGCACTTTTAGCAGAAGGCGCCAATTTTTACCGCCAATTTAAGATGAAGATGACGCAGCAAACAATTTCAATCCAGCTAAGCGGCCATCTTTGAGCAAAATAGCTGTCTATTCACTGACAGCAAGCGGTGGCTCAAATAAGTAGAAAACAGTCCACACAATGCTATTTTCACACCGCAATTTTTACAGTTCACTTTGGCCCAGCAATTTTCAATAAAACAATTGGGGCATGTCACTTTAAGACAATTTTCAGCACACAGTTTTTAAATCCGCAATGGCGCAGGAATATTCGTATCCTGTTCGTGACGCCAATTTATGCAACACGCCAGACCTGCAGGGTATAGCGAAGTGAGGTCACAGTTATGGGCAATCGAGGGTACTCACTATATTGGAAGAACCCTGGGCAGGCGCGTGGCAGTGAAGGAGAGGTAGACACGGTTCCTCTGGGGCACGCTCTGTAGATAGGGACCAGGCCTGATGGTAGTTGAGGTGCCCTGGATGTTACAGGTATTTTGTGTGCCTGGGGCAAGGTCCCTGTGGTATTCGTGACGCCAGTGCCTTTGGACGGTGGCACACCGGTTGGTGGTTGGAATGATGAAGGTACACAAGTATGCAGTGAACCAAACGTAAACTTTACTGGACAATCCAACTTTGTACAGCAGGTGTAGCACAGTCTTGATATTACAGTTCCACAAAGGGGCTTATTCACAATATGGCAGGCAATAGTCATGCAAGATACGCTGAGGGTAAACTTTACAAGCACTAGGCAGCAGGTTGTACCTTTCTCAGAATCAATGTACAGTGTCCCTTCTAGAACTCCTGCTCTGGCTTTATATCTCCCAAGGCCCGGATGCCTAACTGGGTGGCTTAAATCCTTGGTTACTTTCTTCCTCAGGTATTATATTCTTGCTGCACTGTCTAAAGGTTCTCTGCCCATCAGGGTCACTTTGCTTACCCTGGATCGCCTCCTCCTATCAGGTGGATAACTGTAGGTTTCTCCCAGGAGGTTGGTTCCTTCAACTGGGGTATCTCTTCAGAGCTAACTTAGGCTCTCTTGTTCTCAGGCAAGCTGGAGCTTCTCAACAGCCTCCTGGACATCACTAGCAGCCAGGGCTATCCAGCTGCATGTCAGGAGCAGGCTTCTTAACCTGTGTCTTCTCAGACTCCTGGCTCTGCACTAACACTCCCTGTCTAGGCCTGGACATTTATACTAGGGGCTCCCTATCTCCCTCTAGTGTCTGGGATGTCTAACTACACCCAACTAGGCCTGCTGTTACATCATACAGGGGTACATTGCATATAACAACATGTTAAAACATACATTAAATGCAGAATTAAATATGACATTTCCGTTCCTTGTGAGTAGGAGTAACGCGCACACCAATTTACCCTTGTGTAGTGCCCACCCATACCTAGTGGGACACTACACTTCTTCTGATCTGTCAGAAGGAAGGAAAAATGAGACACACAACAGATCCTGTCTATGAAACAACTTTAAGGCCTGTATGGTCCCATTGGAATTGGCTTATGTTTTGGAAGCCAAAAACAGGAGTGGGTAAAAAACACAGAAGACATGCAAATATTCCATTCACGTGTCATCTCTGTTTTGGATTCACTCCTGTTTTTTTGGGTTTTAGCAATACTGATGGATTACTGACCAAATGCTGACCGAGTAAAGGCGGATGCTCCACAGACAGGATCCATTTTTTGGGGGTTATTGTTCTGACGGATCAGAGGAAGAGCCAAATAATCAGTGACGTCAACACAAACTGACTGCTGACACCCTCTCCACTCTGTCGGGGGGCTCTACTTGTATAAGAGTTTAATAATACAGGTTCTGTAGACATCTATGCGGAATCAGCTAACAATTGACGCTAACATTGACATATATGCTTGTTACTGCAAGGCACAGGGTTCTACACCACTATAAAGGCTCTCTGTAGCCAGGAAATAGACATTTTTTATGCGATGCACCACAAATAAATTCGGATCGAACCGAATACTTCCAGAAAATTTGGAGAACCAGCTGAATCAAATTTTTGAGACATTCGCTCATCTCTAAACACCATTATACAGCGAACCAACTGCATAACAAGGGAGTATCCAAAGAATACGACACACAGCGCAGCAACTGAATTACAATATAGTATCCAAAGAACACCACCATAGAGCATACAACTGATTTATAATGTTGAGGTTAAAGACTACCGCCATATAGTGCACCAATTAAATTACAATGTAGTACCCAAAGAATACCTCCATACAGTGAATAATGTGGGATTTCGCTCTGGTAGACAGAATAAGAGAACAGTTCATTGTTTTATTCACACTTTAGGCAAGTGACAAAACAAGCAGTCATAAGCAAAAAGTCACCTTGCGGTGTTGGTGGTAATTCACACCATGCGGCAATTCTGCCTCAAAGAGTCCTTGAGCATAGCAGCACCAACCTGTTTTCACGCCAAACAGGTAGCACGACTTTATCCAGACACAAGGCTCCCAGATCCCAACACAGAGACCTCGCTTCTGAGCCCAGCTGCCTATTTAAGGACAGCCAGGTCCTGCCAAAATCCGGTTCGGCACTTAAAGGGGTTGTTATGAAGTTATGAAAGTTATGAAAAAAAAGTGATAGCACTGAAAATATGATGGGCAGCAATATATAACTAAGCTAAGCAAGTTTCAGGCAAAAAAAATCTATATTTCCTCATTTCCCTGGTTCTCTTCTGGCCCTTGTTTACATGCAATAAAAACAATATCTGCCCTTCCCCCTGCACTGCTAAGAGAGTGTATACAAGAGCTGCCCTGAGTGCTGGGAGAATCAACAGCAACTTGTGTGTGTAGAACTACAAGTCCCAGCTGTATAATGACACTGCTAAGGGAGTGGATACAAGAGCTGCCCTGAGTGCTGGGAGAATCTGCAGCAACTTGTATGTGTAGAACTACAAGTCCCAGCTTTATAATGACACTGCTAATACACACAGGATCTTCCCCCTACCTTCTTGTGCAATGCTCTCTCTAGTATGTTAGCTCCAGTACCCAGCATTATCTCCTCACTGCCTGCAGCTACCCAGTCTGTGCAGCTGAAGGGGTTCAGAATCCTAGGAGAGAGCAGACAGCCCGGCAGTGAAGGGGGGCGTGGCCAGCACAGGGACATCTCGTTTACAGGCTTGTGTAACGAACGTTATCAGAGCAGGGAGAAAAGCTGACATCACAGGTCATGTGACCCTCAGTTAAATCTGATAAACCAGGCACTGCAGATAAAGTGAGTTAATTGTAAAGTTGTTATATTTGCCTAGTTTGGAACATAGAAAGAGCAAAAAAATAACTCGGACAACCCCTTTAAAATCCGATCCGGTATTTGACCTCACCTGGCAATAAATCAGCCCAGAAGCACATGCTGGGAGGAAAATACCTGTTTTCCCAGACCAAACCTCCCACTGTGTCACATCTCCCCCCCCTTTGTTCAACCTTGAGGGGGTGAACACACGCCAGACAGTGTACCCGTGACAGGACATGTGCGTTTCCCTGTAACCGGCGTGCCCTGTGTTCCACCGAAAACTTAAAGTGTTGTAGGGAGAGAAACCATCGGGTGACCCGGACATTTCTGTCCTTGGCCTGGCTCATCCACTTGAGAGGGGAGTGGTCGGTCACCAGGCGGAATTTTCTCCCCAATAAATAATAGCGGAGAGATTCTAGTGCCCACTTCATAGCCAGGCACTCTCTCTCCACTATACTGTACCTGGTCTCAGCTGGGGTGAGCTTACGGGCTCCTCCCCGTAGATACAGGAGGCATCAGTCTGTACTATAAACTCCCTTTTGAAGTCGGGTGTCACCAAAACCGGGCATCTGCACAGGGCCGAAATCAAAGTGGAGAAAGCCTCTTCCGACCGATCATCCCAGCGAACCATCGTTGACTTGTTTCCCTTCAAGAGTCTTGTCAAGGGCGTGGCTAGAGTAGCAAAGTGGGGAACAAACCTCATATAATAGCCCACCAATTCCGTATCACCTCTATTTTGTTCACTTGGGGTTTAATGACTTCGCGCCCAATGACATACCCCAGGGTCTCTTCTAACCCTATCGCAAATTTTTTTGGGTTAGCGGTTAGGCCAGCTTTCTGAAGAGAGTCCACTGCAGCCTGCACTTTGGGTAGGTGACTTTCCCAGTCGGTACTATAGATGACAATATCGTCCAGGTAAGCCGAAGCGTACCGACGATGTGGACAAAGCACAATGTCCATTAGTCGCTGAAAAGTGGAGGGGGAGCCATGCAGACCAAAGGGTAAGACCTTATATTGATACAGCCCTTCAGGTGTGATGAAGGCAGTTTTCTTTTTGGCAGCCTCTGTTAAGGGCACCTGCAAGGACCCTTTTGTGAGGTCCAAAAAAGAAAAATACCGGGCTTGTCCTCACCTCTCGATGAGCTCATACACCCGGGGCATGGGATACGCATCAAACTTGTTGTTACAAAACCGCAACGTCCCGTCCGGCTTGGGTATTAATACTATAGAACTGGCCCACTCACTCTTTGACTCCTCAATGACATCTAGCTGCAACATTAGCTGCACCTCCTCCGATATGGCTTGTCGCCGAGCCTCGGGTACCCGGTATGGCTTTAATCGTACTTTTACCTGAGGCTCAGTGACAATGTCATGCTGGATTATGGAATTGCGTCCAGGGAGATCCGAGAACACATCCGTGTCCTGACTAACGAACTCCCTGGCCTCCTGAGTCTGTTTAGAGGAGAGGATGTCAGCAATTTTTACTATAGCAGCCGCCTCTCTTGTATCAGACAGAGGTGCCGGTACCTCTTCTCCTAGAAAACCCAGTTGCGGGCTATCTTCTGTACAGGTTTCCCTATCTTTCCACGGTTTGAGTAAATTCACATGGTAAACCTGCTCTGGCTTTCGCCGCCCTGGCTGGTGTACCTTGTAGTTTACATCTCCAATTTTGTTGAGTACCTCGTAGGGCCCCTGCCACCTAGCCAGGAACTTACTGTCCACAGTCGGCACCAGAACCGAGCCTGCCGATTATAGACCCGACTCGCTGGGCTACCTCCATATGATCCCTAACAAGAGGCAGCACTGTCTCTATCCGATCTTGCATCTGCGTAACATACTCAATGACACTTTTATGTGGAGTGGGTTGTTGTTCCCACGCCTCTTTGGCCACGTCCAAGAGACTGCAAGGGTGTCTGCCATATAGCAGTTCGAAGGGCGAGAACCCAGTAGATTCCTGGGGTACTTCTCGCACTGCGAAAATGAGATAGGTCCCAGTCCTCCCATCTTTAGACACTACCTTTTTCAACATATTTTTTAATGTTTGGTTAAACCGTTCTACCAGACCGTCTGTTTGCGGATGGTAAACGGATGTCAGTAGTTGTTTTATGTGCAGCAACAGAGTTCCCTCATCCCCTTGGACATAAAAGGGGTCCCTTTGTCAGTCTGAACCTCTTTAGGTAGTCCCACTCGGGAAAAAATATCCATTAACTCTTTAGCTATGAGTTTGGCCGAGGTATGTCGCAGTGGCACCGCCTCCGGGTCCCGAGTGGCGTAATCTAGAATGACTAAGATGTGTTTATGCCCTCCTGCGGACTTCAGTACTGGGCCTACGAGGTCCATAGCTATTCGGTCAAATGATGCTTTGATAATCGGGAAAGATACTAGGGGACTACGGAAATGTGGCTGGGGGCTAGTTATCTGGCAGGTCGGGCAAGACTTACAAAACTCTTCCACTTCTTTGATTATGCTAGGTCAGTAAAACCGCTGTAAAATATTATCCTGAGTTTTCTTCAGCCCCAGGTGACCCCCGAGAATGTGTTGGTGGGCTAGATCTAACACAAGCCTGCGATAAGCCTTGGGGACCACCAACTGTTCAATAGGCCCACCCCGTAGTTGGTTTACCCGATATAACATATCCTGATGAACCGCAAAACGGGGAAACACTTACTCTGCCCCATGTTGTTGTGGTTCACCGTCTACTATTCACACATTTTCCCAGGTGCGGGATAAGGTTGGGTCTCGACGTTGGGCGGTACTAAAATTATCCCTGGAGACATTGAGATCTGCCATTTCAGGAACCGGCGGCAAGTTCTCCATGTCTCTCACCATCACACTTAGCGGGGTTGTCTCGTCCTCCACCTGAGCCAGGCCTCCACCAATTGTGGGGTTTTGCTCTGGTAGACAGAATTAGCGGACGCAGTATAGAGGCAACAAGTTCTTTGGATCAAACAGTTCAGTGTTTTATTCTCACTTTAGGCAAGTCACTCTGTGGTCTCCTGATGCTGCTGCCACCTACACACTATGTCACCTTGCCACTCTGTGGTCTCCTGATGCTGCTGCCACCCACTGCTGGCGTCCAACGTGGCGATCGGTACACTGACCTTTGTTACCTCCTTCCTGCAGCTAATTCAGCTGATGTAACCTCTACTCCCGGCTATTATTCTCTGTAGTCCCTAGACCCAGTATCTGGCGTCCCGCGTGGTTTGCTCCGCTGATACTTGGTGTCCCCCATGTTCCAATGTGCCGATCTCGGACTTGTGGGATCTCTTGATGGAATAGAGAATTCTGGGAGGAGGATTTAATTACCTGTCTGGGTCTGGGCACTACAGAGAATAATAGCCGGGAGTAGAAGTTATATCAGCTGAATTAGCTGCAGGAAGGAGGTAACAAAGGTAAGTGTACCGATCGCCACGTGGGATGCCACGGTTGACAGATGTTAGTAACTGACAGCAAGTATGCATTATTGAGAGACAGCACTGTTAGGGTACTTTCACACTTGCGGCAGGACGCATCCGACAGGCTGTTCACCCTGTCGGATCCGTCCTTCGCTGTTTCGCCGTGCCGCCGGACCGCCGCTCCGTCCCCATTGACAATAATGGGGATGGGGCAGCGCTCCGGCGCAGTACGGCAGCTTGCGGTCAGAGGCCGCCCGACTAAAAAGTCGGACATGCAGGACTTTTAGTCCGGCGGCCTTTCGCCTTGCACTGCCGTACTGGGCCGGAGTGCCGCCCCCCTCCCTATTATAGTCAATGGGGACAGAGCGGCGGTCCGGCGGCACGGCAAAACAGCACAAGGACGGATCCGACAGGGTGAACAGTCTGTCGGATCCGTCCTGCCGCAAGTGTGAAAGTAGCCTTATTAATAAGGTCAAGTGAAGTACTGCTACTAATAAGGCCTCATGCACACGACCGTTGTGTGCATCCGTGGCCGTTGTGCCGTTTTCCGTTTTTTTTCGCGGACCCATTGACTTTCAATGGGTCCGTGGAAAAATCGGAAAATGCACCGTTTTGCAGCCGAGGCCGTGATCCGTGTATCCTGTCCGTCAAAAAAATATGACCTGTACTTTTTTTTTGACGGACAACGGTTCACGGACCCATTCAAGTCAATGGGTCCGTGAAAGAACACGGATGCACACAAGATTGGCATCCGTGTCCGTGATCCGTGGCCGTAGGTTGCTTTCATACAGACGGATCCGAAGATCCGTCTGCATAAAAGCTTTTTCAGAGGTGAGTTTTCACTTCGCGAAAACTCAGATCCGACAGTATATTCTAACACAGAGGCGTTCCCATGGTGATGGGGACGCTTCAGGTTAGAATATACTGAAAAACTGTGTACATGACTGCCCCCTGCTGCCTGGCAGGTGCTGCCAGGCAGCAGGGGGCAGACCCCCCCCCCCCCTGTTTTTAACTCATTTGTGGCCAGTGCGGCCGCCCCCCCCCCCCTCCCTCCCCTGTAGTTAACTTCTTGGTAGCCAGCCCCCCCTCCCTCCCCTGTAGTTAACTAATTGGTCTCCAGTGGGCCCCCCCTCCGTCCGCTATAGATAACTCATTGGTGTCCAGTGGGCCCCCCCTCCGTCCGCTATAGATAACTCATTGGTGGCCAGTGGGCCCTCTCCCCTCCCACCCCCTCCTAATTAAAATCGCCCCCCTATCATTGGTGGCAGTGGTGAGTACCGATCGGAGTCCCAGTGTAATCGCTGGGGCTCCGATAGGTAACCATGGCAACCGGGACGCTACTGCAGTCCCGGTTGCCATGGTAGCTTAGCAATTTGTAGAAGCTTCATACTTACCTGAAGAGCTGCAATGTCTGTGACCGGCCGGGAGCTCCTCCTACTGGTAAGTGACAGGTCTGTGCTATAAGCAATGCGCCGCACAGACCTTTCACTTACCAGTAGGAGGAGCTCCCGGCCGGTCACAGACATCGCAGCTCTTCAGGTAAGTATGAAGCTTCTACAAATTGCTAAGCTACCATGGCAACCGGGACTGCAGTAGCGTCCCGGTTGCCATGGTTACCGATCGGAGCCCCAGCGATTACACTGGGACTCCGATCGGTACTCACCACTGCCACCAATGATAGGGGGGCGATTTTAATTAGGAGGGGGAGGGAGGGGAGAGGGCCCACTGGCCACCAACGAGTTATCTACAGCGGAGGGAGGGGGGGCCCACTGGACACCAATGAGTTATCTATAGCGGACGGAGGGGGGGCCCACTGGACACCAATGAGTTATCTATAGCGGACGGAGGGGGGGCCCACTGGCCACCAACGAGTTAACTACAGGGGAGGGAGGGGGGCCCACTGGACACCAACGAGTTTACTACAGGGGAGGGAGGGGGGGGGCGGCCGCACAGGGGAGGGAGGGGGGGGGGGCGGCCGCACTGGCCACCAATGAGTTAAAAACAGGGGGGAGGGGGTCTGCCCCCTGCTGCCTGGCAGCACCTGCCAGGCAGCAGGGGGCAGTCATGTACACAGTTTTTCAGTATATTCTAACCTGAAGCGTCCCCATCACCATGGGAACGCCTCTGTGTTAGAATATACTGTCGGATCTGATTTTCACGATGTAGCTCATATCCGACAGTATATTCTAACATAGAGGCGTTCCCATGGTGATGGGGACGCTTCAAGTTAAAATATACCATCGGATTGGAGAAAACTCCAATCCGATGGTATAAAAGAACTCCAGACTTTACATTGAAAGTCAATGGGGACGGATCCGTTTGAAATGGCACCATATTGTGTCAACTTCAAACGGATCCGTCCCTATTGACTTGCATTGTAATTCAGGACGGATCCGTTTGGCTCCGCACGGCCAGGCGGACGCCAAAACGACTTTTTTTTCATGTCCGTGGATCCTCCAAAAATCAAGGAAGACCCACGGACGAAAAAACGGTCACGGATCACGGACCCACGGACCCCGTTTTTGCGGGCCGTGAAAAAAAACTGTCGTGTGCATGAGGCCTAAGGCCGAGTCTTGCAAAATAAAATGGATACAATATGAACACCTAAATGTATCTAATCTGTTGAACTAACCAACAGTTTTACAAAGAGTGAACCATTTTCAAAGGTGACATTATCTCTATAAGGAAAACAGATGACTTGTGGGATAAACAAAGCATGATAACATTTTAATTAGTTTTAAATGTGTTACTTTTAAAGGTATTGCCTGTAACCTAATACTATCACATATAATTGGAGGTACTTTACTGTGGCCATTTTCTACAGCCGTATGGGTGGTAACAATTTATCTCAGTTCACCATATTGGTAGATTTACCATACATGCAGTTGTTGGTATAATATCACCACTGTACTATATGTAACCTCTATTATCTTGTTTTATTTATATTTTGTCTTTAATGTATTTTATCTATGGTCCATCCCTCACTATTTGTGATATTTTACTTATAATTATTAAATATACTTTTTGGGACATATTGACTCCGAGTGGTTTCAGGTGTAGAGTGCCTGCCTTTAATCTATATTAAACATTAATAAATCAGTGCTCAAATAATAATACTACACAGTAGCCAAAGAGTACAGTCGTGCTGTAATCTATCTGAACAATTGGAACAATGAATGAGGAGATCTCTGGATCCATGTGAGGTCCAGGGCTGGTTCTAGCTTTGTTAGAAAGAGGTTGTCATGGACCATATGATGTCTGATTTTCACTTTTTACATCACCCATGGGAGAACCCCTTTAATGTTTTTTCTGTCCTTTACAATATGTAAAGCAGACATGAGGGGTAGAGAGATAGAAGCCTCCTTTTAATAGCACTGTAGGCAGCTGCCTACTCTGTCTACTTCTCTTCTCAAGATTTGCTTTACTTACTTCAATTATTATATATATAGTCTTAAAGGGGTTTTCCCATCTGGTAAAGGTATTGTTTTGACAAACTGGAGAAGATGAGAATGAGGGTTTACCAAACAGCTAAACAGAACAGGACATGTCCCCTTTAGTTGCTTTCTAGGCACTTCTGGTCCCTGTTGTGGTTGAGACCCATTATCATGTCAAGGCCTCGATCTATGCTCCTCTTATTTGGTGGACCAGTCCATCCCTGACTTGAATGGGGCTGTGATGCAGTTCCATGCATGGCCAGTAGTGGGTAGCACTTCTGTGCAAGATGAAACTGGGTAAAGGAGACATCGCTGTAGGTCTATCACCCTCAGGTAAATTGTAATGTACTGTAATCTCTCTCAGAACCGGGCAGCAAATGCTTAATTCCCCTACAGCGCCTCCACAGGTAACATGAAGCAATACACAGTTCTCATTAAAATAAGTGGATTATCTGTGTAATGTTTGGATATGCCAGGTCCTCCAGAGAGACACTCTTTGTAGGCACTCTGATTAAGGGCTCAGGCACATGTCCACAAATTGCAGATTCACAAAACACGAATTTCAGCCATGTGCATTCCGCATTTTGGCCAGCCCCGTAATGCGGACAAGAATAGGACATGACATGTTCTATAATTTTGCGGACCGCATGGAACGGATGTGCGGAAGCAGAGAGAGCAGAGAAGTGAATGGGTCTGCATCCAACCTGCACAAAAATGCGAAGCCAAACCATGGTCGTGTGCATGACACCTAAGAGAGGAGGGTCTTGAATAGGGGACCACCTCTAATAATTTGAATATGGGTTTTCTAAACCAGGGATGCCCATCCTGCGCCCCTCCAGCCGTTGCAAAACTACAACTCCCAACATGCCCGGATAGCTGCAGGCTGGGAGTTGTAGTTTTGGAACAGCTGGAGGGCCGCAGGTTGGGCATCCCTGTTTTAAACCATGCGGACCCAATGCACCCGATGCCACCTCAACAATAGCGCTTCTGCCCTCTCTAGATTCATCTCCTGCTCAGGAGTGATCTTTTATTCTTCCGGGGAAGCATCTGCCTCGTCTAACGGCTCGGCTGCATATTTAATGGGAAGAAAGCAGTAAAATATGAGAAGGGTAGAGCTGGTGGTGGAGTATCAGCAGAAAGCTTTAATTAATAACAATATTCATTCACACCTGGTAGAGCTCTGCATTTAGATGAGCAAAAGGGAAGCTATTAAGCCAACGTATTAAGCTTATTAAAAAGGAGGTTTTATTGCCGTTGTCTCAGTTTGCTGATGATCAGATTTTCAACTTACTGTGTGAGCTTCTGGTGAAAAAAAATGTCTTAAGTCTATATGGTATATTACTAATGTTTGTCTCTATGTATCATGTTGAAAAAAAAGAAGAGGAAAATAAAACAAAATTTTTTATTAATAATGTATATAAATATATATTGATTTCTGCAAGGGTTGTCCCTTGAAAAATAGTCTACACCAGCACCTGGATCTGAATAGTTTTGTAATCACATGTAATAAAAAATTTAGTATAGTAATGAGTTATTCCTTAAAAATCGATCTCTATAGTGCCACCTGCTGTTTATTTGCTCTTTTCCTCATCTCTCTGTCCACAAGGCTGAGGTGGTCGCACATGTTCAGTTCTATCCTTCAACTGCCATCAACCGTACCTACTCAGAGGTTCTCAGAAGCCATGTTCACACTTGACAACAGCATCTGAGGTGGAATGCCTGCAATCGGCGTTATCGCCGATCGCAGACATTAGGCACAAATGTCTGCTGTGTTAAATAGCAGGCGCCCAGCAGCTATGATGCCTGCTCCACTTTTAAAGACCCCAAACTGAGCCACACATGTACGACATGGGGTTATGTTTTGTTTAGTTTTTTCATTTTCCTGATATATTGTATGAAATACTATATGGTGCCATTAGAAAGTACAACTTGTCCTGCAAAAAACAACCCCCGTACAGCAACGTGAATAGAAAAATGAAAAAATGATGGCTCCAAAGTATAGGTAATGAATGTATGATTGCTGCGGTTGCGACCACTGGGATCCCCACTGAGAATGGTGTCCCCAAGTCCTTTGTGTGGAATAGAGCTCTAGTGTGCATGTGCAACCATTCATGGGACTAATGGAGACAGTTGAGCATTGTACTTGGCAGTCCCATAATAAGTGAATAGAGCAGAGGTCCAATATGTATGTTCTACTTAAGTAACCCCCTGTGGCCCAAAATAGAATGTACAGCGACTACAGCTTGTCCCTTGTCCTCCAAAATTTCTGTGATGATACACTTCTTAATATAGCTTCATAGTGGTTTGGCCCTCAGGTTTCCTGATGCAGACTCCAAACCTGCATTGGTGTATATGGATATACAATTAGGAGCTTATTCACATGTAATAAGCACATAGGCTCACCCTTGTGTGACAGACAGCATTTTTTTCATTTAAAGCAGCGGTCCCCAACCGCCGGGCCGCGGCCCAGGACCGGGCCCTGGAGGATGGCTTGCCGGGCCGCGTCGATCAGGGCAGTCTTTAACGCTGTGCTTATGAAGCGCTTCCATTATGGAATACACAGCCGACAGCAGAATGAATGAAAAGGATCGCGATGGTGACTAGGAGCAGGAGAGGTAAGTGTTTGTTTGTTTTTTATTTGCACTGGGGGCTGATGGCTGACCTGGGGGACATTGGGCAGACCTGAGGGGCTAATGGGGGACATTGGGCAGACATGAGGGGCTAATGGGGGACATTGGGCAGACATGAGGGGCTAATGGGGGACATTGGGCAGACATGAGGGGCTAATGGGGGACATTGGGCAGACATGAGGGGCTAATGGGGGACATTGGGCAGACATGAGGGGCTAATGGGGGACATTGGGCAGACATGAGGGGCTAATGGGGGACATTGGGCAGACATGAGGGGCTAATGGGGGACATTGGGCAGACATGAGGGGCTAATGGGGGACATTGGGCAGACATGAGGGGCTAATGGGGGACATTGGGCAGACATGAGGGGCTAATGGGGGGCTTATGGCTGACATGAGTGGCTAATGGGGGGCTTATGGCTGACATGAGGGGCTAATGGGGGCTTATGGCTGACATGAGGGGCTAATGGGGGGCTTATGGCTGACATGAGGGGCTAATGGGGGCTTATGGCTGACATGAGGGGCTAATGGGGGCTTATGGCTGACATGAGGGGCTAATGGGGGGTTTATGGCTGACATTGGGGGCTAATAGATGGCTAAAGGTTTGGGGGTCTGATCTGAGGTCTGATTAACATTGGGGGTCTGATTGCTGGTCTGACCTGAGGTGTAATGAAAAAAATGTTTTTCTTATTGTTCTCCTCTAAAACTAGGTGCATCTTATAGGGCGAAAAATACGGTACAGTGCAGCAGAGACCAGTGCAGCAGAGACCAGTGCAGCAGAGACCAGTGCAGCAGAGACCAGTGCAGCAGAGGCCAGTGCAGCAGAGGCCAGTGCAGCAGAGGCCAGTGTAGCAGAGACCATAGTCAGTTTATATAGTCGTTATATAGTGTTATATATTTTAATATGCACCTTGTGTTTTGTTATGCGCGTGAATCGGTCAGCCCCGCCCCCCCCTAAGCCCCACCCCAGAACCCCCCCCCCCCCCCCCGGTCCCTCGGAAAATTGTCTTGCATGAAACCAGTCCTTGGTGCAAAAAAGGTTGGGGACCACTGATTTAAAGGATACCTTTGATGTGGACATTTTTTCACATATGTTACCTTGAGTAAAAAAGATAGTTGCTCTAAGTTTCAATCTGTAATCTTCATTCCTTGAAGACCCCCATAGATAGATATACACTCACCTAAAGAATTATTAGGAACACCATACTAATACGGTGTTGGACCCCCTTTTGCCTTCAAAACTGCCTTAATTCTACGTGGCATTGATTCAACAAGGTGCTGATAGCATTCTTTAGAAATGTTGGCCCATATTGATAGGATAGCATCTTGCAGTTGATGGAGATTTGAGGGATGCACATCCAGGGCACGAAGCTCCCGTTCCACCACATCCCAAAGATGCTCTATTGGGTTGAGATCTGGTGACTGTGGGGCCATTTTAGTACAGTGAACTCATTGTCATGTTCAAGAAACCAATTTGAAATGATTTGAGCTTTGTGACATGGTGCATTATCCTGCTGGAAGTAGCCATCAGAGGATGGGTACATGATGGTCATGAGGGATGGCCAAATTCGGACTCAACAGACCAGGCAACATTTTTCCAGTCTTCAACAGTCCAATTTTGGTGAGCTCGTGCAAATTGTAGCCTCTTTTTCCTATTTGTAGTGGAGATGAGTGGTACCCAGTGGGGTCTTCTGCTGTTGTAGCCCATCCGCCTCAAGGTTGTGCGTGTTGTGGCTTCACAAATGCTTTGCTGCATACCTCGGTTGTAATGAGTGGTTATTTCAGTCAACTTTGCTCTTCTATCAGCTTGAATCAGTCGGCCCATTCTCCTCTGACCTCTAGCATCAACAGGGCATTTTCGCCCACAGGGCTGCCGCATACTGGATGTTTTTCCCTTTTCACACCATTCTTTGTAAACCCTAGGAATGGTTGTGCGTGAAAATCCCAGTAACTGAGCAGATTGTGAACTACTCAGACCGGCCCGTCTGGCACCAACAACCATGCCACGCTCAAAATTGCTTAAATCACCTTTCTTTCCCATTCTGACATTCAGTTTGGAGTTCAGGAGATTGTCTTGACCAGGACCACAGCCCTACATGCATTGAAGCAACTGCCATGTGATTGGTTGTCTAGATAATCGCATTAATGAGAAATAGAACAGGTGTTCCTAATAATTCTTTAGGTGAGTGTATATTCATGACCTGCTCCTAGTTTCAGACTTTTCTCATGTGTACATAACCCTCTAAGTAATACATGCTGGATCTGTGTGTTCAAGATGCTGCTGTCTTCCCCCTGCAAACTGCCTTGTGTCTGCTTTCTTTCCCACCTACAGCCTTTGTGATCTGCCCTCCTTGGATTCTTTGCCCCCTGGAAAAGTTGCCACTTCCCGGAGATCAGCCCTAACTGTGTGTAGTACGGTGGTGCAACATTAGTAGAGATGGGCGAAGTTCACTAAAATTCGATTTGGCTGCTTCGCCAAATTTTACAAAAAACTTTGTTACGAAGTGCATTTCTTTGTAAATAGCGGGTGCAATGACAGGGAACGTAACCCCTCAGATGCCACGTTCATCGCTGATCGTGGCATCTGAGATCCATATTAAAGCATTTCAGTGTCTGCTAATTAAAAGAAAATAATGTAATCATACTTACCTCATCCATTTGAGCGCGAAGAGGCTGCCGTGACCATCTTGCTTGAAGACCCAGCGCAAAATCTTGTGTGGCACATGATGGCACGTGATTGCGTGGGATCTTCAAGCAAGATGGCCACGGCAGCCTCTTCGCGCTCAATTGGATGAGGCAAGTATGATTTTTTATATTTTTACCGCAATTTCAGGGAAAGTCAAAATTTAGCTTTGCGACAAATTTTATTTTTCCAAAAATTTGTATCGAAGTCCGCTTCGTGAACTTTGATTTGCTCAACACTAATCATCGGTCTCGATTCCAAAACTGACATTGATAGGGCAGACCACATAATGTGAAGAGGGTGGAACCTATGCTAAAAGGGGAACGATTTGTGTAAAAGGACGTGATTACGGCTGGAATGTTTTTTAATGAAGGCTATTTAGAAAATTGCTCATTTTTGCATTTAGGGAGCAAATGGGCAATAATAAAAAAAATGCTACAAATATGGCCATAGTCTTCATCTCTATATTCATGTCTATGTTCGGGTGATGTCAGGTGATTTGGAGCTCTGTATCAGAAAAATGGAACTCTGCTATAAAGATAGATTATGAATAGAGTCACGCTGATTTACTTGTTCTCATTAGTGAACGTTTACTTTAAAGGCGGCTGTCCCTTAAAAATATTCTAAATTTTTCAAACCAGCACCTGGATCTGAATTCTTTTGTAATTGTGAGTTATTAAAAAAAAATCAATAAAATGTATCTGTACAGCGCCACCTGCTGTTTATTCTTTTCCTTACTTCTCTGTCCATGCTGCTGAGATGGTCGCACATGCTCGATTCTATCCTTCAACTGCCACCTAGCTCTACTGTTAGGAACTGTGATAGTTACAAGGAGAGCACTGCAAAAAAAAGGACACAGCACTTTAGTTTTAATACGGAGAGAGCTGCAGCAGAAAGGACACACCTCCTGTGAGCTTTAGCAGAAAGGACATGCCCCTTGAGCTGTGATAGGGAGAGAGCTTCAGCAGAACAGACATGCCCTCTGAGCTTTCGTAGGGAGAGAGCTGCAGCGGAAAGTACACGCCCCCTGAGCTGCCAGCTGATAATAAATCCAGCAGAGCAATTGGAGCAATGAATGGGGAATTCTCTGGATCCATGTGAGGTACAGGGCTGGTTCTAGCTTTGTTAGAGATTTTTATGTACTACATGATGTATGATTTTCATTTTTACATTAATCATGGGATAACCCTTTTAAAGCAATGGGTGAACTGTGGCCACCTTCATATCTGGGTTTTAAAAGTTTACAATGTTTGATGCTATCATTTTAAAATTATTCTCTATTTAACCCCTTTCCGACCGCCGACAGTAAATTTAAACAGCAGACACCCGGAAGTAATGTCCACAACCGGCGGTAATGTTGGTCATGTACATTTAACCCTTCAGATGCCGTGGTCAAATGTGACCGCGGCACCTGGCTGCTCTAAAACCTGGAAGAACGCACTTCCTAGTGAGCTCTTGCTTCCCACCGGCAGGGATCAGGGGAGCCAGAGCATGTATGGGGCAGCCCCTGTTCTCCTGTGTGACAAGAGGCTGCCACATACTAGTTTCTATGGAGCCCCTGTCTGTGTCAGAGCTCCATAGGAACATAGTAAATTTCTCATAGGCTCCAATGCTAATGCATTGGAGCCTATGAGACAAGACATTTAATGATTGCTTGCTATAGTTCCCTATGGGAACTATAAAGAAAAGTGTAAAATAAAAAAAATTAAAATTAAAATCACCCCCCCCCCCTTTCCCCAAAATGTAAATAAATATATGTAAGCAATACAAAAAAAAAACATCACGAGCATCGCCGCGCGCATGCTATTAAAATATTTTTCCTATACGGCAAATGGCAAAACGGGAAAAAAAAAGTCAGAATGGCCGATTTGGTTGCTTGATAAGAAAGACATACACACAGACATTGAAAAGTACAGATCGGCCCGCAAAAAAATAGCCTTCTCCGTACAAAAAAAGTTAGAGGGGTCAGAATATAGGTATGAAAAGAAGAAAATATATTTTTTCAAAGTTATTTTTAAAAAAAATTTCAGTATGAAAAGACAAGACAAACTATACATAAAGGATATCACCGTAATGGTACTGACCTGGAGAATAAACATAACAGTGGTGTAAAAACAAACAAACATATAACTGGCGGAATGGTGTTTTTTTCTAATTCCACCCCATTTGGAATTTGTTTTCCCGCTTCACATCAGAGTTTATGCAACCGTTATATGGTGCCATTAGAAAGTACATCTTGTCCCGTAAAAAACAAGCCCTCCACGGCTATGTAAATGAAAGAATAAAAAAGTTACAGCTTTGAGAGGGCTGGGAGTAAAAAACGTAAAAAATATGAAAAAATGGGCAATTTCCTGGTCATTAAAGGGTTAAAGCCGCTCTCTCTCCTTCCACTCTTGTAAAGTGCATAACTTGGAAAGACTTTTGCAGTGAAGTTGGGTTTAAAAGTAGAAACGCTCTCAGCGTCAGAGTCGCCAGAAGCAGCACTTGATCTGGAACTCAAGGACACCCTTCCTCTGAGAGGCTATGAATGTTGTAGCTGCAAATGAGCTACCAGGACTGGGCTGCTGCTCCACTGAAGTTCTCAGAAATCATTTTACAACGAATCTGCTCGGTTGATTTATGGCGTTACACCGGGGACTGAGACA
The DNA here is from genome assembly GCF_014858855.1 of Bufo gargarizans. Classification (NCBI taxonomy): domain Eukaryota; kingdom Metazoa; phylum Chordata; class Amphibia; order Anura; family Bufonidae; genus Bufo; species Bufo gargarizans. Next base: position 509,473,745 of record NC_058083.1, read on the forward strand.
CCATGTGCCGGTGACTGCTTTGTGCTCAGATACGAGATGCGCTGCTGATGCACACGATACTAAAACGCCTGCTGCACATATTTGCAGGTGCGATGTCTTCTCGCTCCTCTGCCAGTCCATAATCTAACAGTGCAGCTGATAGAACAGGTTGGAATTTGAATGCATTAAAACATCTGTCAATGGGCACAATACTGGACAAAGGGTTTGTTCACATTTCACTTTTTGCGTCCATTTAGGAGTATTCCGTGATGTATACCTCCAATATAAGCCTCCAATGTATGCCGCAGTACAGACATACGTTGGCCCAGGTGTGCACCACCAATGAGCCTCAAGCCGCACCAGGTAGGGATAAGAGAGGGGCAGCCAAAGGGCCATGGGCTGAAGGGAAGGCGTTAGGTTAAGAAATTGGCATTGGGGAATGAAGGGCATCCTTTCAGTTTTCGCCTCAGGCAGCAGAAAGGCTAGGTGCACCCCTGCGTTGGACATTGATAGTGTTGAGGATATATCAATTTTACCTGAAATAGTGTAAAAAAAAACAGAAAAAAAACCTCCTACTTACCTCATCCATTTGCTCGTGACGGGCCGGCCGCCGCCATCTTGCTTGAAGATCTGTCATGAAATCCCGTGCGCGGTGAAGTATGACATCAACATGCCAACCAACGTGATGATGTCATCACAAACTGCTTGAGATTTTGCACAAGATCTTTAATAAAGATGGTGGTGGCTGGCCCGTCGCAAGCAAATGGATGAGATAAATTTAAAAAACAAAACAAAAAAACATACTTAACACTATTACTATCAGATGCCGCGATCAGTAATGAACACGCCATCTGAGGGGTAATGACGGGGGCCGGTGCAATCGCCGCTCTCTGTCATTGCACCCACTAGTTACAAAGAAATGCGCTTTAATGTGTAAATGTGTAAGTAATTCATCATAAAGCAAATTTTTTTGTAAAATTCATCGAAGGAGAGAATCAAATTTTTGAATACTTAATTCTTCTCTAGCCATTGACAATAACAAAGCACATGGTAGACATTTTTCATTGTCCATCTGTTTAGGACACCACGGCAGACAAATCTTTATTATGCAGTAGACGCATAAGGAAAAAGTATCCATAGGTGATTATGCGTCCAACATATGTGTAAAGAGTGAAGACAAGACCCTAAGGCTGGCTTCACATAGCCACATTTTAGGGCCTGTATGAGTCTGACTCCCTCCCCTGTTGTAATTCTGAACAGATCTTGGAGATCTATCATGGTCCCGTACGGCAGAACCATGGGAGATCCAGGAATCCTGTCTGTAATATAGAGGCTAAAATGAAGCACTATCATGACCTTTTTCTATCAGAATATCTGGGGAATACACTATCTCCTTATGGACAGCGTCTTAAATGGCGTGGTGTAAATGGCAGACAACGCTCCTCTGGAATTCTGGGAAGAAGGGAAGCAAATGAGCTCTTAACAAGCTCTGTCTCTAAGGCCTCTTTCACAAAAGCATTGCACGGAATCCGGACCCATTCATTTCAATGGGGCTGAGTACATGAGCGTTGGTTTTCACGCATCTCTTGTGCGTTGCATGAAAATCGCATCATGTTCTATATTCTGCAATGTTCACGCAACGCTGGCTCCATAGAAGTGAATGGAGCTGCGTGAAAATCCGCAAGCAAGTGCAGATGCGATGCATTTTTCACGGATGGTTCCTAAGAGATGTCGTTTGTATAACTTCAGTTTTTTTATCACGCGCGTGCAAAACGCATTAAATCACATTGCACCCGCGCGATAAAAACTGAACACGATTGCATACAAAACTGAATGCCCTTGTTTGCGAAATCGCACATTTTTCACTGAACACATTCGCAACGCATCCGGACCCAATCTGCTCACGCTCGTCTGCAAGGGGCCTAATGCCGTCAGATGTAAGACAGCTATCCTATAAGTCAATGTTCGACCCTTAATTAAACCTATCCTAACAATGAGTTTAAAGAGGTTATCACATCTTGGACATTGGGGGCATATCGCGGGGAAATGCTCCCAATATCCGATAGGTGCCTGTCCCACCTATCCATAGAACGGAGCCTGCAAAGCCCCGGAGGGCACACCGTGGTGGCTTGGCTATTTCTGGAAGCTTCATAGAAGTGAATAGAGCAGTGGCCGTGGTGTGCTTCCCATTCATTTTAGTGGGACTTCCGAAAGTGCCAAGTGCATCGCTCGGCTACTTTCGGCACTTCCATAGAAATTAATGGAGGTGAACTGCGCTTGAGCGGTGCACCGTCCAGCATTTTGCAGGCTCCATTCTAAGGATAGCTGCGGGTTCCAAAGGTGGGACACACACCTACAGTATCAGACATTGGGGGCATTTTGTAGCGATATGCCCCCAATGTCCAAGATGGGATAAACCCCTTTAAGGAGCAATAAGTCAGTGGTCCTCTGGCTGAGGTGGATCAAATTGTCGGCCACTGATTGGCTGATTTTCAATTTTAAGAGGGATCAGGAAGTAGAGTCTGGAGGTGTACCAAGGAAGCACTGACACGGAAGTGACAGGGGGTGGGTATTATCTTTTTAGTCTTTTATAACCCCTTAGAGAACGTTCATATGGCAGATTTTGATGCTGTAAAAATTTGACGTGTACTCCACAGCAAACCACGATTTCTGCTGCACTTTTCTACCGCAGATTTCTGCCGCGTTGTTCACTTTTAATGGGCCCTAATATTTTTGCCCTGTAAATATGTTTTTCATGTCCTTCTCCTGTTCACAGCACCACTACATCGTGGCAGGATGTTTACATGGAGAACTTAATATTTTACTCAGTTTCCTGCTAGGTTGTAAAACCAATCCCATCATGCTTTGCTCTGTAGTGTTTCATAGGGTTTGCTTCCCCTGCCACACTGTTCTCTCTGCAGTTATCACATCCCCTACACCGCCCTTCTCCATGTTAATTAGGAGTTCCATTGACCGAGGTAATAAGATATTGTTCTACTGTGAATTCAAAGATTTGAGAATAAAATAGGCTTAATCTGGCTATGTGAAATAAAATGTTTACTAAGTGTGATAGAATGCATAAAAGACATGAAAGTAACAACAGTTACAAACTAATCACATACAGAGTAAAAATAAGTATCAATCACCTGACCTTTAACAATAAAGGAGTGAGCTCCTGTTGCCCGATCGAGGCCATCAGTGGAGCTGAGTTCTTTGTTTCATGCAATTAAGGCCCCTCCTATTCAGGATGTCCAGTGTGTAGTACGCATGTTCCGACCTATCTGACCACTCAGGAATGCATAGAAATATATTTGCGCTATATATGCTAACTGACTCACCACATTAACAAGTGATGTCTCTAATTCACTATTAAAGGTACTAATTACTGGTACACTAACAAGTAATGAAGTGAAAGAACCCATAAGAATTATAACAAAACAAAAAATCTTCTAACACAGGTATTTAATCAATCATCAAAGGTTTCTCTGATCTCCGCCATTAGAGTGGAGCCATGACAATATACTACAGGTGTTGCCCCTCTCCTAACTGCAACAGGACAAGTATAATCCTCCTACAGTAACTCATGAATGAGTCAAACCATTCTGACCCTTTATTTTTACCAACTGGAAAACCCCTTTAAAGGGATTCTGTCACCAAGTTTTGGGCTATAGAGATGCGGACATGCACGGCTAGATCGCCGCTAGCATGTCCGCAATATACCTGTCCTATAGGGCTGTGTGCTTTAATTTTCTTTAAAAAAGGATTTTAGAGATATGTAAATTAGTCTTGTAGGTTCCCAAGGGGCTCTACTAACCTTCCTGGTGCCCAGCCACGTCCGCCTGTGAAGGAGCCCAGCACCGCCTATGTCCTCCGAATCTCCTCCTTTCATCAACGATAGATTGCCATAATCTCGCGATGCGCGAGCTCATGCATGCGCAGTTCTTTCCCTGAGGCTGATGCCAGCACAGGGAAGGAACACTATACCGACACTGCGCATGCGCGAGCTCGCGCATCACGAGATTACGGCAATCTATCTGTGATGAAAGGAGGAGATTCGGAGGACATAGGCGGTACTGGGCTCCTTTACAGGCGGGCGTGGCTGGGCACCAGGAAGGTTCGTATAGCCCCTTGGGCACCTACAAGACTGAGAGCCGGGCTCCTGCTCTAACAGCCCGGACTGGCAGAAGTGCCGATCAAGGCTGTTTAACCCCGTACATGCCGTAGGCAATGGTGCCCGCCACATGTTAGCGGTCACATAGGGAACGGACTCCCTCTGTCTACCATCGGCACCCTGTAAATGCGATCGCGGGGTGCCAATGTGTGTATAATCAGGCTGGGACCTGGTATAGGCCTCAAGCCTGCCTTGAGTGTTATCCAGCAGGTTGTGCCTCTCTGGCGCAGCCTGCTGGTCAATGTCAGTAAAGCACTGACATTAAAATGCATTGCATGTTATAGTCCTCTTGTGGGTCTATTAAATGGTTGAGAAAAGTAAAATAAAACATTTATTAAATAAAAAATTCCAATAAAAACTTTTTTCCTTTGAAAAAACGCTTTTCAATAAAAAAAAAAAAAGCAAAAATAAAATCTCCCCCACATGTTTGGTATTGTGTGTCTGTAACGACCTGGTTAAGGTGAACGTTGTAAAAGAAATGCCAGAATTGTTCATTTATTCTTAGTTGCCCCCCAAAAAACATAATAACAAGTGATCAAAACGTTATTTACCCCAAAATGATACGAATGAAAACTACAAGTCATCCCAAAAAAATCAATTCCTCACGCAACTCAATAGAAACAAAAATAAAAAAGTTATGGGTCTTAGGAAGCGGCGATGCAAAAAGATTTTCTTCTTTTTAAGAAAAGGGGTTTTATTGCACAAAAGTAGTAAAGCGTAAAAAAACTATATGTATATTATAAGAATGTTATATTAAAACTATATGTTATATGTTTATAACGTGAAAACTGAGTGGCAGTTTTTTTCCCATCTCCCTCCCAGAAAGAGTTAATAAAAGGTAATCAGTAAGTTATGTGTACCCCAAAATGGCACAATTAAAAACTACCATTAGTGTTGAGCACGAATATTCGTATTGCGAATTTTTATCGCGAATAGCGGCACTTCAAGAATTCGCTAATATTTAGATTATAGCGCTATATATTCGTAATCGCGAATATTCGATATTCTTTTTTTCACCAGCACACATGATCCCTCCCAGTCTATATTAAATGGCAAGGGAACTTGACCACATTGGCTTTTTGCGTCAAATTACTCTATTCAATTGATTGTTTCAGCCCTACTATAGTGTACCCCATAGTCCTCTGTGTGATCTCCGGACACTGCCCTCCATACATAAACCATACTGGAAAATAGACCTCTCAGATACCAATCACACAACAGCGCTCCACACGCCGCCCGCAACGGTCTGCTCTCTTTCCATATCGGGCACATCGAGCCTGCCGCACCATGTGCTGATTCCTCCAAACCAGAGGGCAGCAGGACTGGCGGGGTTTAGCAGCGACTTTCTCATCCTCCTTTTGTCTGTGAGGAGGCACCGCACACACACGCTGGGCTCCGGCCATCGGCTGCACTCAGCTGTCCTCTGCCCATCTGAGCACAGAAGCCAGTGAGGAACCAGCTTGCCTCGGCCCGGGTCTGGAAGTCACGGTCCCCCGCTGCCTCCAGTGCGCAGCCTGTATCATTGATCGCAGGTCAGGCTGCTGAATAAGCCTTTAGCTGCGAGGCTTGGCTATACACGGGTAGTGTCACACAGCCCAGGCCAGACTTCACCAGGAAGGGGCTGACAGGCACAGGGGAGCACCTGCACTGTCCAGGGCCGTCTTTAATATTGCTTGGACCCTGGCTAAAAATTTACTTGGGCCCCCTGGATCCCGCCTTCCTACACCCTCTGCACCATCTGCAGTTCAGACCGGGGCTCGTCTCACCCTAGGATTACAGTGCACCCCAGCACCCCACAATATGCAGTATAGCACCCTATAGTATACAGCACCCCACAGTATGCAGTATAGCACCCTATAGTATACAGCACCCCACAGTATGCAGTATAGCACCCTATAGTATACAGCACCCCACAGTATGCAGTATAGCACCCTATAGTATACAGTACCCCACAGTATGCAGTACAGCACCCTATAGTATACAGCACTCCACAGTATGCAGTATAGCACCCTATAGTATACAGCACCCCACAGTATGCAGTATAGCACCCTATAGTATACAGCACCCCACAGTATGCAGTATAGCACCCTATAGTATACAGCAACCCACACTATACAGTATACAGAACCCCACAGTATACAGCACCCTACAGTATAGCACCCTATAGTATACAGCACCCCGCAGTATGCAGTATAGCACTCTATAGTATACAGCAACCTACATTATACAGTATAGCACCCTATAGTATACAACACCCCACAGTATACAGTATAGCACCCTATAGTGTACAGCACCCCACACTATACAGTATACAGCACCCCACAGTATACAGCACCCCATACTATACAGTATACAGCACCCCGCAGTATATAGTAGAGCAGTATAGCACCCCACCATATACAGTATACAGTAGAGCAGTATAGCAATACACAATACACAGCACCCCACAGTATATAGCACCTCACGGTATACAGTATACAGCACCCCAAACTATACAGAATACAGCACCCCACAGTATACAATAGAGCAGTATAGCACCCCACAGTATACAGTAAAGCAGTATAGCACCCCACAGTATACAGCACCCCACAGTATGCAGTATAGCACCCCACAGTATACAGCACCCCACAGTATACAGTAAAGCAGTATAGCACACCACAATATACAGCACCCCACAGTATACAGCCCCCCCACAGTATACAGTAGAGCAGTATAGCACCCCACAGTATACAGCACCCCACAGTATACAGCACCCCACAATATACAGCACCCCACAGTATACAGCACCCCATAGTATACAGTAGAGCAGTATAGCACCCCACAGTATACAGCACCCCATAGTATACAGTAGAGCAATATAGCACACCACAATATACAGCACCCCACCGTATACAGCACCCCACAGTATACAGTAGAGCAGTATAGCACCCCACAGTATACAGCACCCCACAATATACAGCACCCCACAATATACAGCCCCCCCACAGTATACAGTAGAGCAGTATAGCACCCCACAGTATACAGCACCCCACAATTACAGCCCCCCACGCAAACATCACCCCATAGTATTCAGTAGAGCAGTATAGCACCCCACAGTATACAGCACCCCACATTATACAGTAGCTTACAGTATATTAGCATAAAAGCCCCTGTCACCTTTTCCTGATGTAATCTTCACATAAAAAGCTCCACAGTTAAGGCAAACTTCTCCTGCAGCAACACTCCTGGTAGAAAGAAAGGGCCTTTGATTACCCTATAGCCATGTGACCAGTAATATTGCTAGGTTACTGGTCACATGGTGATGATGTCATTTAAGGTCCTTTCTCACAGTTCGCTGCCTGGAGTGCCAGCAGGCATGGCATGGCAGCAACCCCCTGTGTAGCTGACACATGGGGTAGTGGCCAGCAGGGCTCAAGAGGGAGCTGCTTTGTGCCCCCCAGGAGTCTCTGGGCCCAGGGCAGCTGCCCCTTTTGCCCCTTGTTAAAGACAGCCCTGACACTGTCATCCAGCAGGGCGGAGTTTGTAGTCTGTTTTGAAGGCAACATGTGTTCTCGAGTTACATAGAACTGCTGGTAAACTTACCCCACAAAACGAATGCAGCTATGCCTTATCTTTGTGGACTTGACATAGAAAATCATATCCTGTAGGTTCAAGAAAAACGTACAGTTATCCGGTCCTATACAATGCAGATGTCTGGAGGGGGAGAAGATTTCAGGGCTTCCAGGGAGAGATGGGGTAGATAGATAGATAGATTATAGCAGGATGGACCACATGTATATACTGTACAGTATCTTTCTATCCCATCTCTCCCTGGAAGCCCTGAATTCTTCTCCCCCTCCAGACATCTGCATTATATAGGACTGGATTACTAAACGTTTTTCATGAACCGAAAGGATATGATTTTCTATGTCAAGTCCACAAAGATAAAGCAGAGCTGCATTTGTTTTGTTGGGTAAGTTTACTGGCAGTTCTATGTAACACGAGAACAATGTTGCCTTCAAAACAGACTACAAACTCCGCTCTGCTGAATGACAGTGTAGGTGCTCCCCGGTGCCTGTCAGCCCCTTTCTGGTGAAGTCTGGCCCGGGCTGTGTGACACTACCCCCCGTGTCAGCCAAGCCTCGCAGCTAAATTCTTATTCAGCAGCCGACCTCGATCGATGATCCAGGCTGCGCACTAGAGGCAGCCACCGAGGACCCCGCCAGCAGCCAGGGATGGTGACTGAGTCATCAACGAAGGGCGGGGAACTGATCCCAGCGGCAGAGCTGTTGACACTTCCAGACCCAAGCCAAGGCAAGCTGGTTCCTCACTAGCTTCTGTGCTCAGATGGGCAGAGGACATCTGGGAGCGTGTGTGAGGCGCTGATCATGTATGGGTGGGGCGAGCGGCGGTACTTATGCCTCCTCACAGACAAAAGGAGGAAGAGAGAGAGCTGCTCTGCTGTTCAACCCAGTCAGTCCTACTGCCCTCTGGCTTGTAGGAATCAGTACACGGCATGGCAGTGTTCTTCTCCAGACTTGATGTGCCCGATATGTAAACTGAGAGCAGACCGGTGCAGGCAGCATGTGGAGCTAATGTTGTCCTAATTTATTGTGGGCTTTACAAACTTAAAATACCTTTGAAAAAAAATATTGTCAAAGGAAAATATAGCATTTTGTATGCATGGGAGCACATTCCTGCTTTAGACGAAGAACCTGCTGCTGTCAGAGGTGTCTAAGTTTATTTTTGGTGTTGCCCCGGTCTGGTGGGGGCCTATTCCTGCGAACACATTCCTGCTGCAAACAAAGAACCTGCTGCTGTCAGAGCTGTCAAAGTTTATTTTTGGTGTTGCCCCGGTCTGGTGGGGACCCATTCCTGGGAACACATTCCTGCTGCAAACAAAAAAACTGCTGAGTTAGGCCGACCTTTGTGTAGGCATTAGACTCTACCATTACCATGTGCCTGCTGCTGTCTGTCCTGATCATGCTGAGTTATGTGTAGGCCTTATATTTCACCGTTACATTTACCTGCTGCTGTTGTCTGTCCTGATCTTGATGAGTTATGTGTCGGCCTTATACTACAGCGTTACCATTTACCTGCTGCTGCTGTCTGTCCTGATCCTGCTGAGTTAGCCCCAGATATGTGTATGTCTTATACTACAGCGTTACTATTTACTTGCTGCTGTCCGTTCTGATCCTGCTGAGTTAGGCCCAGTTATGTGTATGCTTTATACTATAGCGTTACCATTTACCTGCTGCTGCCTGTTCTGATCCTGCTGAGTTAGGCCCAGTTATGTGTATGCCTTATACTACATCGTTACCATTTTTCTGCTGCTGTCTGTCCTGTTCCTCTTGAGTTTGGTCAAGCTATGTGTAGGCCTTATACTATACCGTTAACAATTGCCTCCTGCTGCTGCTGCTGTCTTTCCTGATCCTGCTGAGGACTACCAGCATGGACCACTTATTCGCCCTAGGACTTTGTCAACTATCGAGTATTAGAATTCTCTTAAACTGGTGTGCATGCTTCATTTTTGCGCATGTGCTCTGTTCATCATATATTGTCAATATTTATATATTATTATTATTTATTATTGAAGCGCCATTCATTCCATATCGTTGTACATATGATATGATATATATATACAGTAAGGTCCATAAATATTGGGACATCGACACAATTCTAACATTTTTGGCTCTATACACCACCACAATGGATTTGAAATGAAACAAACAAGATGTGCTTTAACTGCAGACTGTGAGCTTTAATTTGAGGGTATTAACATCTAAATCAGGTGAACAGTGTAGGAATTACAACAGTTTGCATATGTGCCTCCCACTTGTTAAGGGAACAAAAGTAATGGGACAATTGGCTTCTCAGCTGTTCCTTGGCCAGGTGTGTGTTATTCCCTCATTATCCCAATTACAATGAGCAGATAAAAGGTCCAGAGTTAATTTCAAGTGTGCTATTTGCATTTGGAATTTGTTGCTGTCAACTCTCAAGATGAGATCCAAAGAGCTGTCACTATCAGTGAAGCAAGCCATCATTAGGCTGAAAAAGCAAAACAAACCCATCAGAGAGATAGCAAAAACATTAGGCGTGGCCAAAACAACTGTTTGGAACATTCTTAAAAAGAAGGTCAGCAACACCAAAAGACCCGGAAGACTACTGAAAACAACTGTGGTGGATGACCGAAGAATTCTTTTCCTGATGAAGAAAACACCCTTCACAAGAGTTGGCCAGATCAAGAACACTCTCCAGGAGGTAGGTGTATGTGTTTCAAAGTCCACAATCAAAAGAAGACTTCACCAGACTTCACCACAAGATGTAAACCATTGGTGAGCCTCAAAAACAGGAAGGCCAGATTAGAGTTTGCCAAACGACATCTCAAAAAGCCTTCACAGTTCTGGAACAACATCCTATGGACAGATGAGACCAAGATCAGCTAGTACCAGAGTGATGGGAAGAGAAGAGTATGGAGAAGGAAAGGAACTGCTCATGATCCTAAGCATACCACCTCATCAGTGAAGCATAATGGTGGTAGTGTCATGGCGTGGGCATGTATGGCTGCCAATGGAACTGGTTCTCTTGTATTTATTGATGATGTGATTGCTGACAAAAGCAGCAGGATGAATTCTGAAGTGTTTCGGGCAATATTATCTGCTCATATTCAGCCAAATGCTTCAGAACTCATTGGACGGCGCTTCACAGTGCAGATGGACAATGACCCAAAGCATACTGCAAAAGCAACCAAAAGGTTTTTTAAGGGAAAGAAGTGGAATGTTATGCAATGGCCAAGTCAATCACCTGACCTGAATCTGATTGAGCATGCATTTCACTTGCTGAAGACAAAACTGAAGGGAAAATGCCCCAAGAACAAGCAGGAACTGAAGACAGTTGCAGTAGAGGCCTGGCAGAGCATCACCAGGGATGAAACCTAACGTCTGGTGATGTCTATGCGTTCCAGACTTCAGGCTGTAATTGACTGCAAAGGATTTGCAACCAAGTATTAAAAAGTGAAAGTTTGATTTATGATTATTATTTTGTCCCATTACTTTTGGTCCCTTAACAAGTGGGAGGCACATATGCAAACTGATGTAATTCCTACACCGTGCACCTGATTTGGATGTAAATACCCTCAAATTAAAGCTGACGGTCTGCAGGTAAAGCACATCTTGTTTGTTTCATTTCAAATTCATTGTGGTGGTGTATAGAGCCAAAAATGTTAGAATTGTTTCAATGTCCCAATATTTATGGACCTTACTGTATATATATACACTCACAGTGAGGTAGAGATGTATGATGTAACCGGCTGATTTGATACGTGTCACACCAGGTACTAAGTAATCATTTGTAAAGGGATGAAATACTTATTTGCATAACTGTATATATACATTACAGAGTGTTGGCGAGAGATACAAAAGTAATGTAGACATTGTACCATTTCTTGAGTATGGCCATCTTCGTGTGCCTGCCATTAAACTTCCGCCATAGCTCGAAAGGGATCCCCCTCACAATGGCCTGCTTCTCAGACTGGACCCGGGTCCTGTCATAGCCCCGCTCCAACATGCGCTGCAGGATAAAGATGCAAGCATATAATCCCAATTTTTTTAAATACAAGTATTGAAAATAATGTTCTCAAGATAACAGCAAAAAGTATTTAAAGGGAACCTGTCACCGGGATTTTGTGTATAGAGCTGAGGACATGGGTTGCTAGATGGCCGGTAGCACATCCGCAATACCCAGTCCCCATAGCTCTGTGTGCTTTTATTGTGTAAAAAAAAGATTTGATACATATGCAAATTAACCTGAGATGAGTCCTGTCCCTGACTCATCTCACATACAGGACTCAACTCAGGTTAATTTGCATATGTATAAAATCGGTTTTTATACACAATAAAAGCACACAGAGCTATGGGGACTGGGTATTGCGGATGTGCTAGTGGCCATCTAGCAGCCCATGTTCTCAGCTCTAGACCCCAAATCCAGGTGACAGGTTCTCTTTAAGTCTATGAAGGAGAAATATCAGATTTAATGTTACCGTTATAAGATCGGATTGTATCACGATTGTATGTGTGCGGGGTCTGAGAATAGGATATTGGCCAGCTGAGCAGAGATGTACCTGTCTAGTGAAGTGACGGTACGGTATTGGGTGTACAGCTGGTTCGCCTCCCCGTGGTGCACCCTGGGTAACTCTACAGTAAATGAACCAGCAAATATTGGCTGTCAGACAAAGAAAGCTTCTCCTGAGTCCTGACCAACGGGACACAAACTTTAATCTATAGACTGTGTTTGTGGGTGTGTGTGTGGTATATAGTGTGCGGCAGGAAAATGGATGTGCAATGTGCATGTGAGAGATATTTCTCTGCTGTCCAAATGTAGATGCTACAGACATAGTGCTGTGATGTCACAACAATACTTAGTGCACCAATCAGTAATATCTATTGAGAACTGATAAAATGTGAAGTTGTATGTATTGCGAAAAAACATTTGCATCATTAGCGCCGATTTTCGCAATCACAAATATTTTAAAACACTCTATAATGTAATCAAATACACTGCTGCAATGAGAAATTACTTACAGTGATCAGGAGTTCTTCCTCACTGTCGCGAAAATTGCTGCCAACGATTTTTTCTAATCTCATCAAACTTCGGGTAGTTTGAAAACAGTTGCTAAACTAGACCACGCCCGTTTTGCGCATGTGCAGTATGCGAATATTACATTGCCGATTTTTGTAATGAAGAAAATAATGAATGGAGATCGCGAATTCTCAAATTTGCGAATATATGACGAATATTCACCCAAATGATTGTGAAATATCGCAAATTCGAATATAGCCCCTGCCACTGATCACTAACTACCATGTGTCTCCCAAAAAACAAGTCCTAGGCGGGAAAATAAAAAAGTTATAGCTCTTGGAAGTCAACGATAAAAAAATAAGACCCAAAACAGGCTGGTCACTAAGTGGTTAAAAAACACAATTTACAGAGATACGTATTAAAAAAGCTTTGGTGAAATATTGAATAGGTTTTGTAATTATTCACTGAGGGATTCCTTCAGGATAAATTAGACTGCTGATGAGCAACAGGCATCTTCCCCAGCAGGAGGCACAGCTGATTTTCTACTCTCCTGTGTTAATCAATATGAAGCATAGAAAAGGCCTGCGGCTTGTGTTTATATGTGCCATCACGACGTCAGGCCCAAGTACTCTTCAAGCCCAGTGCAGGAATGTAGCAGTAATATTTATATAGTACTGCAACGGATGGGACTGGTCCGAGGTGATGGAATAACTAGTCATTGCTTCAGGTATCTTTCTCTGATAGAGATGCAGAAAGCCTGTCTCACAAGGAAAGGCTTGGAGAGGAGCCACGAGGGATCCTCATCAGGACCCAGATAGATAGAAATACAGATAGATAGATAAATAGATAGATACATAGATAGATAGATAGACAGACAGACAGACAGATAGATAGATAGATAGATAGAAATACAGATAGATAGATAAATAGATAGATACATAGATAGATACATAGATAGATAGATAGACAGACAGACAGACAGACAGACAGACAGATAGATAGATAGATGCAGAAAGCTTGTCTCACAAGGAATAGCTTGCCGAGCAGCCACAAGGGATCCTCATCAGGACTGAGACAGATAGATAGATAGAATTAGATACAGATTAGATAAATAAATTAGTTATATAGATAGAATTAGATACATATTAGATAGATAGATAGATAAGAGATAGATAGAGAGATAGATGCAGAAAGCCTGTCTCACAATGATAGATTTGCCGAGCAGACACGGGGGATCCTCATATGCTAGATAGATTCAGGACTCAGATAGATAGATTAGATTTGAGACGGATAGATAGATAGATTATAGCTAGATGTACATTTATATACATATGTCCACTATATATATATATATATATATATATATATATTTAGAATAATGCTCATTATTCTCTGCATTGCAACAACTACATTATGTGATTGCCTGTTTCCAGACACAGTGTTATGTTGTTAATAAAGTTCTGATAGAAAAGAAAAGGCAGGAAGGGGCGGAGACTTGCTGCACAGCTACAGAGAGAGAGAGCTGAGAGAGAAGAAAGCCAGAAGCAGAAGTGCTGAGATCCTGATCTTGCTGAAAGTTATATTCCTATGTTGTGCCGTTAAGTCTGAATACAACCCTCTTGTTCCTTGTGCTAGAGGCTCTGCTCTCTCTGCAACCACCACGTCCTCTGTACTTTCATTGACAGGGTCAGGCGGTGAAAACGTCATCACACATGGTCCTGTCAATCAAAGTGGAGTGGGTAAGGCAGTTGCAGAGAGAGCGGAGCCTCTAGGTGTAATGGTAACGCCCCCGTTGCTCCTAGAGGCTCATTTGCATATATTAAAACTTAATTTTTCTCAGCAATACGGGCGCAAATGAACATGGGACCAACACAGATGCCTTCAGCTGCCAAACGCACATGTAACAGGTCAGCCAGTGTCATAGGGACAAATCTGCTGACAGTGTATAACGGCTGTAGTCGATGGTGACCTGATCACTCTCTAGTTCCCTCGGATACTTTTTAAGCAATTAGTGAGTACCTCATAGTCAGAGGAGCGCCCCCAGATTACGGATGTCTTCCCCCTGCCTCCAGCACATGATATGAATGCTTTGGTTAAGTGCTTATTGACCAGAATGATCACAGAAACAGATTTACCAGTTGTAACCTTGTTTAATGATATGTTGCCGGACTCAGAACCTTGCTGAGCCTGTGATTCTTCACCGGCTGAGTCCGCATGATAGATCACGGCAGGAGGCTGATGGTGTAATCGCTCAATGGCAACCGCTGACACCTGCAGCAGCCTCATCCCCTCTGAATGTATCACAGAGACGCACAGGCATTCTGCAATATAGCGATCCCGGCACACGAGCCGGTGCGAGAAGTCAATTGTGAACTATCCTGCATTTTATATAGGGAGTGTAACGTCAGATTCCATTTTATGTGAATCCCCAAAACCTACTGCTGGACTATATTGGCTTTTAGGATAGTGTATGTTCACATGGGTTTTGCAAGTCCAGTAACACGTGTTTCGAACATTCATGTAAAGCAACAAAAAAAAAAATATAATAATAATTTTTACACCAAGAGCATTAAAAGGTTTCTTTCTGAGATTTTCCATCCTCTGGATAAGTTATCAGTATGTTATCGGTGGGGGTCCGACACCTGGGACCCCGATAATCAGCTGTTTGAGAAGGGACTGGCGCTCCTGTGATCGCCGCGGCCTTCTCTCAGCTCACCAAGCACAGCTTACGTACATTGTATAGCGGCTGTGCTTAGTTTCACGCTCATCCCCATTCGCTTCAATGGACCTGAGCTGCACCTAGGCCATGCGATCGATGAACCTAGCCTAGAGAAATCTGGAGAAGGTCGCAGAGCTACTGTGACGTCAGTTCCTTCTCAAACAACTGATTGGCGGGGTCCGGGGTGTCAGACCCCAATGCGCTCTTCTCATTCAAGTCAATGGGAGTAGTGCTACAGTGAGAAGCTCAATCTGAATAGCTGATCGGCATGTAGGACATTCTCCAGTCAGCTGGTGATGGCCGATCCTGAGCATAGCCAATTACCTAATAAAAGGGAGACAACCCCTTTAGCATCCAGGCGAAAAATTGTAGGACAAAGTTCCTTTAAATAGGCCACTGGGCCTGACATCATCTTCTGATGCCGGATGCTTTGGTAGATGCATGCCACTGTGTAGCACAATTGAGAGCAATGCAGCCAGCTGAAAGCTAGAAGACGGGGCAGCAGGTGAAGGCACATCCGCTTGTCTAGGAACTGGGAATGATCATCGAGGAGCACTCCTGTCAGTCCTTAACCGGAAAGAGGTAACAAAACAGTAAACAGGCAAAAGAAAGTAGAAAATATCAAACCTATGGTATCTGATCTGCTCAGTGTGCTCAATGGAATTGGGGCTAATAGTACTGAACGTCTGGCAATATACTTTCTATATTTATAAGTATACAGAGGAGGATGGGGCTATCAGAATCATACACTTAGACCCAGGTAGTCCATTGTCTTAGGCACATGCTAGTCATCTTTCATCCAAAGTAAGACTTTGGCATCCTATAACTGAGTGTTGGGGGAAGAGTAGCAGTTAAAACCTACAAATATTGTAGTTGCCTATCAATTTTTTGGAAATCATCTCCTACTAAAATGGGAGAAGAGCCCAAAGAGCAGAAACACAGGATAGATCACGGAGGGAAAAGCTCAGCAAAAATTCATCATCAAGGAAAAATAACACATAAACAGCATCCAAAGTCAGATCCTTGATGCTACCAGTTGTTCATACAAAACATCAGATTCAAATTAAGTGGGTGGCAGTTTGGGGACAAGAGCGGTATCAGAGGTAGACGAACTCTGAACTCTGACTGCAACATATTTGACAATCAGATTCCATGCCCACAGCATAGCTGCCCATTCATCTGAATCCGTGTCAGTGGCAAAAGACTAAGCAGAAAAGACGGAGCCCACGGGATAGTTCATAAATCATAATCAAAAGGAGAGGAGAGGAGGAAGGGTCAATGAAAGGATATGGGTGAGAGAAAAAGGGGGGCTTCACAGCTAACAACTGATGTCGTCATATACCGAGTGTCACTTATACTACAGCAAATACAAGAAAGTTTTATTCTACTTTATTTTCATATATTTTATATGTTATTTATAGATAGCAGTTGCATCTGCTCCAGGACCCAAAAACCTATATGTCACCTCAGAAGACACTAGAATAATAAATAGCACAAGGTAGGTGGGGGCCATGGTACAAATTTTGTATTGGGGCTTAAGGACTTCTCAAGGTTTTTGAATCTTAATTAGGTATCCATGACCCCCTCGCCATGCTCCTGTGCCAAAAAACACCTCATGGACATCACAGGTCTCCTTAGCCAGACAGGAGAGCCACTGAATAGAATAACTCCAGCTGTAGGACTTATAATGACCCTGTTTAATTTTAATGGGCAGCATGTAATACCACATTTCTCCTGTAGTGGTCACTGTAGAATTTCAGATGGCAGAGCTGTAACGATCCACAGATCACCAGCAAGTCTTTATTTAGAGAAGATGACTGGATCATCAATATTACAATGGTGTGGGGGGACAACTTCTGACACCCCTGCTGATCTGGAATAGAGTATATGTAGGGCGGCTCACTGTGACAAAAAAATGAGGTAAGGTGCTCAATCCAGACTGAGCGTACCCGGCGCTTGTAGTGGGGAAAATAGATATGTAAGTAAAGGGATGGCACTCAAGTCATAAGTTATGCATGGAGAAAACTATTTATTAGAGAATGGCTAAGTGGGCCAAATAGCATGTATGTGAAATAATACAATTAGTAGCAGATCCTAGGATATACAAAAGTATTAAATGAACATTAGTATGAAAAAATAATGATAATATAAAATAAAAAAGTTAAAAATATATTGTAATCAAAAATGTGATCCAAAATAGAAAAAAAAAAAAAATATATAAGTTTGATAAACCTACTGAAGGTAGGTGTAGATGTCCAGTCCAATAATATGGTATCCAGGAATAAAATAAGGGATATGGTATCCAAGAGTTAAATAAGAGATAAGTACCTTCTTAAAAGTTGCTAGTCCGGAGCAAACCTCTTTTTCAAAACCTGCAAAGTTTTCCCGCCAACAGCCTCCACGTGGAACGCCGACCATAATCGAGCGGGAGAGCGAGCGAGCGGAAGTGACGTCACCGAAAGTGACGTAAAGCCGCAAAATCACCAGGCAGA
The DNA here is from genome assembly GCF_014858855.1 of Bufo gargarizans. Lineage (NCBI taxonomy): Eukaryota > Metazoa > Chordata > Amphibia > Anura > Bufonidae > Bufo > Bufo gargarizans. Next base: position 509,491,662 of record NC_058083.1, read on the forward strand.
GCGAACATCCCCGCGGACGGGAACACTACACGAGGACGCCATCCTCCCGCCAGGAGCCGCTTACTAGCCTACTATTGGACACCAGGAGGGTAACGTACTTGCTATCATTAGCATCGATACCTATTACTACTTATTATTGCTGGATTACAAATAAGAGGGCTATTTGACTAAAATTGGATGCTACCTTACTAGCAACTTTTTAGAAGGTACTTATCTCCTATTTAACTCTTGGATACCATATCCCTTATTTTATTCCTGGATACCATATTATTGGACTGGACATCTACACCTACCTTCAGTAGGTTTATCAGACTTATATTTTTAATATTTTTTAATATTTTGGATCCCATTTTTTTTACATTATATTACAATATATTTTAAACTTTTTTATTTTATATTATCATTATTTTTTCATACTAATGTCCATTTAATACTTTTGTATATCCTAGGATCTGCTACAAATTTTATTATTTCACATACATGCTATTTGGCCCACTTAGCCATCCTCTAATAAATAGTTTTCTCCATGCATAACTTATGACTTGAGTGCCATCCCTTTACTTACATATCTATTTATCCCTGCTGATCTGCCACAACATGAGTGCGGCAGCCACTTCATAGTATATCAAACACAGCGCCATAGATTGTATAGTGGCTGTGATTCATTTGAATGGAATTGAGCTGCAGATAAGCCATGTGGCTGATGGATGTGATGTACATTTTTGACTATGAGGCGTTCAATGCAGCACTGCGGTTCCTTCAACAGTAGATTGGTAAGGGTAACAGGAGTCAGGCATTTTGTGTATAGAGCTTCTACGCAGCCTTATGTGTCTTCCACGTTACAGCGACAAGCAAACTCATCTCTTCTACTGTTTGTAGTTTAGTGAGACGAGGGAGTACATGACTGTAGGATCAGACTACACATATGATTTATTTTGTAGTCTGTTACCATGGAGACACATAGGACTGCATAGAAGCTATAGACACAAAACAGTAGGAGATTTCTGATGAGAACTGTTTGCAAAGCTGACTTTTTTATTTTTTATTTTACATGGGGTGGGTTGGAATATGGACATATGCAGTGTCCTGAAATACACTGCAAAGCATTGAAAGTGTAAACATTGTTGTATTTCATGTATTATGTGCACATACTACAAATCCCATATGGTTTTATAGGAAGAGAGAGGTCCCATGTGGCCAGTCAAGGCTGGCTCCACCATTCCTCTCTAGGAGGAAGATTCTGGAGTTAATGGCTCCCTGCTGAGGAGTGAGGAGGAGCAAGGAGCAGCTCTTGTACGGAGATTGTATTCATCTATAGACTAGAAGCAGTTTTATGTATAAACCCTTAGAAGGGAAAAGATCTATAGAAGGTTTAACTGACAGAAAGGGATTGCGGACTTGGCAAATGGCAAAGAAGGTAATCACTGCTTAATCTGGCTACAGCATCTTCTGCATGTGATGGAAACACTGTAAGCTACAAGCTGCCCATCATAACCAAAGGTGGGCCCCCTGTTCAGAGACTGTATTCCTGTGAGGATACTGTGGATATCATATAACGTACATATACTTTATATACTGTATATATATATATATATATATATATATATATATATATATATTTACAGTGGATATAAAAAGTCTACACACCCCTGTTAAAATGTCAGGTTTCTGTGCTGTAAAAAAATGAGACAAAGAAAAATCCTTTCAGAACTTTTTCCACTTTTAATGTGACCTATAAACTGTACCACTCAATTGAAAAACAAACTAAAATCTTTTAGGTGGAGGGAAGAAAACAAGAAAAAACTAAAATAATGTAGTTGCATAAGTGTGCACACCCTCTTATAACTGGGGATGTAGCTGTGTTCAGAATTAGTCAATCACATTTAGAATCCTGTTAAATAGGAGTCAGCATATACCTGCCATCATTTAACCCCTTAAGGACACAGGGCGTACAGGTACGCCCTTGTGCCCTGGTACTTAAGGACACAGGGCGTACATGTACGCCCTGTGCATTTTCGATCACTGCCGTGCGGCTGGCAGTGATCGGAACCCGGTGCCTGCTCAAATCATTGAGCAGGCACCTAGGCTAAATGCGCGGGGGGGTCCCGTGACCCCCCCATGTCAGCGATCGCGGCAAACCGCAGGTCAATTCAGACCTGCGGTTTGCTGCGATTTCTGCAGTTTATGATCCCCGCGGTCCCTGACCACGGGGATCAGAAACTTTAGGATTCAAAATGTTGTCCAGTATCCCTCCCCCCTGCACCCCTGAGTTATTTGAGCACGGTGGGAGGTGCAGGGGGAGGGTTGCGGGCGGTGCGGGAGGCGGGCGGTGCGGTAGGCGGGATCGCGATCCCCCGCCCGCCTCCCATTGCGTAATCGTTGGCGTCTAGTGGGTATACCAGGGTGCCAGCACATTGCTGGCACCCTGGTATAAACGGCTGACATCGGTGATGCGATGTCAGCCGTTTAACCCTTTCCATACAGCGGTCCGTACGGACCGCTGTATGGAAAAGGTTAACAGCTCAGGGAGCTCCCTCCCTCTCCCATCGGGGGGCTGCTGTGCCTTTGCAGTCCCCTGAATGGAGAGGGAGAGAGCTTCCAGGCAGCCCCCCAAGCCCCGTCCTTACCCTTCCCCGTCTGCGCAGTTCTGGCCACTACTGAGCAGACGGGGAAGGTTCCCATGGCAACAGGACGCCTTCTCAGGCGTCCTGCTGTCCATGGTTCTGAACAGATCTGTGCTGAAAGCATAGATCTGTTCAGACAAAGTGTAAGTAAAATACAGTACAGTACAATATATATTGTACTGTACTGTATTATGCAGATATCAGACCCACTGGATCTTCAAGAACCAAGTGGGTCTGGGTCAAAAAAAAAGTGAAAAAAGTGAAAATAAAGTAAAAATCAAAAAACACATTTATCACTGATTAAAAATGAAAATAATAAAATTCCCTACACATGTTTGGTATCGCCGCGTCCGTAACGACCTGATCTATAAAACGGTAATGTTACTTTACCCGAACGATGAACGCCATAAAAATAAAGAATTAAAAACTATGATGAAATTGGAATTTTGCCCACCTTACTTCCCAAAAAAGGTAATAAAAGTGATCAAAAAAGTCGCATCTACGCCAAAATTGTAACAATCAAACCGTTATCTCATCCCGAAAAAATCATACCCTACCCAAGATAATCGCCCAAAAACTGAAAAAGTTATGGCTCTTAGACTATGGAAACACTAAAACATGATTTCTTTTGTTTCAAAAATGAAATCATTGTGTAAAACTTACATAAATAAAAAAAAGTATACATATTAGGTATCGCCGCGTCCGTATTGACCGGCTCTATAAAAATATCACATGACCTAACCCCTCAGATGACCACCGTAAAAAAATAAAAATAAAAACGGTGTAAAAAAGCCATTTTTTGTCATCTTCCGTCACAAAAAGTGTAATAGCAAGCAATCAAAAAGTCATGTGCACCCCAAAATAGTGCCAATCAAATCGTCATCTCATCCCACAAAAAATGAGACCCTACTTAAGATAATCGCCCAAAAATTGAAAAAACTAGGGCTCTTAGACTATGGAGACACTAAAACATTTTTTTTGTTTTAAAAATGAAATTATTGTGTAAAACGTACATAAATAAAAAAAATTGTATACATATTGGGTATCACCGCGTCCGTGACAACCTGCTCTATAAAATTACCACATGATCTAACCTGTCAGATGAATGGTGTAAATAACAAAAAAAAAAACGGTGCCAAAAAAGCAATTTCTTGTTACCTTGCCGCACAAAAAGTGTAATATAGAGCAACCAAAAATCATATGTACCCTAAACTTGTACCAAAAAAACTGCCACCCTATCCCGTAGTTTCTAAAATGGGGTCACTTTTTTGGAGTTTCTACTCTAGGGGTGCATCAAGGGGGCTTCAAATGGGACATGGTGTCAAAAAACCAGTCCAGCAAAATCTGCCATCCAAAAACCGTATGGCATTCCTTTCCTTCTGCGCCCTGCCGTGTGCCCGTACAGCGGTTTACGACCACATATGGGGTGTTTCTGTAAACTACAGAATCAGGGCCATAAATAATGAGTTTTGTTTGGCTGTTAACCCTTGCTTTGTAACTGGAAAAAAAATATAAAAATGGAAAATCTGTCAAAAAAGTGAAATTTTGAAATTGTATCTCTATTTTCCATTAAATCTTGTGCAACACCTAAAGGGTTAACAAAGTTTGTAAAATCAGTTTTGAATACCTTGAGGGGTGTAGTTTCTTAGATGGGGTAACTTTTATGGAGTTTCTACTCTAGGGGTGCATCAGGGGGGCTTCAAATGGGACATGGTGTCAAAAAACCAGTCCAGCAAAACATGCCTTCCAAAAACCAAACGGCGCACCTTTCACTCTACACCCCGCTGTGTGGCCGTACAGTAGTTTACGGCCACATATGGGGTGTTTCTGTAAACGGCAGAGTCAGGGCAATAAAGATACAGTCTTGTTTGGCTGTTAACCCTTGCTTTGTTAGTGGAAAAAATGGGTTAAAATGGAAAATTAGGCAATAAAATGAAATTCTCAAATTTCATCCCCATTTGCCAATAACTCTTGTGCAACACCTAAAGGGTTAACAAAGTTTGTAAAATCAGTTTTGAATACCTTGAGGGGTGTAGTTTCTTAGATGGGGTCACTTTTATGGAGTTTCTACTCTAGGGGTGCATCAGGGGGCTTCAAATGGGACATGGTGTTAAAAAACCAGTCCAGCAAAACCTGCCTTCCAAAAACCAAACGGCGCACCTTTCACTCTACGCCCCGCTGTGTGGCCGTACAGTAGTTTACGGGCACATATGTGGTGTTTCTGTAAACGGCAGAGTCAGGGCAATAAAGATACAGTCTTGTTTGGCTGTTAACCCTTGCTTTGTTAGTGGAAAAAATGGGTTAAAATGGAAAATTAGGCAATAAAATGAAATTCTCAAATTTCATCCCCATTTGCCAATAACTCTTGTGCAACACCTAAAGGGTTAACAAAGTTTGTAAAATCAGTTTTGAATACCTTGAGGGGTGTAGTTTCTTAGATGGGGTCACTTTTATGGAGTTTCTACTCTAGGGGTGCATCAGGAGGCTTCAAATGGGACATGGTGTCAAAAAAACAGTCCAGCAAAACCTGCCTTCCAAAAACCATACGGCGCACCTTTCACTCTACGCCCCGCTGTGTGGCCGTACAGTAGTTTACGGCCACATATGTGGTGTTTCTGTAAACGGCAGAGTCAGGGCAATAAAGATACAGTCTTGTTTGGCTGTTAACCCTTGCTTTGTTAGTGGAAAAAATGGGTTAAAATGGAAAATTAGGCAATAAAATGAAATTCTCAAATTTCATCCCCATTTGCCAATAACTCTTGTGCAACACCTAAAGGGTTAACAAAGTTTGTAAAATCAGTTTTGAATACCTTGAGGGGTGTAGTTTATAGAATGGGGTCATTTTTGGGTGGTTTCTATTATGTAAGCCTCGCAAAGTGACTTCAGAGCTGTAGTGGTCCCTAAAAACTGGGTTTTTGTAAATTTCTGAAAAATTTTAAGATTTGCTTCTAAACTTCTAAGCCTTGTAACATCCCCAAAAAATAAAATATCATTCCCAAAATAATTCAAACATGAAGTAGACATATGGGGAATGTAAAGTCATCACAATTTTTAGGGGTATTACTATGTATTACAGAAGTAGAGAAACTGAAACTTTGAAATTGGCTAATTTTTCCCAATTTTTGGTAAATTTTACATTTTTTTATGCAAAAAAAAAATATTTTTTTTTACTTTTTTTTACCAGTGTCATGAAGTACAATATGTGACGAAAAAACAATCTCAGAATGGCCTGGATAAGTCAAAGCGTTTTAAAGTTATCATCACTTAAAGTGACACTGGTCAGATTTGCAAAAAATGGCCTGGTCCTAAGGTGTAAAAAGGCTGTGTCCCTAAGGGGTTAAAGTGCTTCTGATTAACCCCAAATAAAGTTTAGCTGCTCTAGTTGGTCTTTCCTGAAATTTTCTCTGTCGCATCCCACAGCAAAAGCCATGGTCCACAGAGAGCTTCCAAAGCATCAGGGGGATCTCATTGTTAAAAGGTATAAGTCAGGAGAAGGGTACAAAAGAATTTCCAAGGCATTAGATATACCATGGAACACAGTGAAGACAGTCATCATCAAGTGGAGAAAACACGGCACAACAGTGACATTACCAAGAACTGGACGTCCCTCCAAAATTGATGAAAAGACGAGAAGAAAACTGGTCCGGGAGGCTACCAAGAGGCCTACAGCAACATTAAAGGAGCTGCAGGAATATCTGGCAAGTACTGGCTGTGTGGTACATGTGACAACAATCTCCCGTATTCTTCATATGTCTGGGCTATGGGGTAGAGTGGCAAGACGAAAGGCTTTTCTTACAAAGAAAAACATCCAAGCCAGGATTTGCAAAAACACATCTGAAGTCTCCCAAAAGCATGTGGGAAAAGGTGTTATGGTCTGATGAAACCAAGGTTGAACTTTTTTGGCCATAATTACAAAAGATATGGTGCGAAATTAACACTGCCATCACCAAAAGAACACCATCCACACAGTGAAGCATGGCGGTGGCAGCATCATGCCAAGGGGCTGTTTTTCTTCAGCTGGAACTGGGGCCTTAGTTAAGCTAGAGGGAATTATGAACAGTTCCAAATACCAGTCAATATGGGCACAAAACCTTCAGGCTTCTGCTAGAAAGCTGAAAAGCTGAACATGAAGAGGAACTTCATCTTTCAGCATGACAACGACCCAAAGCATACATCCAAATCAACAAAGGAATGGCTTAAAGGGAGTCTGTCACCTCCATATGACCATATGCAGTGCTTACATGGCTCTGTAGCACACCTATACAGGATTGTAATAATACCTTTGTCTTTGCACCAGCAGGAAAAACGAAGTTTAATTCATATGCAAATGAGCACTCGCACGTGCCCAGGGGAGGAGTTCAGTGTGTAGGTGCCCAGGCTGCTCTGCCTTCTTTTCACTTTACTCCTCCCCAGCCTCTTCCTTTGCCTGCCCTCCAAGTCTCTTGCCTCATCGATAGGGCAAAGGAAGAGGCTGGGGAGGAGTAAAGTGAAAAGAAGGCAGAGCAGCCTGGGCACCTACACACTGAAGACCGCCCCTGGGCACTATTTTGTATATATATTTTTCTTATTTCACTTCCCCAACTTAGACTATTGTGTTCTGATTCATCACATAAAATTCAGATTAACAAACCATTGAACTTAAGGCTGTAATTTAACAAAACCCGAAAAAAAAATTCAAGGGGGGGGTAAATACTTTTGCAAGGCACTGTATATATTTATATATTTTTTTAAACTTTTTTATAACTTTTTATACTTTTATTAAGTCCTCTGAGAAGACCCGAACATGCAATCGTTAGATCTCTTGTCCCATAGGTTGCAATGAATTAACATTGCAGCCCATGGTAGTAGCCACAGATTCTTCAGTGGGACAGAGGCTACTACAAGGTTTTCCCCCATTACAACACAGGGAAGCTGTTTAGGCCTCAGGAGGGCAATGCTCCTGGGGAGAGCCCCCTCAGATGCTGTGGTCACAATGTTATCGCTAATCGCAGACATTAGTCCTAGGTGTCTGCTTTTTAGAACACAGTGGCTATGGAACCCGCTGCTTTCAAGAGTGGATCCCATTTTGAAAAAGACTGGACTTCCGCTGTACATGGCAGAGGTATGGAAAGGGTTTATTGTCTAATTTGTAATCAGCTCTTTAACACACTACAATACCGAGGGATACTACAAGGCGATGTGTGTCACTGTATGCCTATTCAGTGGCATAAACTGTAGTTTTCTGTCATAGTTATATCTCCTGATATAAGTAGGCAAATACTCCCGATAGAGGCCTTCAATGGTTGGTAATAATGAATAGGTTTTCCAGGGAATATATTTTTTTTTGTAAAATGAGGCAGAATAATAACAAATATTTATTACTCACCAGATCTGCTGTTTTTCATGACACTACTTTGGTCCTCACAGCAGTGACCCACCTCAAAGTGGTGGTAATTGGGTGAGAGGATGATCCAAGCCATTTCCTGTGGATGTATGGACTATAAAGTGGAGACCAGCGGGGACTGGAGTAACGATGGGATGGCAGCAGCGGGGGGGTCGGTGAGTAATGATTATTTGTTGTCTTTAACCCATTCTGCTCCATTAAAAAAAAGAATTCCCCTGGAAAAAAAACAAAAACATCCAATTTCTGAGTGTGTACAAGGTTCTTTGGAATGTGTTTATTCATGAAGGTGTGTGCTCATCTGCTATTTAGGATTTGGCCTGGACCGTTTCCTGACTTTCTATCCATGTTGAGAATTTGGAGCTCTGTGTCCAAAAAAAGAAATTTTTCATGTATTGCAATTTAAGAATTTATCGTATTTTTTTAGGAATCTTGTAAATGTTAGCATTTTATATGGCAAATTATATGTTTTGTAAATTTATGGCACTATATCTCATGGCTTATATATGTTTCACTTTCTATTATAAGGTAGTAAATCTATATTTCAGGCTGTTAAATTCTTAAGTATCATTTAACATAAACTTTTCACACATTAGTTTACTGGTAAATATTGATTCATTTGAAAATCAAATTTGGCATAAAATGATGCTTTTTTCCTGGATTATTTAAATTTTTAATTTAATTTTTTTTTTACTTAAAAGAGTCGTCCAGCAAGATCCAAGTTGTTTTAATCTGTTTACAATTTTAAGTAATTGCACCTACTCATATATTTCTGTACCATAGCTGCCTGGATGTCCCTTTACCTGCTCCAGTAATGGGGCACTTCTGGGTTGGTTGTGGCAAGGCTTTCTCTTCTTTTTGTGGCAGCATGTGACTAGGATTGAGCAAATCACACTTTGGATCATGGATCCGAAGTTGCTTCGGCCAAAACTTTGTTTTAAAGCTATACGGAGATCCATCATGTATGGGCTCCGCTGAGGTGAAATTCGTTATCTCTGAAGTCGTGCAAGAAGTCGGCATTCGATTATTCAAATTAAAAACTATTTTAGAACTGGTATCCGAAGTTGGCTTCAGTACCCAGGTACCAGTAGGTACCGAAGGCGACTTCGGATCCTAGTTTTAAAATTGTTTTCAAATTATTAAATCGAAGTCTGAAGTTATTCACCGAAGTCTTGTGAGACTTCAAGGATAACGAATTTCACCCATACATTTGAATGCTGTACGGAGCCGGATCTCTGTACAGCATTCAGACAAAGTTTTGTCGGCTTCTCTCAACCCTTTATGTGACTCTGGACTTGGGATGAGCCACATAGCCTTTTCGAAAGCTATTTTTGAAAGTCCCATAAAAATTTATAGAAAGCGCACCGTGCAAGCGTGGCCACTGCTGCATTCACTTCTATGGGACTGCCAGAGAGGGTCAAGCATGCATGACTGCTCTCCACTGACTGCGAGAGTCCCTGGTTTGGAGATAGATGCAGGTACCAGAGGTGTGACCCGTACCTATATGACAAATGGTGGCATATCCTAGTGATATGCCGCCAATATCTAACAACCCCTTTAACTTGACCTGCTTGGATTTTAAATCTACAACCTGTCAGTTTGATGATGTGGGTTTCCAACACGGATTTCACCCCTTTGCAAGGCAGGTTGTGCAGGAGATTTATATTGATGACCTATTCTCAGGATAGGTCATCAATATACGATCGGCGGCGGTCCGTCACCCGACACCCCCACCTATCAGCTGTTTGAAGAAGAGGCAGCGGTCAATGCTAGCACTATTTCCTCTTCATTACACTACTAGTCATCTCCCTTGCAGTGGTCAAATAAATGGAGCAAGAACTTGTAATTAGACTCTCTTCTGAGACGATGGGCAGTGTAAGGAAGAGGAAGTAGCGCTCATATGGAGCACTGTCTCCTCTTCAAACAGATGATCGGCAGGGGAGCTGGGATTTGGACCCCTGCTGATCTGATATTAATGACCTACCCTGAGGATAGGTTATCAATATAAAACCCCTGCATAACCTCTTTAAAATCTGCTGCAAAATCTGCACAATTTGGTGTGGATTGTGGCACTGAGGATTTTTAGGCAGATATTCTGAGGATTTCACGGCACTGGCTTCCCGTTTCTTCTCCAGGCCTGCAATTTTCTGCTGGGCTCCCTTGGTGTAATCATCTGGTTTGACATGACTGCAGCCAATCAATGACCATGGTGTAGATCGGATTCCCTTGCGTCATGTCACCATTTGCCATGATGTAGCAAGAGTTGGTCACCGCCTCAGACAGTGATTGGCTGTGGTAATGTACAACCAGATGTTTACACCAAGGCATCCCAGCAGAATATCGCAGGGATGGAAGAGAAGAAGCGGGGATCCAGTGCCGGGAGGTAGGTAAGTAATGTCCCTTTTACAGATCCGTCCAACTAAGCAACCCATTTAAAAGGAGGCTGTTACCAGGTATAATGCCTTGTAGGGCTAGCTTACTTGAATCTAATGATACCTGCCATATTTTACATGAACTAATAAAGTAAGGCAAGTCCTCAATACTGGTGCAGGGGCTACACTGCATTTCTTATGGTAGAGCCCTTGGCATCGACACCCCCATGCCAAGATGCCAACAGAATAGAAGGTATTTCTCGTCCGGGTGAGCTGAGCCATAATTTTTGTATATAGATTTCATGTCTAATCAGGGCATATAAATGCCACACACAGGGGTCCTCATGTCAGGAACCCATCTTTATCCAGAGCAGAGAAGTGGACTCATGTGAGATATGTTCCCCTCATTTATTTACAAGGACACCATGTAATACTTAATTCGCCCTGTAGCGGACACTGTAGGAAGAATGCTTACCCTCCTGCCTGTCTTAGATAGTACAGTTAAAGGGTTTGTCCACTCCCTTCATATTGATGACCTATCCTCAGGACAGGCCACCAATATCTGATTGTCGGGGGTCTGACTTCTTGCACCCCAACCAATCAGCTGTTTGGGAGCAGTTGGTTGTCAGAACTAGGTACCGGAAGTACACAGCTCTATTCACTGTCTAGTACAGGGATCGGCAACTTTCAGCACTCCAGGTGTGGTGAAACTACGACTTCCTGCATGCACACTTGCATGGCTGTTCTCCGAACTCCAATAGAAGTGAATTGAGCATGCTGGGAGTTGTAGTTTTACAACAGCTGGAGTGCCAGAGGTTGCTGACCGCTGGTCTAGTATGTGGAGCTCCCATTCACTTCAATGCGAGCAAGGCTGCAGTAACCAGCTCCATTGACAACACAACACAAGGAGCTCTGTACCTTGAGCAGCAGGGCTACTATAGGACAGCTGATTGGTGGGGGTGTGGGGTGTCGGATTCCTGCCGATCAGATACTGATGCCTTAACCTGAGGATAGATTATTAATATAAAGGTAGTGGAAAACCCCTTTAACCAACCTTTTAAGTCCCTCCTTCACACATTTCATCTACTAGCTTTGGGTAAAGATACATGCAGTAACTGCACTGTTGGAAAGCATCGATGCTGCATGACAGGCGAAATAAGCATAAACCTACAAGACACTTAAAGGGACATCAGAAAATGACCTTTTGCTTAAATCACGTTTTTGTGCAAAACATATTTTTGGGGAATTTTTGGTGAGTTTATTAAATTTTCCATGTCACTATTTTAGCCATTATCATTATCACCACAGGTGGAATGACAAGTAACACTTCTGTATAGATAACACATTATCCACTATCCACAATAGATGATGTCACAGCTTATCTACTCCCTCCTGACCTCTGCACAGGTCACAGAGCATGCCTAGAAAACTCTCCCATAGAAGTCAAGGGGTCCCATCTAGACCATGTGTAAGATGCCCTCAAAAGACAGGAAGTCTTAACATAATATAGGCCTAGTGGTCAGTGTGAAAACTGCAGAATTTTATTTATCTTTATTTTATTTTTATTTTTTTAAATAGTGACATGGACACATTTTTAAAAACCCCAAAATCACCATAAGTTCTTTAAAAAAAATGTGTTTCACCAAAAAATGTGATTTAAACAATAGGGAATTTCCTGATGACACATTCCCTTTAATGTTGCATCAAGCAGAACAAAGTGGGTCTGTATCCCGGCAGGGCAGAACACCTGTGACAATGCGCGCTTGTTTTCCGTAGCTGACTGATTACATTAAGCATGCTAATTGGACAGAAGTGGCTTTCTTTAAAAGAAAATAGGAATTCACAGCTTCGTTGCTCCTCAGAACAGTGAGGTGTGCTGAGGCTGCGACTGAGACTTATGAGAAGGCAAACACCAAGCAGCACCAATACTAAAGGCAATTCCTTCCAACTCCAAATAACAAATATGATAATCTGTCCTCCTTAACGAACAAGGTTTAATGATATGGACATCTTCCAGGGAATTTTTAAAATCATTGTGAGCTAAAAATTATTTTTTCAATTGGTCTTTAATAAACATTTTCGTCAGTTTTTGTGATACCTGCAGTTACAAATCACTCTATTTGCAGACTGTCCCCGCTAAGTTCCATCAGCTGATGGTTTATGTAAAGCCTTATCTCTGATCTCCTGACCTCATAAACACTCATTGAAGCCATATTCTTATCAATTTGATAAAGAGTTTTGCTTCAATGAGTGTTTGTAAGGTTAGGAGATCAGAGATAAGGCTTCACATGAGCTGTCAGCTGACGGAATACTGCGGAGAAAGTCTGTAAATAGACTGATTTACTGACCATATATATCACACAAACTGCTGAAAATTTTGAATAAAGACCAATCAAAAAAAATATTTTTAGCCCAAAATGAGTAAATGCAATCATAAAAAAATTGCCTTAAAAGGTGTCCATGGCCTTTAAATTTAATGAGTTTGTCATGTGTTATGATGTGACTTTCCATAGGGCTACATTTAAGTCTTCAGAATTTCAGGAACAGCTGAAATGAGTTGATCCATTTTCCAAATGAGGGCAAATATTAATCAGTTTATTAATAAGAGTTGCTTCGTCAGACTGACATAAAGGGTATATACACCTTCGGAGGCTATTTTGTTTTATGATTGCATGTTACTAATTTTTTGCTAAAAATCATTTTTACAATTGTCCTTTATTAAAAAATATTGAGCTGTTCTGTCACAAAGGGCTAACAGTTTTTTTTTTTAGCTGTGTGACTGGTACTTTCACTTTGTGCCGGTCATCTAATAAACCTTATCTCTAAACTACTAAGAGGTCATTAACACTTATTTAAGCCACAATATTATCAGTAAGATGAGAACTGAGCTTTAATGAGTGTTTATAAGGTCAGAGACCAGATATAAGGAGCCCTTCAGCTCCTAGTCTCATAGAAAAGACAGAAAATCCAAAGGCTGCTTCTAGAGCATCTCAGCTGTGTACAGAAAAAAAGAACAGCATATTTTTAATAAAGACCAATTTTAAAAATTATTTTAGCACAAAATGAGTACAATGCAATAATAAAAAAAATTGTCCCCAAAGGTATACATAGCCTTTAAGTCTTCAAAATTTCAGGAACAGTTGAAAGTTAACCCATCTGAAAAAACCCCCAATGGGGGACATTTATGAAGACCAGCAATTTATGAAGACAACAGACATGAAGTCCTCTGCAGCCACATTTGTGCTTTTGTGGATTAACGAATAATGTGGAAGCATCTGATTGGTCGCTATGGCTGCTTTTAGGAGCTGTTCACATGAAGTTTTTTTTGTCAGTTGAATCTGAATGTGCCAAAAACCTCTGGAGAGGGCTTGATGGAAATTGCCCCAACAGTTTTTTCTTGGCCATTCCATTCTTTCTCAGTAGGGCTACCTGAGATAGTCAGGTCTCTGCATTCTGGTCAGTGGGATCTGAGACCCACACCAATCATAAGCATATTCCCTGTCCTGTGGATAAGTTGATAAGACAGATGATAGATAGATATGAGATAGATAGATAGATAGATAGATAGATAGATAGATAGATAGGAGATAGATAGAAGATAGATAGATAGATAGATAGATAGATAGATAGATAGGAGATAGATAGATAGGAGACAGATGATAGATATGAAATAGATAGATGATAGATGAGATCGATAGCTGCGGCGCGACTATGCTAGGAGAGACACACTGCTAAGCCACGCCGCGTGGTGACACAACAGCGTCCTTAGCAACAGGATGCAGTGCTTTGTTTCTCCCCTCAGCAGGCGTGTGCTGGAGAAGACTATCAATGGGTTGATTGCTCAGCTGCTTTACACCTGTGTGCTAGTGTTCTGACTAATGGGGAGCTGAGTCATGACCTATCAGGTTCTGATCCTGGAACTCGCAGCTCTATTTAAACCCCTTCCTGGTCTTATACCAGTGCCACTCACTAGCTGGGTACCTGGTTGTGTATTTGGGATTACTAGAAATGTTTTGACCTCGGCTTGTCTTTTTGACCACTCTCTGGCTAACGTATTGGGACTGAGTTTCCTGTCTGGTTCTGATCTCGGCTTGGTTATTTGACTACTCTCTGTCTCTGGATTTGATACGGTGTTGTCCCCCTGGTCCTGACCAATTTCAGTATGACTCTGTCTCTGTTTCTTGTTTTTGTCCCTTGATGTTGTTTGTCTCGCACCTTAGCAGAATAGAGAACGTCGACCAGTGGCGGACTTGCTACTTAGAGCTTGCACTGCAAGCAGGCAGGGAAAGCAGGCGGGGTTCCAGTTAGGGCTCACTGTCTGTGTCTGTCCCTACCTAATGACATTACATAGACAAACAGATAGATAGACAGAAGAAAAAAAAGAAAGAACAATTTTGATAGATTAGATAGATAAATAGATAGATAGATAGATAGATAGATAATATATTTGAAATAGATTAGATAGATAGATGAAATATATGAGATAGATTAAATAGATTAGATAGATAGATAAATAGATAGATAGATTTCTACTATTCAGTGACTTCATGCACTAGTGGCATTTTTATAATGTACATTATACTTTTATGTAGCAGGAAGGCTCCTGGGAAGTCAATATAATTTGTATACATTGCAGATAAATTGTATTAAGCAAAAGATGACATTCCCTTGATGGAATTAAAAGGTGTAGGCCGCCGTCAGCCATTCCGAATACCTTGTCTTCTTTCAAACAAATGAAATTGTTGCTATTATGTAAAATCACAGGGAAGTCAGGAAAGGTCACTGCTTCTTATGAATGAGTAATGAAGAATATCTCACATCCTCGAGCTGTGGAACTAATAATGATACGAAAAGAGAAAAGGAACCCAAAATGTATCACCGCAGAGGTGCGGCGGGGTCATATGCAACTTAAACACGGAGCTCCTATGCACCAACATGGCATCAATGTGTGTAAATCACTCAGGACCTTTTAGACAAGTCTATTTTTTAACTAGAAAATGGGCAGAGACTCTGTTTGTAAGACTTTATAGACATAACCAACAAGCCAGGGTACTTACATATGGGCTAGGGAAGTGGACCGAATCTATGCCCTGGGGTAATGGACTCTGACTACTTCCCATACAAATTTCTGGGTGCAGAGGTGGCCTGGCAAGGCATGTGCCTTGAGTACTGGATACCAGGGCAGTGCCAACAAGTCTTAACTAGGGTATGGATTAGGACAGGAACCTAAATCTTTACCCCAAGTAAAGGAAAGTCATAACTAGAGATGAGTGAAGTATTCCAACATTCAATTCGGCTATTTCACTGAATTTTACAAACAAATTAGCTTTGTGACTAATTATTTTGTCATAAAGTGCATTGTACCCCTCAGATGCTGCATTCATAGCTGATCGTGGCATCTGACATTGTAAAGTAAATAAAATAGAATCACACTTTCCTCATCTCATTTGCTCACAAAGCCGCCACCATCTTGACTGAAGATATGGCGCGAAATCTTGCACGGCTCATGATGACATCATCACGTTGGCCGGCGTGGTGACTTCATACGTCACTGCGCATGGGATTTTGTGCAAGATCTTCAAGCAAGATGGTGATGGCCAGATCGTCGCAATCGAATGGATGAGTTAAGTATGATTTTTTTTATATTTTTTTTTACACCATTCCAGGGAAAATTGATTCGCTACCACGAAGCACAAGGAAATTTGGCTTTGCTGCAAATAAAATTTTCCCTAAAATTTGTATCAAAGTCGCTCAACACTAGTCATAACCATGGCTCAGAGAATAAATTTTGCTCCAGTTTTTGCTTTGAGCTAGGCTTCAAACACTGACAATGACAGTCCTTGCTTGAATAGGACACATGGACCCCATGGGTGTGGGGCTCTCTTAGGACCCACTTTTATGTTTCAGACCTGGTGGGTCTATGATTGACATTATAGCTAGGAGGCTTTTTTAAGAATAGGTTATCTTCATGACAATAAGCAGAGATGCTCCATACAATTTTTAATGATGCTTGTGAGTAATACTTCAAGCTTTTCAGTGTTTACTCTGAGTACAAATCTTTGCTTTTATTCTCATGGAAAAAAAATCTTTCAAGGGTTCTGCGTATTTGGGACCTTGTGTAAAATGGCTAAATAGCTATGGACAAGAGATGAGGTTCACAGAGTTTTCAACTGTCCTTTGAATGTAATCACTGGGACCACCGCCAACTGAAAGAATGGAATACCTTCATTCCCCCAAACTAGTGCTGGCAGTGCCCAACCATTTCTGTATTTCATCGTATTATGTAACTGCAGTGTCCTGGAAGTCTACTGCAAAGGGTTAATGTACTTTATGCACTGTGTATGTCCCATAGGCTGTATATGGAGAGATTCGAAGTGTCCTAGCTTTTGTGTCAAACCATTTCCTCTAGAGGGAGGAAGTTGTATCAGTCTAGTGCTAGCTGTAAATAAGTAAACATCTAAGAGCAGTAAAGAGCAGAATTACACAGGGAGATTTGTTGCCCTATGCATCATAAGCAGCCAAAGCGTCAGCATATGTGTCAGCCCTTCCCGGAAAAATAATTTACTGAATCCAGCAGAAAGTTCAGCGGCCATACAAGGAGCATTGCAGAGAATCTGAAAAAGGTAACACAACTACTGTATATTCTGGCTACAGACTTCTCTGCATACTGGTGAGTGTAAATAGCTCCAGGTTCTCATCATATCAAAAGGACAGAAGGGTCATCTGTTCAGAGACTGTATTCCACTGAGGATACTACAGGGCTAACATATAGCCAGAGTGAGATAGAACAGAAATTTAGGAAGGTTGTGCAGACATAAGAAAAAGACTCAGACCTCTATCTGGAGGATAGGTCATCAATGAAAATAACTTGGACAACCCCTTTAAGCATCATGTCTGGCGGAAACCAGGCACTGCTCATCACCTGCCCAATACCATCCCTATAGTGAAGTATGGTGGTGGCAGCATCATGCTGTGGGAATGTTTTTCAGTGGCTGGGAGAGGAAGACTGGTCAGGGTTGAGGGAAAGCTGAATGGAGAAAAGCACAGAGACATTTTTAATGACAACATGACCCAGAGCACTCTAGATCCTCAGACTGGGCTGAAGGTTTGTCTTCCAAGATGACAATGACAATGACCAAAAGCGCACAGCCAAGACAACACAGGAGTGGCTTAGGGACAACTCTGTGAATGTCCTTGAGTGGCCCAGCCAGAGCCCTGACTTGAACCCGATCAATCACCTCTGCAGAGACCTGAAAATGGCTGTCCACCTATGGTCCCCATCCAACCTGACAGATTAAGAGGATCTGCAGAGAAGAATGGCATAGAATCCACAAATCCACATGTGCAAACCTTGTAGCATCATACCCAAGAAGACTGGAGGTTGTAATCACTGCCAGAGGGCCTTCAACTAAGTTTTGAGTAAAGGGTCTGATTGCTTATCCTTCTCAATAAATTAGCAAAGATTTTAAAAAGTCTGTTCACTTTCACATTACGGGGTATTAAGTGTAGAATGATCGGGAAAGACTTGTTTTTTTTTATTTTAGCACATAACAAAATGTGAAAGAAGTGAAAGGTTCTGAAGACTTTCTGAATGCACTGAATATCTACTGTATATATTTCTACTGTGTCTACTATGTGCTATTAAATCCATAGACAAAAAACAGGCATACATTTTATTCCATACACTGTATATACAGTAAATTAAAGCTATAAAAGCTATAAAGACCTATAAAACCAAAAGTAGAATTCCCCATGTGTGACCTTTTTTTGCAATAAGTATGAAAATGAAAATAAACTATGGAAGTTCTCAATCCAAAATCACCTGCCTCATACATTCCTGTAAATGTTTTGTAACACTAAGACAGATGTATGTGATTTATCTTAGAAAGTACCTTCATTTTGTTCCCTCTCTGGACAAATTAGAAGAAGAAAAAAGAGAGGAAAAAAAAGAAAGAAAATAAATTAGAACATATTTTAAAAAGGGAAAAGTAGAATAGAAAAAAATCAAGAAGGGAGGGAAAGACAGAGAGAACATCTGGGGAATGTACCATATGCTGAAGCATTGTCTTGTCCTTCAAAGTTATCCTGCCCTTGAAGTGATTTGTCAATGGGTTTCCCAATGACTGGGAGAATATTGTACGCGTAGCCATGGTCGAGGGTGAAGAATAACCAAGGGATCATAAAATATAGAGGTAAAGTACAAATCTATTAGAGGAGGGGATATACATTTGAGAGAGGGGGAAAGAAAGAGCTTTGGGCTCTTTTTTTTTCTTGCCAACCGCTGAACTGATTAGAGTGTAATTAAGGCCATAAAGCCGTTAGATTATCCACCTGGTTATTCACTAAAGTCGCGGGCTAATCAGGCAAATTAGCTGTTGCAGACTGCACGTTGAGGCTAGAGCTTGCCTGATTAATGAAGTTTATTGGGAGCTGTTAAAAGCATTAACTGAAGAAAATCTCGGCAATTCGTCATATTTAAGCAGTGGAAATTAAATCTCGGCATGCAAATGAGAGGCAAGTTTTTTTTTTTTCAAAAAAAAAATCCTCTTTTAGAGGTGACTGTCTTCTAATATTTTTTATTTTTTTTTACTCTCTCTTTTGTTACCTGCTGATCCTTTCATTCTGTCTCAGCATATTG
Source organism: Bufo gargarizans (assembly GCF_014858855.1). Taxonomy (NCBI): domain Eukaryota; kingdom Metazoa; phylum Chordata; class Amphibia; order Anura; family Bufonidae; genus Bufo; species Bufo gargarizans. Next base: position 509,510,676 of record NC_058083.1, read on the forward strand.
TGCGGACCAGCATGTTCTGCTACAAAACCAGCATGCTTAAACGAGAGGGGGTAAAGAGAGGGTCGAAAGAAAAAGAAAACATAAAAAGTTTCCAAACAGTGCTTTGACCTCCGCTTTGCCCCTCTCGGCACTTCCTTAGTTGGAAGTCATAATAAGGTCAGGGAATTTTCTTTTCTCAGGCTCTTGGGGCCTGCTTTTTATTTTATTAATATGCTTTTTTAGTCTGGATATTTTTGCAGAATTTTTGTTTTAAATAATAAATAAATAAAAAAATGAGTATCGAATGATGCTGTATTGAAAGGGTTAAACTGTCATATTCTTCTCCCTATGTCACGAGTGACGTAGATTTCGGTTTCATTTCAACATTTAGCTTTTACCATCCTCCATAAACACCTCCGAAAAGCAGTGGGTTGGACTCCGCATTCGCTAAATGATAGAATCCTTGTACACAATAAATTAACATAAATTAATTAGTGTCAACACAGTCAGACAAGCCCTCTGTTCTTGGCTCTGGGGCTGAATCTCAAGGCTGTGGTGGCTCTATACACAGGCACTACTTATTTGGTTCATTCCTGATTCATTTAGGAATATTATTATTATTATTTTTTTCTTAGCTAATGATTTTTTTTTTCTTAGCTAATGATTTTGGTGGATTTCTTTATGTAGTGGAAGAAGCTATTTTTCTAATGTGAAATGATATTATTAAAATAAGCAAAAATTATTATAATATATTTTCAAATTGTATTTTGTAATATACAAAAAAAATTAATTACGGTAACTTTTAGCTTTGAGAACTTTGATGTAGTACTAGTAGATTTCAGAGACTGCGGTATTAATAGATTATATTGAGCAGAGTTGAAATTTGACATAATTTTTTTTAAATCAGTGTACCATATATTAATACTTATAAAATGATGATAATAAAAGTCATAAAATAATAATAATCATACTCATAAAGTTATAGTCATAAAGTAATAATAATTATTATTATTTGTATTAATAGTAGTAGTAGTAGATGTATTTTTTAGAATATAATAATTTCATATTAATATATTATTTTATGATAGTAATAACATATTTTTGCATTTATTATGTTGCTTAATTATTTTTTCAATTATATATTATTTTTTATTTAGAGTCCAGGATAAGACCTGGTTTTGAATATTGCAAATCATTTAAAAAAAATTATTTACTAAATAATAAATTAATTAAATACATAGATACACTGAAATACACTGAATTTTCAATGAAATTTAAAAATGTTTTAACATTTTATGAAAAATATATTTACAGTATATTCCAGTAATTACAGTATGATTTCACAATATACAAAAAAAAAAAGGAAGATTTCTCTAAGCTTACACTTCTTAACCCACTACCCTGAGACTGGTGCAATGTCTTACTTTTTGCTGATTGCTTCCAATTATTGTTTTGATGTCCTCACAAAACCAGGAGCAACGGGATAGCATTACACAAGTGTACGATGACACATAATCCGTCTTGACACACACACAAAATACAGTTACAACATTGCCACTGGTGACAAGTTTTGTTTTAGAACATGTATCTGATACTTAGGGCAATATTACAAATAAATGTCAGAATAAGTAAGTGTACGTATCAGAGGAGGTCTACTTTAATACAAATCTGTACCATCACATTGCATTATATCCTCTCACAAACAGAAGGGCAATTTATCCAGGACATAGCATGTTAAAAAAAAAATCTGTATTTATGTGCTGTGAGATTATCACTGGCACCGCTCGGTATAATGGCCCCATCCTAAACCCGTGAAACATAAAAGTCTTCAAAATCTAAATTTATTTACAAAATTCAAAGCAAGAAAGTGGCATCAAAAAGGTGCATTAAATTAGTGAATTATATTAGTAGGCCAGAATATTATGAACGGAGTGGGTCTTCTAAGTTCAATATTTTATGTTAAAATAATGCTTTATTTCTAAAGATGATGCTCATTACAATAATCTATCTATCTCATATCTATCTATCTAATATCTATTTCATATCTATCTAATATCTATCTACCCATCTTTTCTATCTATTTAACTAGCTTATAACTATTTCATATCTATCTTCTATAAATCTATCAATCTATCTGTCTATCTATCCATCTCATACCTATCTATGCATTTATTTACCTTCTATTTATCTATCTATATATCTAGATCTATTTACCTATCTCATATCTATTTCATATCTATCTATCTATCTATCTATCTATTATCTATCCCTTAACTATTTCATGTCTATTTATGTCTTTATATTTTAAGAATTAGAACATAACCATCACCTAATATATACATTGATTAATGTTATTTCATTAGTAATTATTATTATGTTATTCTTCCTCTCTACAGCTACTTCTATTATATTTTTCTTTCTCTCTTTGCAATTGAAATTTTATTTTTTTAGGTTCTAAGTTATATTTTACTATATAGTTCTATTTCTTGCATATAGATAAATACTGTGGCTGATCACGCGGTTATATATAATTCTGTATAGTCACATTTAACAATGTAATAGTAATTAAAATGATTCCACTGTACAAAAAATTGAATATTATTCCATGACCACATACTAGGAGTTAGAAGGCCGGGATTTAGCAATGTCAGGACTTGTCACAATTAGAAGAATTTATTTGTGTTGGAGCAATACATATTCCTAGATAAATCTATCATAGAATATGTAGAACTTTGAGATTTGCAGTTTGATTCTTCTCGATCTGTCTGCACTTTGAATGTGTTGGTAAATTGGCTGTGATTTTGCAGATGAGGGGAGCAGAAGCAGGAGTTGAATCCAGGCCTGGTGCCTGAGGAGGACCCATCACCCCACTGCCACATGAGAGGACACCGGTATTATAAGAGGCACATGGTAGGTGGGGACCGTGTTACAGATTTTGTTGCAGAACACATATTTCTAATACTGTTACATGTACAATTCATTCAGAAGAGAATCACAATATACAACCACTCTCATCATCTGCAGAAATCATCTCCTTAATGCAGCATCCTATATAACACTGTAAGAAATGTTCAGTGACTGAGCTTGTTAACAGACTTGAGATGATAAATTGAAATAACTGGGGAAATATATGGCATTCTGCTTCTCCCTGCTATTTTATAGCAAAAAGTGACATCGTGTGGCCGGATCTAGACATTGCATTATTGTACCTACGGCGTCCTATTATCTCTGGTTACTGGGATTATTCACAATTTACTGTTCACAGTATGATATTCTGGGGTAGTGTTAAGCAAATTGAAGTAAAACAAATTGACTTTGTTCCAAATTTTAGGTAAAATGGGATTCGTCATGAAGACGAATTTTCTCGAGCTTCATGGTAACGGATCAATTGTCCCTGAAATGGCAGTAAAAAAAACAAAAAATACATACTCACCTCATCCATTTGCTTGCTGAGAGGACATCGAGGCCATCTCGCGAGCGCTGCCGTGTGATGTCACGTCATCAGTAATGACATCACCGTGTCTGCCCAGCGTGATGATATCATGACTGTCAGTGAGCGCAAAATTTTGTGCATTTTTTTCAATAAAGATGGTCACGACAGCCTCTCCGCGAGCCAATGGAATAGGTAAGTATGCATTTTTTTTTCTTTTAACCCCTGATTAATCCCTGAAAGGGTTGAACGCAGCATCTAAGGGGTCCAATAATAGGGGGGGGACAGCGCGAGCACAGTGATGTGATTTGTGACAAATTTGTGAACTTTGACGAAGAAGCCGAATCAAATTTTTGTAAACTTCGCTCCTCTCTATTCTGGGGACACTGTAGCCTAGATATCATTTTTCTATATTTTTATTTTTATTTTTTAGAGGGGGTGTTTTCTGTATGAGGTCTCCTGCACAGAGCCTGTACTACAGCACGCAGTGTCCCAGCCAGGGGTGGACAAGAACATGCAGGACAGTACATGAGCTCCTTGCCCTTGGGCTCCTTAAGTGGATATTCTGGCAAAGTTGTTCCCTGTCTACAGGATAAGGGATATGTATTAGATTGGTGGGGTTCCTACCACTGGGACCTCCATGGGTCTCAAGAACTGGAGGCCCCATAGTCTGCAGAGCTCCCTGAGAGGAATGGAGCTGTAGGTCGGACATGTACATGGCAGCTTCGTTCATCTCCATGGGACTGCTGGTGAGTACAGCGTTCCGCTACTTCCGGCACGTCCCATAGAGATAAATGGAGTGGCAATGCGCATACCCATGCTCTGGTGTAACCTGGGGTTTTAATTAAGTGTTATTAAAGACGTGTATCTGCAGACTATTGCTTCCCACTTCTCAGTAAATATAGATCTTATGTCTGAACTCCTGATAGCTCATGAATACTCATTTAAGCTAAATTCTTATCAAACTGATAAAGATTTAGCTATCATGAGAGCTTATGAGTTGTTCGTAAAGTACAGATAAGGTCTGCAGGTCGAACCATCAGAGCAGCTCTCTGATGGATTTACTGTGAAACAGAAAACAACAGTCTGCAGAAACAGTGAAAGTGAAAGCTGTAGAGGAAAAACTGTTGAACATTTCTAATAAAGACCAAGTGAAACAAATAATTTTTTGTCCAAAGTGAGTAGAATGTAATGATAAAAGTTTAAAAGTAAAAAAGAAAATTGCTCAAAACGCCCACATTTTATTATTATCCAGTGAATGACTTGAAAGTCCACAAGACAAAAAATAAAGTTCTCGCAAAGTAAAAAAAAGGGCAGGTGTAAAACTGTGCACTGAGAACGTAAAATTTTAAGCAGAGATGAGCAAATTGGATTTCAGATCCGAATCCAATGAATTGTTCGCCAAATTAGATTTGGGTACAAATAAGTTTAACCAGCATTGAAAATGCTCAAATTGCCCTGAAAACTTGTGTATGACACTTAGGGGTCTCATAGGACTGTACCCAACCCCTTTCAAACTCTTTAATACAAAGACAACATTAGTAGTGTTGAGCGAGCATGCTCGGCTGAACTGCTGTTCGGCTCAAGCATCGCTATGCTCGGCACATCTGAGTGCTCGGCCGAATACTGTGGGTGCTCAAGTACAATTTAATACAATAAAGTCAACGGGAGACCCAAGCATCAAACCAGGCACCCCCTGCTCTAAAGAAGAGAGGGTGTCTGGTTCACAAAAAAAAGGTTAGAAATTGATGGGAACCCCATCAAAATAGTTTGGAAACAGCATTAAGAGGATAGCTGGATGCATCTTGGACTCCTATTGTCTACGACATACAATAGACAACCACACAAAGGCTGTATACCAAAAGCCAGGTATATGCAAGCCATCAATCTATCCATGAGACAGATGACAGGCTTAGTCAGTATACCTTACAATGGCAGCCTTGTGCACTATGAGACATTCCAAACCAGCTCTCATCTGACTGAGAGCCAGTAAGCCTGAAAGTTACTTCAGATCTGTTGGATGGCTTGGATAGACCTGCTCACCTAGATCAATATCGTTAGGGAGACAAATAGTTTTCTGATTGTCCTAACATGATATTCAATAACCTTTCTATACAGTTTTGTCATGTAAAAACTAATTTGCATAAACATAAGCATATGGGAAAGACATGCCAATGAGCAGAATCTGCCTTGTTTTTCAGCTAAAAAAACATTTGCATGGAAAAGTCGCGATCTACACTACTCATGAACAGCGTCATCTATTGGTTTCATAGTCTTATGACATGACGATTACTCTTGTCATAAGACTATGAAACCAATAGCTGGCACTGTTCATCTTGTTGGGGCGCTAGTAAGTGGGGCACACTGCTCAACAGAGTCCACACACCGAGTATCACTCATCCTATAATAGCCTGCGCTAACACTGAGGTGTATATCGGATTGCTGCTATCATTCACACATCTTCTAGCACTTTATCTGCGGTAAAATTAACTTGCTAGGGTGTATCTGAGGACTATTGCACTGCTTGTAATGACTCATGAACAGCGCCATCTATTGGTTTCATAGTCTTATGACAAAACTATGAATCCAATAGATGGCGCTGTTCATGAGTAGTGTAGATCGCGAATATTCTAATCGCAAATTTTTATAGCAAATTTTCCAATGCAAAAGGCTACACTAATAATCTTGTCATAAGACTATGAAACCAATAGATGGTGCTGTTCATGAGAAATGTAGATCGCACATTTTCCATGCAAATGGTTTTTCAGCTGAAAAACAAGGCCGATTCTGCTTATTTGCATGTCTTTCCCATATGCCCATGTTTATGCAAATGAGTTTTTACATGACAAAACTGTATAGAAAGGTTATTGAAAGGTTATCCCTAATGATATTGATCTAGGTGCGCAGGTCCACCCAAGCCATCCAACAGCTCTGAAGTAACTTTGAGGTTTACTGGTTCTCAGTCAGATGAGAGCTGGTTTGGAATGTCTCATAGTGCACAAGGCTGCCATTGTAAGTTATGCTGACTAAGCCTGTTATCTGTCTCATGGATAGATTGTTGGCTTGCAAATACGTGGCTTTTGGCATATAGCCTGTGTGTGGTTGTCTATTGTATGTAGTAGATAATAGGAGTCCAAGACGCATCCAGCCATCCTAACCATTTTGATGGGGTTTCCATCAATTTATAACCTTTTACTGTGAACCAGACACCCTCTTCTCTTCCGAGCAGGGGGTGCCTGGGGTTCTCCCATTGACATCCATTGTGCTCGGGTGCTCGGTAGAGCACACGAGCATACTGATGTGTTTGGCCAGAGCACCCAAGCAAACGAGAACTTTGGTGCTCGATCAACACTAAACATTAGTAATGTCACAGTGAAAGTAAAAGGCATTGTTGAGCGAATCGAAGTATAAAAAGTGGACTTCGATTCGAATTTCAGGATAAATAAAATTTACAGTGAAGCCGAATTTCCTCGTGCTTCATGGTAGCGAATCGATTTAACCTGAAATAGTGTAAAAAAACAAAAAAAATCATACTTACCTCATTCATTTGCTCACGACAGTTTGGCCGCCGCCATCTTGCTTGAAGATCTCGCACGAGTTATGATGTCATCGCAGGCCGTGCGAGATTTCGCACCATAAGTTCAAGCAAGATGTCGTCGGCTTTCCCATCACGAGTAAATGGATCAGGTAAGTATTATTTTTATTTTTTTTATTTTACACTCTATAATTTATATCAGATGCCGCAATCATGTATGAACGCAACATCTGAGGGGTACAATGACGGGAAGTGCCGCATTCACCGCTCCCTATTATTGCACCCACTACTTACAAAAAAAATGTGCTTTGTGACGAAGTAATTCATCACAAAGCAAATTTTTTCGTAAAATTCGGTGAAGCAGCGGAATCAAATTTTTTTATAGTTACAAGTATGACTATGGGTAACGCATGCTTGCAGATGGGAAAAAAACTGCCTGTTTAAAAGCACACTGCACTGTCGGATGTTTTATGCTTTTAAATTTTTTTAAAAAAACTTTAAGAAAATTATCTCTTATTGGGGCCAGGTGCCTGCCGGTGTTTATATACAGTATCAGTAGTTATGCTGAACAAGTGGTCCAAAAATGATCCCTTTTTCGGGAGCAGCAGCAGCAGTACAGTATGGAACCTGATGGAAAAAGTCAGGATATGTGCGGCTGTGTAGAGGTAGTAGTAGCTGTGGCAGCGGTAACAGCAACACAATATGGGGCCTGATGGATAGGAGGTGTGCAGCTGTGTAGGAGTAGTAGTAGTGGCAGTAGGGGGTCATACTAGCTGAAGTAGCAGTACACTTTTGAACATGATGGACAGGCAAACAGCAGCAGTGCCTACATTGTGCCGGTAATCAATAGCCAGTCAGCTATGGCAAATTTAGTAATTGTAAAAAGAAGAATAAAAGGGGGCTCACACCCGGACGTCATGGATATTAAGGGTTCACCACCTTACCCAGTAGGAAATAATGAATAAAAAATTAGAAAAAAATAAGGTTTTGCATATAGGATCAATTATTTATTAATAAAAATATTTTACAAAAACAGATATGTATATAAATTTCCCAAAATATGAAAATAATGAATAAAAAAATAAATAAAATCAGACACATACATAATTCATCCTCAATTGCCGTGTATGATTATATGGAAATATATAAATAGATGCCAATTTTAATACATGATTGTATAGAATCAATAAACTGACTAATTTTTTTTTATAGATAACTGAGTCCCTATATTAATAAGCACTCAATTCCCACAAAAATCTAGAGCATTGGCATATGATCCTCTCAATAGACAAAGAATTTGATGTATATTCACGACAAAAGTTGTATATCATATGTATGGCCAATATGGTTATGGTAAACCTATATGTTATAGATGAACACTGCAATTATTATAAACCAAAAACTTAGTCCATAATTCCAATTATATTTGATGATGCTTAATTCATAATCCTCCTTTAAAAGTTCTAGTGTTCAAAATCGTCATTCCACATCATTCAATAGAAACGCTAGCCGGTTAAAGTGCTGATCAGTTGGAGTGAATGAAACATGTGCATGTGTCTTGCCTGGTTTGTAGTACTCCACAATATTCAATAGGAAGCAAAAAGTACCGTAAGTTCGTTGCTATCATTGCACTAGGTATTAATGTCCTGCTTCGATCAGCATGAAGTTAACGCTATTAATTAATATCGCCAGCATTATTTGCAATGACATTTACTTACTATTGATCGTGATAGATAGATCCGTTGGCTGATACTGAAAGCCATGGGACTCTATAAGGCCGAAAGTGTAGATAGAGAAGAGCAGGGGTCCTAGGACAGAGCCTTGCAGGACACCAACAGAGAGGGAATGAGTCGAGGAGGTGGTGCAGGAGTGGGAGACGGTAAATGTATACTCTGTGAAGTATGATGTGATCCAGGAGAGGGCCAGGTCAGTGATGCCAAGAGATGAGAGAGTTTGTAACAGAAGGGAGTAGTCTACAGTGTCAAAGGAGGACAGGTCAAGAAGAAGGAGGACAGAGTAATGTTTTTTGGTTTTGGTTGTTAGTAGGTCATTGGTGACTTTGGTAAGGGCAGTCTCAGTCGAGTGGTAGGGTCGGATGCCAGATTGTTGCTGGTCAAAGAGGGAGCAGGAAGAGAGATGAGAGGACAGTTCAGAATGGACATGTCGCTCAAGTAGCTTTGAGGCATATGGAAGAAGTGATATGGACAAAGAAGACGGGTAAAGTGATGGCTTTTTGAGTATGGGTGTAATGGTAGCATGTTTAAAACCAGAGGGGAAGATGCCAGAGGTTAGTGATAGGTTGAAGAGATGAGTTAGGGCTGGGATAAACACTGTGGTGAGGTTAGGGATGAGGTGGGATGGGATTGGGTCAAGTGCACAGGTGGTGACATGTGATCTGGAGAGTAGAGTGGAGAGTTTTTCTTCTGTAATGGTGGAGAAGCAGGTTTTGGGAGAAGAGGACTGAGCAGTTGTGGAGAGGGTCTGTGGGGAATGTGCACTGAAGCTTCTTTGATGTTAACTATCTTTTGTTTGAAGTATGTGGAAAAGTCCTCAGCTGAGATGAGAGGAGAGGGTGGGGGCGCTGCGGGACAGAGACGGGAGTTAAAAGTGTTAAAAAGTATTTTAGGGCTGTGGGACAGGGAATATATGAGAGATGAGAAGTAGGCCTGTTTTGCATCAGCAAGTGAGGATTAGTGATGAGCGGCATAGGCAATATTCGAATTTGCGATATTTTGTTCATTTTTGGCCGAATATTCACCATAAATTTGCAAATTCGAATTGGGAATCTCCAGTCATTATTTTCTTGATTGCGAAAATTGGCAATGTAATATATTCACGCGAAAAAAAATTGCGATTAGAATATTCGTGATCAACACTAATGGGTAGGCAACTTTCCTATTGGTTGCCAAGAAAGTTGCTAAGTGCCAATATTTGCAATAAATTTGCAATAAATTTGCAATAAATTCGCACTTAGAATATTTGTGAATACAAATATATAGCACTATATTCTAAATATTCACGAATTCTCGAAGTGGCGATAAAATTCGCAATTCGAATATTCGCGCTCAACACTAGTAAGGATTTGAAAATGAGGAAGGATTGCTTGTATGTGATGAAGTGATCCTTAGAGTGGGATTTCTTCCATCATCACTCAGCAGCCCTGGAAGCTTGTCTGAGTTTTTTGTCAGGTTGGTGTGCCAGGGTTGTCTGTTGATTTTTCGAGTTTTGTTGTGTGTGAGGGGGGGGCAACAGTGTCCAGAGCTGTACTTATTGTGGTGTTATATAAGGTGGTGGCAGCATCTGGGTCTTGGAGAGAAGAAATGGTAGAGAATTGCAGAAGAGAGTCAGAAAGCAAGTGAAAGTCGAGATGTTAAAGGTTCCTGCAGGGGTGTGTTAGTGTGTTGACTGGGGGAGCCACAGAAGAGACCAGTAAAGAGAAGGTGAGGTCACCTACTCCTACAGTTTTATAGAAACACATGACAATTGGACAGAGTCTGTTATAATATGCGGTATCTGTAACGCAGGAAAATACACCAGGTAGCACACTAGTCTGTGCTAAATGGTATTTCTGTTATAATTTTCAAACATTTATTTCGGGAAAAAATTGTGCAACTGGACAAGGTCCACTACAATATACACAGTACCTGTGAATCAGTCAAATACATCAGGCAGTACATTATTCTGTCGTAAATAGAGTTTTTTTTACATTTTCAACAAATTTTTGGAAAAAAATAGTCACTTGGATATAGTACACTACAATATATGGTAGCTGTGACACACGAAAATATGTAGTACATTAGTCTGCGCTAAATGCAATTTTCGCAAAAATTGGATACAGTCTGCAGCAAAAAAAATATGCTGACCATGATGCTGCACAATATGTTAGGTCAGATTTGGTATATTTAATATTAATTGAAGAAACTTTGCAACAGCTTTTTGGAAACAAAATGTGCAAGTCAACACAGCCTGCATCAAAAATATATGCTCACTGTAACTGCATGATATCTCTGATCAGATTTGGTACACTTAATAATTGAAGAAAAAGTTGCAATAGGGTTTTGGGGAAAAATGCACAATTGCACACAGTCTGCAGCAAATATATATGCTGATTGTGCCACTGCAAAGAACTGAAGAACTTTGAAGAAACTTTGTAACAGCTTTTTTGAATATGCAACTGGACCATGTTTCGTTCAACTATGATGCTTAGAAAGTCAGCTGCCATTTTTTTTTTATAAAAATTGGGCTGCTAGCTTGCTCCAGCACATTAGAGAAAAAGAGTACTGTAGCTTTAAATAGCAATGCAAGCACAGGTTTGGCATTGTGTCTCTAAAGATAACTGTCTTTCTTTGCATTATGTATGTCAGAGACTTCCAACCTCATCAATATCCATGCTCAAAATGTAATAATTTCCTTGTTTAGGATCATACAGGGTAATTTATTAAGATCAGCATTTTAGACGCCAGTCTTAATAACCTTGTGCGCTGGCGGTGGATCCGCCAAAGTTATGAAGAGGTGCCGGCCTCTACATAATTTCGACGAATCCACTGCCAGTCTAAATCTAAGCCAGCTTCCTTGCTGGCTTAAAGGGAATGTATCATCAGAAAGTGACCTAATGTTTAAATCACATTTTTATGTTTAACATATTTTTAAAGAATTTTTGATGATGTTATTTTTAATTTTCCATGTCAATATCTATATTTAAACAAAAAACATAAATTCCTGCGGTTTTCACACTGGCCACTAAGCCTAATAATAGGTGCCACTTCTTGGTCTGTGCAGTTATCTGTTTATCTACCATTCTAATCCTGTCAGGATTAGGATCCACCATTCACAATAGGTGATTGTCAGAGTTCATCTATTCCCTGTACAATGACCTCTGCACAAGTCACAGAGGATGTCTAGAAAACTCTGACATAGAAGTCAATGAGGTCCCCTCCTGGCCATGGGTGTAGCTAAAGGCTCATGGGCCCTGGTGCAAGAGTTCATCTTGCCCCCCCCCCTTCCATCAGTGCTTTGTGGTAAGTGGTAGGGGTGCACCAACCCTTTCTGCTGCTTGAGGCAAAAATGTGAACGTTCCCCCTCCCCATGCCAAATTCTCAACCTAGCCTATTCCCTCCAGTCCTACTGTTAAAGGGGTTGTCCTCTTTTTACTACTGATGTGACCTATCCTCAAGATAGGCCATAAATATCAGACCGGCAGGGGTCTCACCACCCATATGAGAGCTGCTTTCTCTGCTCCGTTTACCTCCTCGCTGCTGCAATTGCAGTGGTGAGCAGGTAAACAGAGAAGAGAAGGCAGCATTCGTCCCCCCCAAAAAAGCGGACAACCCCATTAAAGACATACTTGGAAAACATTACATACAGCGCTACAGAACATACAGGGTAATACATCCCAACATACTGTATGTACCTCTTACATCCAGTGACGTCTCCTTTTTTGACATTCTCTTTCCTCATCCTCTCCTTGCAGACCAGCCCGCCATGATGACTTCTTTCAGCCGCGTCTTGTCTCTGAGTTTAACAAACAGATATCTTACTTTCCTACTTTTCGATTATCCTCCTCACCTTCTGAACAACCTATCCTGCCTCCCCCAATACTTGTGTCCGCTGTGCTCCCCAATCCTAAACTGCAGAAACAGTCACCCTGAAAATACTGGTACCACACAGATAGTGTGCCAGTACAAAAAATACCCCCTTACCTTTCAGATCAGACCCCCACATCAAACCCCAGATGAGACCCCCCATCTCAGACCAGACCCCCTTTAGACCTCTGTCAGTAAGTAAAAAGAGGACAACCCCTCCAGTCCTACTGTTAAAGGGGTTGTCCTCTTTTTACTACTGATGTGACCTATCCTCAAGATAGGCCATAAATATCAGACCGGCAGGGGTCTCACCACCCATATGAGAGCTGCTTTCTCTGCTCCGTTTACCTCCTCGCTGCTGCAATTGCACTGGTGAGCAGGTAAACAGAGAAGAGAAGGCAGCATTCGTCCCCCCCAAAAAAGCGGACAACCCCATTAAAGACATACTTGGAAAACATTACATACAGCGCTACAGAACATACAGGGTAATACATCCCAACATACTGTATGTACCTCTTACATCCAGTGACGTCTCCTTTTTTGACATTCTCTTTCCTCATCCTCTCCTTGCAGACCAGCCCGCCATGATGACTTCTTTCAGCCGCGTCTTGTCTCTGAGTTTAACAAACAGATATCTTACTTTCCTACTTTTCGATTATCCTCCTCACCTTCTGAACAACCCATCCTGCCTCCCCCAATACTTGTGTCCGCTGTGCTCCCCAATCCTATACTGCAGAAACAGTCACCCTGAAAATACTGGTACCACACAGATAGTGTGCCAGTACAAAAAATACCCCCTTACCTTTCAGATCAGACCCCCACATCAAACCCCAGATGAGACCCCCCATCTCAGACCAGACCCCCTTTAGACCTCTGTCAGACCCTATATCAGTCCACAGTTTTAGATCTCAGATCAGACCCCATTAGACCACCAGACCCCCATATAAGACCCCCATTTGACCTGCAGGCCCCCAATCAGACCCCCATTAGACCTCCAGACCCCATTAGACCTCTCCAGACCCCCAGTAGACCTCTCTAGATCCCCAATCAGACCCCAGACCCTTCAGACCCCCAATCAGACCCTTCAGACTCCTAATCAGACTCTTCATAACCCCATATCAAACTATAAAAAAAATAAAAACAAGCTTACCTCTCCTGCTTCGCCGCTCCTCTCCAGATCTGGCAGTTTTCCGTTCTTATCTCTTCTCAGGGCCCGCGCTGCAGTCACCTAACCTCCTACAGCGCCAGGTCAGAGTGCGCTCTGTACGTCCTGATGCTGCAGGCAGCCAGGACACAGCAGCGGGGCCGTGGGATAAGCGAGTAGAAGGAGGGGTAAGTACAGCACTTCTCTTCCCGCCTCCTGCATACTAGTGAGCACTTCCATAATGGAAGCGCTCACTAGTATTCCCTTTATAAGATGCACTGCATCTTATAAATGGAAATATACAGCATCACTGGCAAGGGGGACCCTAAGTCCCCCATGGCTTAGGGGCCCTGTCGCAACTGCGACCGAAGCAACCCCAATAGTTACGCCTCCTGTCCATTGTGTCTATGGGCCATAGGGCTGCCATAAAGCAAATTTTTTTTAATGCTGTGTAAATGTTGTTAAGAACAGCTCAGGCAAAATGGCTGCCCCCATAATCATGTTCAGGAAATAAAATAAAAAAATCTACAATCTGAAAATAAAAACTGATTAGATAAAATGCACTATAAAGTAATAGACACACCACATATTTATATAGAAATAAAGGCGTGCTTTATTCAACGTTCACAGTCCTTCATAGAAGCAATGAGGCGCTGCACACTGAGCTGCATACCTGATAGAGAGTCAAGTAAAGAAATTATATGAGTGTAATATAGACATAAAAATGTGCAATTAATGGTTAATGAAAGAGTATTAGGGTATTAATATGCACAAAGAAAAGTCCAGCTCACCCAATTATTCCACCACCTGCGTGCACGGAAAAGGCCGGCAAGCCCGTATATTCTTGATATGAAAGCACAAAGCACAATGTGCTGGAATTTCATTGTGCTTTCATATCAAGAATATTAGGGTATTAGGCTGGGTTCATGTTGTAGCCGCAGTGATGCAAAACCCCAGTGATTTTTTTGAAAACGGATTTCAGAAAACTGTGCAAAAACATTCAGAACCAATTTTTAAGATAGTACTAAAAGGGCTTATCTCATCAAGACAACCCTTTTCAAAAAGAAGACAAGCTAGTGCTTATTGCTGTAGATCCAACTTCTGAAATTCCCAGTTGTTATGGCCAAGGGAAGCTGTGACCAGAGTATATTTACCATTGGCATCGCTACAGTGGGTCAAGGGGGAGCAATTGCCCCCCCCCAGGTTATTATTCTTTGCCCCCCCCCATGTGCCCCCCTGCCGATTCTCCTTTAAAATGCTGGCCGCCGCCGCTAGTACGGCCAGGGCCGTCTTAAACTCTCCATAGTCATCTGTAGCCGCCTGAGCCGTACAGCATGGGACACAGGCCGGAAGAGACCTGCATCACATCGCTGCCAGCCTGATGGAGGTAAGTATAAGGCCTCATGCACACGACCGTGCCATTTTTTGCGGTCCGCAAACCGCGGAACTGCGAAAAACAGAAGCCATCCGTGTGCCTTCTGCAATTTGCGGAACGGAACGGGCGGCCCATTGTAGACATGCCTATTCTTGTCCGCAAAATGAGCAAGAATAGGACATGCTATAATTTTTTTTGCGGGGCCTCGGAACAGACCAACGGATGCGGACAGCCCACGGAGTGCTGTCCGCATCTTTTGTGGCCCCATTGAAGTGAATGGGTCCGCACCCGAGCTGCAAAAACTGCGGCTCAGATGCGGACCTGAAAAACGGTCGTATGCATGAGGCCTAAGGGTACTTTCACACTAGCATTTCTCTTTTCCGGCATAGAGTTCCGTAACAGGGGCTCAATACCGGAAAAGAACTGATCAGGATTATCCCCATGCATTTTGAATGGAGAGTAATCCGTTCAGGATGTCTTCAGTTCAGTCATTTTGACTGATCAGGCAAAAGAGAAAACCGTAGCATGCTACGGTTTTATCTCCGGCGAAATAAACTGAAGACTTGCCTGAATGCCGGATCCAGCATTTTTCACCATATTAGTGCCAGATCCGGCATTCAAAATACCGGAATCCCGGAACCGCCCTTCCTGTCTGCACATGCGCAGACCGGTAAAAATTTAAAGATACAAGACGGATCCGTCTGTCCGCATGACAAGCGGAGAGACGGATCCGTTCTTGCAATGCATTTGTGAGACAGATCCGCATCCGGATATGTCTCACAAATGCTTTCAGTCACATCCAGATCGGCGGATCCGACGACGGAACTGCTTGCCGGATCACACTGCCTTAAGTGTGAAAGTAGCCTAAGTGTTTATTTATTTTTTTATATCGTACTACTACTGGCACATGATTGGGGGCATCTATGGGGGCACCTGTTACTGGCACATGATTGGGGGGCATCTATGGGGGTACTTGTTACTGGCACATGATTGGGGGGCATCTATGGGAGCACTTGTTACTGGCTCTTGATTGGCGGGCATCTATGGGTCACTTGTTACTAGCACATGATTGGGGGGCATCTATGGGGCACTTGTTACTGGCACATGATTGGGGGGCATCTATGGGGGCACTTGTTACTGGCACATGATTGGGGGGCATCTGTGGGGGCACTTGTTATTAGCACATGATTGGGGGGCATCTATAGGGGCACCTGTTACTGGCACATGATTAGGGGGCATCTATGGGGGCACTTGTTACTGGCACATGATTTGGGGGCATCTATGCAGGAACTTGTTACTGGCACATGATTGGGGGCATCTATGGGGGCAGTTGTTATTGGTGCATGATTGGGGGGCATCTATGGGGAACTTGTTACTGGCACATGATTGGGGGGCATCTATGGGGCACTTGTTACTGGCACATGATTGGGGGGCATCTATAGGGGCACTTGTTACTGTCACATGATTGGGGGGCATCTGTGGGGGCACTTGTTATTAGCACATGATTGGGGGGCATCTATAGGGGCACCTGTTACTGGCACATGATTAGGGGGCATCTATGGGGGCTCTTGTTACTGGCACATGATTTGGTGGCATCTATGCGGGAACTTGTAACTGGCACATGATTGGGGGCATCTATGGGGGCAGTTGTTATTGGCGCATGATTGGGGGGCATCTATGGGGAACTTGTTACTGGCACATGATTGGTTGGCATCTACACATCTATGGGGTTACTTGTTACTGGCACATAATTGGGGGGCATCTATGAGGACACATCGTACTGGCATATGATTGGGGGGCATCTATGGGGCAGTTGTTACTGGCACATGATTGAGGGGCATTTATAGGGGCACTTAATACTGGAACATTATTGGGGGCATCTATGGGGGATATCTTACTGGCACATTATTGGGGGCACTGTGGGGGCATCTATGGGGGCACTTCTTACTGGCACATTATTGGTGGCACTTTTTGCTGGCACATATTTGGGTGGCACTATGGGGGCATCTATTGGGGCACTTACTGGCACATTATTGGGGGGAATCTATGGGGGCACATCTTACTGGCACATTATTGGGGGGCACTGTGGGGGCATCTATGGGGGCACTTCTTACTGGAAAATTATTGGGGGGCACTGTGGGGGCATCTATGGGGCACTTCTTACTGGCACATTATTGGTGGCACTTTTTACTTGCACACTATTGGGTGGCACTATGAGGGAATCTATGGGGACACTTTTTACTTGCACATTATTGGGGGGCATCTATAGGGGCACATCTTACTGGCACAATATTGGGGGCACTGTGGGGGCATCTATAGGGGCACTTCTTACTGGCACATTATTGGGTGGCACTATGGGGGAATCTATGGGGGCACTTACTGGAACATTATTGGGGGCACTATGGGGGCATCTACTGAGGCCACGAAGAAGGGGTATTTTATATGGGGGATGGGGGGAGAGGAACACTATGGGGGCTTCTACTGAGGCCACAAAGAAGGGGTATTTTATACTGGGGCACATTAAGGTGGGTACTATGGGGAAGGGGAGAGAGGAGTACTATGGGCTCATCTATGGGGGGCACTAAGAAGGGGTATTTTATACTTGAAAATTATGGGGGACACTGAGGGCATCTACTGGGGCACTATATATGGGGCATTTTATACTGGTACATTATAGGGGCACTAGGAAGAAGGAGAGAGAGGAGCACTATGGGGCATTTACTGGGGGCACTATATAGGGGTATTTTATACTGGCACAATATGGGGGCACTATGGGGACATTAGCTCAACGGGGGGCATTAAAAGGGGATATGTTTTTGCACTGGCACATTATAAGGAGAATAATTACTACTGGGGGGCATTATAACGGGCTTTATTACTACTGGGTGTCTATGGGGAACATGATTACTAGTATGGGCACTATGGGAGCATTATTACTTCCTGCCAAGGAACACCTCTAATGGCCACTCATCATTATTGAAGTTTACTACTCTACGAGGTGTGTGGATTTTCTTTGGTGTGTGTGTTGTGGTGGAGGGTGTGATTGCATGCTAGGGTGTGGAAAGGGGGGACCCAGGGGGCCCAAGTAAATTCTTGCCCAGGGTCCAATCAATATTAAAGACGGCCCTGAGTACAGCAGCGATCTGTCAGTTTTGCCAAACTGAAAGTACTGCCCATGCTGCCCACCCGCTTCACTACGGGCTCCTCAGCAGTCGGCAGTCAAGTGAATTTTCTCCCGCCCACCTCAGCTGCTATTGGCTGGGAGGGAGAGGGAAGCACTACCATTGGCTGCCTGTGTATTTCAGCCTAGCAGGGCCTGCAGAGGCAGAAAAGAAGGCGGCTTGGGGATTTAACATCAGGAAACATCCCTCCCCCTGCCACCACGCCTAGAGGAAGAAGGCACGAGGATAGGGCACATCAGAACTGTAAGTACCTTTTCTATCGGCGATGCACCCCTGACCAGCGCCCCCTGCGTTACATGCACCCCGACCAGCGCCCCCTGCGTTAAATGCACCGCTGACAAGCGCCCCCTGCATTACATGCACCCCTAACCAGCAAAAGGGTGAAGAGTTTGGAGAAGTCAGGAGAAGTGAACAATATGGGACAACATAGCTGATTTAAAAAACATTCTCAAATTCAGCTCACTTTCCTATTCAGTTATGTTGTCCTAGATTTTTCCCTTCTCCAAACTCTTCACCCTTTTGTGAATAAGCCTGTGAGCGTCTGTTCATTGGTCTTCTTTAGTGAGATGTTTAACATATGGGATTATTTACACAGCCCTGGTGTTTGCTGAAACTGCTTTAAACTATAAAGAAAAGTTTTTGAGAGTGTTTCTCTCTTTCTCAGGTCTGAAGCAATACCGAGGAAGAAAGGAAAACTCTTGAAAGCTTGTCTTTTAAGTATTAGGTTAGTACAATAAAAAGGTTTCCCTGCATGCCGCAATACTCTCGGATGTTGTAATTTTATTTATACATACTTCTTTAATTTTTTTCAGTAGTATGATTAAGTGGTGAAAATTATTAGTGCCCCCCCCCATTCTTTACTGTGATATCTCATGTGCCCCCCTATATATTGTTCCTAGAGTCTCCACTGACATTTACACTGCAGTGGTCACAACAGAAGTATGGTGGTACAACAGGATGGTCATTCAAATAAAAGGTTAACCATTAAGGGGCAAGACCAAAAGAGGTCATACCTTGTCAGCAGCTCTCCCTGCTGGCTCATATAGAGTGTTCCCGTCTCTTTAATGTTCAGGTACCAAATCATTGACACAACCCCTAAAATTGCTAGAGCTGAGAGAAACCTTTTTCTAATACTATCCTGTACAGAAGCATCATGGTAGATCAACCATAGGAAATTTAACCATTATTATTTATTTTAAAGTGCCATTAATTCCTTCCAGAGGGGTTACCAACACATAATAAAAAATACAATAAACAATAGAAACTATTAGACTAGTACAGAGGGGGAGAGGACCCTGTCCACGAGAGCTTACAATCTAGAAGGGAATGTGAAGAACACAGTAGGCGAGGGTATAGGCTGCTTATGTGGCTTTGTGGTGGCAGCATGCTCATTGCAGATTGTAGACTTCCCTGAAGAGGTGGGTTTTAAGGTTACTTTGGAAGGTTTGGATGTTGGGGGAGAGTCTGATGTGTTGGGATAGCGAGTTCCAGAGTATGATGGATGCACATGAGAGATCTTGTAGTCGATTATGTGAAGAACAGATGAGAGGAGAACAGAGAAGGTGGTCCTGTGAGGATCAGAGATTGCGTGTGGAGATGTATTGGGAAAGCGATGTAAGGAGGTGTAAGGAGGGGACAGGTTGTTGACCAACTTAAATGTAGCTATTAGTATTTTAAACTGAATTCGCTGGGCAATGGGGAGCCAGTGAAGTGATCGGCAGAGGGGGAGGCAGAGGAGAAACGAGGGGCAAGGTGGATTATCCGGGCAGCAGAGTTGAGGATAGATTGGAGGGGTGCGAGAGTGCCGGATGGGAGACCACAGAGGAGAATGTTGCAGTAGTCCAGGTGGGAGATGACAAGGGCATGTACTAGTATTTATTTGACTCAGAGGTGAGTAAGGAGCAAATACGAGAGATGTTCTTAAGTTGAAAGCAGCAGGTGGAGGTGAGGGTTTGGATGTGTATCTTAAAGGACAGGGCAGAATCAAATGTTATCCCCAGGCAGAAGACCTGCAAGACTGGAGAAAGCATTGTGCTATTAAAGCTACATTCAGAAGACCGTAAGTGTTTTGTGGTCTGCAAATTGTGGATCCGCAAAACACGGATACCAGCTGTGTGCATTCCGCATTTTGCCTATTCTTGTACGCGATTGCATCTTTTGAGGCCCCATTGAAATGAATGGGTCTGCACCCGTTCTACAAAATTGCAGAATGGATGCAGACCCAGAAATACGGTCGTCTGAATGCACACTACTGCAATGCGTGGGTCAGTCAGCATAGGTCAGTGCTATAGACTGCTAGTCCCACTAGGTGCAGAGACTTATACAATCCATGAATATGCTGGATCATTATACATAAAAATTGTATTTTCTTCACTTTACCTCTCTTAAAGGGGTTTTCCAGGATTTCTTTTTTAAATGCCCCACCCCAGCAGGACCTGTGAAGACAGATATGCTTACGTGTTCCCGCTGCTCCCATCAAACTCCATGGCTCCCAGGCTGTCTTCCAGTCCCTGCATATAAACTGGACGTCCGGTGAAGACAACTCGGGAGATTGGATGGACCAGCGGGGAACGAATAAGTATAGTTTTCTTTTCAAGTCCCACTGAACGTGGCAGAGTGATACATAAAAACTATCTTTGACAAGGAGTGCTGTCTGCAGAATTTTTTTTATTTTTTTCCCTGCATGATTTGTCCTAGTATTTTCCAACCTGGAATTTCCATCAGTTGCAAAACTACAACCTAAAGTAACAGACTTTAAAGCCATGCTGGGAATGGTACGTTTGCAACACCAGTGTTTCAGATTGAGGCCAGTGACAAAGTTATTGATGTTGTATACAGTGACATCACTCTATTTGGGGCATAGTGGGGTTTTCTGAATTTTTTTTAACTGAAGACCAGAATATTGGCGATCAGTATCTGATCAGTGGCTGACAGATGGGATCCCCGCTAATCAGTTGTTTGAGAAAGCACCGGTGCTCCTGTGAGCGCCAGTGGCCTTCTCGCAGCTTACCCTAGGCCAGTGATGTCATGTTCATCGATCACGTGAGGCTGAGCTGTGATACCAAGCACAGCCGCTATACAATATGTAGCGCCATGCTTGGTAATCTGCAAGAAGGCTGCAACTTTGAAACGGTTCTGTCTAATAATGGAAACCATGTCGGAACCTGATAGACACCATTATATGTCAATGTGGTCCATCAAGTGCTGGTGATATCAGTCATACAATGACTCAGGCAGAACATTGTGACTTCAGTTTGGAACGGAAGCCACAGCATATGCTGTGAAGATACAAGATGTGCAGCACCTGAAACTACGGATACTGGAAGCCTGTGCTAGCATTTCTCCTGCGGTGTTGCTATCAGTGTGTGAAGAGTGGAAGAAGAGGGTTGCATTGACAATCCAACACATTGGGCAGCACATTGAACACATTTTATAAGTGGTCAGAAACTTGTAAATAACTCATGAAAGAATAAAGTTACGTTAAAACCAAGCACATGATAGAGCCCCTGTGACGGAACTCTATGCCGGAAAAGAAAAACGCTAGTGTGAAAGTACCCTTACCTTGTTTTGGGAGTATCCACCAATAAACCCCTAGTATCCCCATGCTTTATGATGCCCCCTTATTGCCTTCTCAAGGTGTATTATGCACCTATTGAGAATGATGCCCCCATAGTGCCCTCCATGCAGTATGCGGTCCTATTAATGTCTCCTCAGGCTGTAGTATGCCCCTTAGTACCCCCCCAAAGAAGTATTATGCCCCCTTGGTGCCTCCAAATGTAATACTAATCTAGCTCCATTCCCACGATGAACAGAGCTCACCACTCAGTGCACTACATTGTGCCTGCACCAAGTCTCTAACAACAGTGGTCGCAGGATGAATGATGGAGCAGGGAGCTGATGGCTCTCCGCTTCAAAATTGTATCCAACTCACAGATACAATTGAAGTTGTATTTTGTAGAGAGCATCAATGTGTGCAACAGTGAGAAGAGATCTTACATAGAATGTATCAATGTCTGCAGAAGCATAAGCCGTACAGGAATAAGGTTTCGTTGAAACTTAGTGAAGGCAGCAGCATCCTGAACACACAGATCTCATATTCAGAATGTATTACTAGGAGGAACACATGCACATGGGTCCGACAATGAAGGAAGGAATTAAGTTTGCAGACTGAAACTTAGTGCGACTCAGGATAGGCCATCAATATTAGATGATCAGAGGTCCAACGATATGCACCCTTGACGATCAGCTCTTACCTGGCCGCTATGGCACCAGAAATGCACAGCTCTGTCCACTATTTAATGGACAGAACTGACTATCATTCACTACAATGGGAGCAGTTACCAGCTCGAGCCTCCACACTATAAACCGAGCTGGAGCAGTGTAGTTCCGGTGTTGACTTCTAGAGACGAAGCTACAAGGTAACAGCTGATCGTTGGGTGCGTGGGGTGTCGAAACCCCACAGATCGGATATTGATGGTCTATCCTGATGATAAGCCATACATATCAAAATCCTGGACAACCCCTTTAAGGTACAACAGTCTTTCAATATACCCTAAAGAAGATACAGACGCTATAACCATTAGCAGAAGAGGACAAATGAGTGGAGGCCTCTAAAACGTTGTAAGGGACATATTTTAAATTGTAATGGCAATCTCAATACCAAATGAGACTAGAGATAATGCTCTTACAAAAATGAATAATGATTAAAATGTCATAATTACGCCGATAGTTTATATGTTCAATCTAATCAGCTTTACATCTAATTTATCACAGGCCGCGCTCATAAACCACCTCGTTTACAGATATCTCTGCTTGCCATATCTGTCTAGCCCACAGAATTGTGTCATTCTTCTCAATTTACATCCGAGGCGGATATTTAAACTTCTATTTAAAAGCCAAACAACAACTAGAATTATTAGTCCTAACTTTCGCCAATAATAGTTGAATTTCACTTACTAGTTTAATTACGGTGACGAATAGTGACGAGACCGCGGCTCAGCGCATTTAAAATCATAACAGATTTACGGTGGAATTTTAATCGCTTTTAATTTCATTGCAGATTTGTCAGATTTTTTTCGCATGCCAGATGTCATATTTCCTTTCCTCCGCAATCTGTATAATGATAGATATCAAAGAATAAGCCAGCGCTGCGCAATTAGCATCCAGTCAAACTCTTTCAATTACACTGATCATGTAATAATTGGCGCCCATATCCTGCGTGTTTCTGGCCATGTTTGTAGCACGTAAAAAAAAAAATATATGAGGAAAAGAAAAATTATTTTCAGAAAGTAAAAATATATTTCCTGTCAGTGGGTGTTAACATATTGAGTTAGACTACATGCACACGACAGCGAAAAACTGGCTTACAACGGCCGTTTTTTTTTACACAGGAGTTTTCAGAGTCAATGCAGTCTATGGACGTATTCACATAGCCATTTTTTTGGACGATCAGTGAATAGTGTTCATCAAATAAAACATCCACTTAGACAGGAGTGCACCCGTCTAACGGCCGTTAAAAACGGGTACACTAGAGCAATATGGCCTTTAGGAGGTTAAAAAATAAAAATACCTCATCCACTAGAACGCGCAGAGACAGTGGCTCCTCCTTGATTAAAAAGGACCTGCTAAAGGACCTGCGTTCAGAGTGATGAGGTCATCACACGATCAAGCTGGGATTGTACGGTGACGTCATCACACAGCACAGGTCTTTCAGCCGGTCCTTTTCCATCAATAGAGGAACGTCTGCCTCTGCACATTCAAGTGGAAGAGGTGAGTGATTTATTTATTCTATTTGTTTTGCTAAAAAATAATATTACAGCTGGGGGCCACTATGGGGGGCATTATTATTGTAAGGGCCACTATGGGAAACATTATGGGCCACCATGGGGGGCATTATTACTGCAGGGGCCACTATTTAAAACATTATGGGCCACCATGGAGGGCATTATTACTGCAGGGGCCACTATGGGAACATTATGGGCCACCATGGGAGACATGACTACTGCTGGGGACCACATTATTACTGCTGGGACAGACAGACAGAAAATGGATGTGCAAATGGTTAAAATTGGCCATAAAAAACGGTGTCCGTTTTTACTGGCCGTTTTCTTTCTCACTTTTGTGTGCATGTAGCCTAAGTCCCTGTGCACGAGGCATAGGCATATGACCACATGGTCGCCATGTACAGCCATACTATACTCTGTTGGGTGCCATATGTATAGGGTGTAGGAGAGTACCTGGGGTGGTAGTAGACGGGAGGTACGTGCCACCGGGGGTCCTGGCCCCGGTGGAGTAAGAGCCAGAAAAGTGCATTTTGCAGCAGTTATGCTGTTAACAGCGGATCCGGGCCGGCTCTTATTGGGAGCAGGCAGATATGCGAGCGGGTGCCTGTCTCCCCACGGTCCAGGCCAGGTTTTGCAGGGAAGGGTTAAAACCTGACCAGCAACAAGGGTGTGGTGCGCAATGTGGAGCTTCTGTGTTCTCTGGCTGTGAGAGTGAGAAGTGGAGGTGAGCTGGGCTGTGTGCTGAGGCCTGTAAAGGACTGTGCAGGATCCTGCAGCTGAAACCAGGAGGGATCCGTGTCCTGTGTCTAGAAGCAAGACCCATGGACTTACTTCACCAAGGAGAAAAAGGTGACATTACTCCTGGCTTTAAATAGACTTTGCTTTATGTGACTGAAACAGGCCTCAAGTAGCCTGCAGCAGGGACTTGCTGTGTTTGAACTATTATTTTGCTGTTGTGTGTGACCACCCTCCCTATGAACTGCACCGTCTTTCACAAATATGCACCGTGTGAATAAACAAAGCATCGTGTTTTACACCAAGACCATTCTGTGTTGCCTCTATACTGCACTCGCTACCACTGCCTACCAGAGCGGATCCCCACAATTGGTGGAGGATGCGGGCAAACGGCAGTGAGGCCGGAAATTGTGTTGTTTGGACTGTATGTCATATATTAAGCCGGCAAGTTTTGTGGCTCTAGATAAGATGGAGGAGGCCATTAGACACTTGGTGCAAAGTAATGAGGAGGCTACTCGGAGACATGAGGAAGCCCTGAGAGACCAGCGGCAGTTGAATAGTCTACTGGCCCAGCAACTGGCGACTATGCAGGAGTCCATGCGTGTGTTACAACAACAAGCCGTCCCGGGGGGGACCGCAGTCCTACCTGCTGCCCGGGATAAGGTGCGCTCAGCATTAAGAAAGATGGGCCCTGAAGAGGATATCGAGGCGTTCCTGATGGTCTTTGAACGCACTGCGGAACAGGAAAGGTTACCGGCAGAACAGTGGGCCGAAGTAGTGGCGCCATTTTTAGTGGGAGATGCACAAAAGCCTACTTCGACCTCAGTCAGGAGGAAGCCAAAAGCTATAAGAGGCTGAAGGGGGAGGTGTTGGCTCGTCTTGGGGTTAATACCTATGTGCGTGCACATCGAGTCTACCAGTGGGCCTTCTCCGAGTCCCGGCCTGCTCGGTCCCAGGCCTATGACCTGTTACACCTGGTGAAAAAATGGCTGCAGCCTGAGACATTGAGCCCCTCGCAGATGGTGGAACGGGTGGTGGTCGATCGTTTGGCTAGGGATCCGGAAAAAGGGACCCAACCAAAAAGAGGGGGGAAGGCTAGTCCTACTCCAGGGAAGAGAGACCGGGGAGGGACCACGGGGGTTCAATGTTGGCACTGCCACGGCCTGGGACATAGGGCAGCGAACTGTCCTCAAACACCTGAACCCATGGACTGCGGGTTCGCTCGCCGGTCCTCTTTCTTTGCCCGGTCTGTATGTACGATGTCCCGATGCAGGGATACCAGCTGTAGGGGTCACCACATCACCTGTAGAGTGTCATCCCGATAGGTTTCCCCTAGAGGTGTTGGCAGGCGAATCCGTGGAAACCCCGTCCATCCCGGACCTGGAGGTATCCCGTGACACGTTCGGGACCGCCCAGCTCCAGGATCCGACATTATTGCGGGCGAGGGAAGGGGTGACAGTGGTAAATGGGGTGGCTCAGCAACCAGGGGCCGACTTAGTGTTTCCCCATCTGGCTTTTAACCAGGACCTGCTGTATAGGGTGGACAAAGTGCAGCACGAGGTAGTGGAGCAGCTGGTGGTACCCCAGCCATACCGCCGTGTGGTACTGGACTTGGCCCACTCCCACGTGCTGGGAGGACATTTGGGCGTAAAAAAAAACCAAGAGCGGATTCTTCAAAGGTTCTATTGGCCCGGGGTTTATGAGGAGGTCAAAAGGTTTTGCCAATCCTGTCCAGTGTGTCAGATGACGAACCCCCAGCCCCACTATTGCAGTCCACTAGTACCCATGCCCATCATCGAGGTCCCCTTCGAAAGAATAGGGATGGATCTGGTAGGCCCCATAAACAAGTCGGCCAGAGGGCACCAGCATATCTTGGTGGTCTTAGACTATGCCACCAGATATCCTGAAGCGATCCCACTACGTCATACTTCCGCTAAGCACATAGCTAAAGAACTCATGGGTATGTTCGCAAGGGTGGGGATTCCAAAAGAGATCCTGACCGACCAGGGGACTCCCTTCATGTCTAAGGTGACGGGGGAGCTCTGCAAGCTTTTAGGGGTTAAACGGTTGCACACGTCCGTATACCATCCTCAGCCCGACGGACTAGTGGAACGCTTTAACAAAACCCTAAAAACTATGCTTAAAAGAGCTGTAGCCAAAGACGGAAAGGATTGGGACCTGTTGCTGCCGTACGTATTGTTCGCAGTGCGAGAAGTGCCCCAGGCATCTACGGGATTCTCGCCCTTCGAGCTATTATACGGTCGACGGCCAAGAGGGTTGCTGGACATTGCTAAAGAGGCGTGGGAGCAACAGCCCACCCCCCACAAGAGTATTATAGAGCATATAGAAAAGATGCAGGACCGTATAGAGACAGTCCTACCAATCGTCCGGGAACACATGGAAGCCGCCCAACTGGCACAGAGCCGGGTATACAACCGGAGTGCCCAGGTCCGGACATTTAACCCGGGTGACCGGGTACTGGTGCTAGTCCCCACCATTGACAGTAAGTTTTTGGCACGGTGGCAAGGTCCCTACGAGGTGAAAGAGAAGGTAGGGTCAGTGAATTACAAGATATCCCAGCCAGGCCGGCGGAAGCCAGAACAGGTATATCATGTAAATTTATTGAAATCGTGGAGAGATAGGGAGTGTCTCATTGGGGACAGCCCAAGCACTGTCTTGTCTGCAGGGAAGATCCCAGCTCCACCCGAGGTCCCGGAGGGCACCTCCACGGTAAAGATAGCGGGTGGCCTGTCGACTAAACAAGCTCAGGAAGCCAAAGAGTTGGTGAGTCTAAATAGGGACGTATTCTCTGAGCTTCCTGGTCGAACTTCGGTAGTCCGACATGACATCGTCACCGAGCCCCACGTCAGGGTACGGTTAAAACCATATCGTGTACCGGAGGCCCGGCGACAGGCCATTTCAGAAGAAGTAAGGTCCATGTTGAGGTTAGGGGTGATTGAGGAGTCAAGGAGCGAGTGGGCCAGCCCCATAGTCCTCATCCCAAAACCTGACGGTACTCTGCGCTTCTGCAATGACTTTAGAAAGCTCAACGAAGTGTCGAAATTCGATGCCTACCCCATGCCCCAGGTAGACGAGCTCATAGAACGGCTAGGGAAAGCTCGCTATTTCTCGGTCCTCGACCTCACAAAAGGATATTGGCAGGTGCCTCTCACGGAGGCGGCAAAGGAGAAGACTGCCTTTGTCACCCCCGAGGGGTTATTTCAGTACCAAGTTTTGCCCTTTGGCCTACATGGCGCTCCAGCCACCTTCCAGCGATTGATGGACGTCATCCTACGGCCCCATCGTCCATATGCTTCGGCATATCTGGACGACATCATCGTGTTTAGCCAGGACTGGGAGAGTCACCTGCCCAAGGTACAGGCCGTAGTCGATTCACTTAGAAAAGCTGGACTGACGGCCAACCCAAAAAAGTGTTCGCTCGGGTTCGAGGAGGTCCGGTACCTGGGATACGTGATTGGGCGGGGAGTTGTCAAACCCCAGGTAGACAAGGTTGAGGCAATCAAGAGCTGGCCCAGACCTCTTACCACCAAGCAAGTACGTTCGTTCCTAGGGATGATAGGATATTACATGCGCTTTATCCCCAACTTTGCCACAGTAGCGGCCCCGTTGACAAGACTTTTAAAGGGGAGGAAGACGGTGATGGTCCGCTGGGATGAGCAGGCGGAGGAGGCATTCTCCCGTTTGAAGTCGGCTCTGTGTGGGTCCCCGGTTTTGGTGACACCCGACTTCACACGGGAATTTGTCGTTCAGACGGACGCCTCTGGAGTGGGCCTAGGGGCAGTACTCTCTCAGGAAATCAGTGGGGAGGAACACCCTGTTGTCTTCCTGAGTCGCAAACTCACCCCAGCGGAAACCAGGTACAGCGTGGTGGAGAGAGAATGCCTGGCCATTAAGTGGGCCCTCGAGTCCCTTAGGTACTATCTGTTAGGGAGAAGGTTCCGTCTGGTGACCGATCATTCCCCTCTCCAGTGGATGAGCCGGGCCAAGGAGGGGAGTGCCCGGGTCACCAGATGGTTCTTGTCCCTCCAGAATTTTAAGTTCAGTGTCGAACACAGGGCAGGTCGCTTACAGGGGAATGCCGATGCCCTGTCCCGGGTACACTGTTGTACATGTGTCCAACCCCTCAGGATTGAACAGGGTGTGCAACCCTTCCGGGTTGAACAAAGGGGGGGGATATGTAGGAGAGTACCTGGGGTGGTAGTAGACGGGAGGTACGTGCCACCGGGGGTCCTGGCCCCGGTGGAGTAAAAGCCAGAAAAGTGCATTTTGCAGCAGTTATGCTGTTAACAGCGGATCCGGGCCGGCTCTTATTGGGAGCAGGCAGATATGCGGGCGGGTGCCTGTCTCCCCACGGTCCAGGCCAGGTTTTGCAGGGAAGGGTTAAAACCTGACCAGCAACAAGGGTGTGGTGCGCAATGTGGAGCTTCTGTGTTCTCTGGCTGTGAGAGTGAGAAGTGGAGGTGAGCTGGGCTGTGTGCTGAGGCCTGTAAAGGACTGTGTAGGATCCTGCAGCTGAAACCAGGAGGGATCCGTGTCCTGTGTCTAGAAGCAAAACCCATGGACTTACTTCACCAAGGAGAAAAAGGTGACATTACTCCTGGCTTTAAATAGACTTTGCTTTATGTGACTGAAACAGGCCTCAAGTAGCCTGCAGCAGGGACTTGCTGTGTTTGAACTATTATTTTGCTGTTGTGTGTGACCACCCTCCCTATGAACTGCACCGTCTTTCACAAATATGCACCGTGTGAATAAACAAAGCATCGTGTTTTACACCAAGACCGTTCTGTGTTGCCTCTATACTGCACTCGCTACCACTGCCTACCAGAGCGGATCCCCACAAGGGCTAATCTCCCCTGCATGAGGTGAGAACACATCCATACATATGCCATCCAAAACATAGGTGGATTGGCCATAGACCCTACAGGGAAATTTCCCAGTGGGCCGTTGCCCAGGGGGCTACTTAATCCATCCTCTTGGCCATCAGCAAGGTACAAAAAGATCTAATGCTCTCAGCATTAATTAATGTAGGAGCATCAGGTCAGCTGCCTCCGGTGCCTTCCTGAATTCAATGATATTGCCATCCTCAGGACAATGATATATCTTCATACTGTGGTGTGGGCAGCAGTATTTTGTGCTGCACTGTGGTATTTGGTTCTGCTGGGGCAGTATTTTGTGCTGCACTGTGGTATTTGGTTCTGCAGAGGCAGTATTTTGTGCTGCACTGTGGTATCTGGTTCTGCCGGTGCAGTATATTGTGCTGCACTGTGATATTTGGTTCTGCTGGGGCAGTATATTGTGCTGCACTGTGGTATTTGGTTCTGCTGGGGCAGTATACTGGGCTGCACTGTGGTATTTGGTTCTGCTGGGGCAGTATATTGGGCTGCACTGTGGTATCTGGTTCTGCTGGGGCAGTATGTTGTGCTGCACTGTGGTATCTGGTTCTGCTGGGGCAGTATATTGTGCTGCACTGTGGTATCTGGTTCTGCTGGGGCAGTATATTGTGCTGCACTGTGGTATTTGGTTCTGCTGGGGCGGTATATTGTGCTGCACTGTGGTGTTTGGGTATGCTGGGGTGGTATTCTGTCCTGAACTACGGTATAGACCCACTTACAACATGGGGCCACTTTTTTTTTTTTTTTTTTTTCAGGGCCAGTTTAACTTCCCAGTCCACCCCTGTCCTGAGGAGATTTCAAAAGCACAGATAGGTGCAGTGAGGACACATACACTTGTGTTAGTGCCTTATTATGGCTCTATACAAGTCAGAGTTTGTACCATACGGCAGTGTGTGTGTGGCCTATAACAGCAATCTACATACAATCATGCATTTTGAAAGTCTTCAGACCCTTTCACTTTTTTCACACTTTGCTATGTTGCGGCATTGTGATAAAATAAAAAAATAAATAAGTTTTCCCCATCATTCTGCACCTACCCCATAATGACAAAGTGAAAACAGAATGTTAGAAATCTTTGCTAATTTATATACAGTACAGACCACATGTTTGGACACACCTTCTCATTCAAAGAGTTTTCTTTATTTTCATGACTATGAAAATTGTAGATTCACACTGAAGGCATCAAAACTATGAATTAACACATGTGGAATTATATACATAACAAAAAAGTGTGAAACAACTGAAACTATGTCATATTCTAGGTTCTTCAAAGTAGCCACCTTTTGCTTTGATTACTGCTTTGCACACTCTTGGCATTCTCTTGATGAGCTTCAAGAGGTAGTCACCTGAAATGGTCTTCCAACAGTCTTGAAGGAGTTCCCAGAGATGCTTAGCACTTGTTGGCCCTTTTGCCTTAACTCCAGCTCACCCTAAACCATCTCGATTGGGTTCAGGTCCGGTGACTGTGGAGGCCAGGTCATCTGGCGCAGCACCCCATCACTCTCCTTCATGGTCAAATAGCCCTTACACAGCCTGGAGGTGTGTTTGGGGTCATTGTCCTGTTGAAAAATAAATGATAGTCCAACTAAACGCAAACCGAATGGAATAGCATGCCACTGCAAGATGCTGTGGTAGCCATGCTGGTTCAGTATGCCTTCAATTTTGAATGAATCCCCAACAGTGTCACCAGCAAAGCACCCCCACACCATCACACCTCCTCCTCCATGCTTCACGGTGGGAACAAGGCATGTAGAGTCCATCCGTTCACCTTTTCTGCGTCGCACAAAGACACGGTGGTTGGAACCAAAGATCTCAAATTTGGACTCATCAAACCAAAGCACAGATTTCCACTGGTTTAATGTCCATTCCTTGTGTTCTTTAGCCCAAACAAGTCTCTTCTGCTTGTTGCCTGTCCTTAGCAGTGGTTTCCTAGCAGATATTCTACCATGAAGGCCTGATTCACACAGTCTCCTCTTAACAGTTGTTCTAGAGATGTGTCTGCTGCTAGAACTCTGTGTGGCATTGACCTGGTCTCTAATCTGAGCTGCTGTTAACCTGCGATTTCTGAGGTTGGTGACTCGGATGAACTTATCCTCCGCAGCAGAGGTGACTCTTGGTCTTCCTTTCCTGGGGCGGTCTGCATGTGAGCCAGTTTCTTTGTAGCGCTTGATGGTTTTTGTGACTGCACTTGGGGACACTTTCACAGTTTTCCCAATTTTTCGGACTGACTGACCTTCATTTCTTAAAGTAATGATGGCCACTCGTTTTTCTTTACTTAGCTGCTTTTTTCTTGCCATAATACAAATTCTAACAGTCTATTCAGTAGGACTATCAGCTGTGTATCCACCTGACTTCTCCACAACGCAACTGATGGTCCCAACCCCATTTATAAGGCAAGAAATCCCACTTATTAAACCTGACAGGGCACACCTGTGAAGTGAAAACCATTTCAGGTGACTACCTCTTGAAGCTCATCAAGAGAATGCCAAGAGTGTGCAAAGCAGTAATCAAAGCAAAAGGTGGCTACTTTGAAGAACCTAGAATATGACATATTTTCAGTTGTTTCACACTTTTTTGTTATGTATATAATTCCACATAATTTTCCAACAAGGAAAAACTAAAATCTTGCATTAACATAAGTATTCAGACCCTTTACGCAGGACTTAGTAGAAGCACCTTTAGCAGTGACTACAGCCTCCAGTCTTTTTGTGTATGATGCCATAAGGTTTACACATCTGGATTTTAGAATTTTCCACTATTGTTCTCTGCAGATCTGTAGCAAGACCCGGAGGATGGGAGTGGTAGTGGCTCAGTCAATCTCAGTGGCTATCCTCACACTGATGCTACCCAGGGCCAGGGCAGTGTTAGGAGGATGCATTCTTTCTTCCCCCTGGCACACCCTGATGTTGGAGCTACTGCCTGATTGTAATTGGAGTACCCTTGATGTTATAGGTTTGGTGCAAGTGCAATGGCCGGCATATGGTGCAGGAGGCATAACCAGGCCAGATGTGGAAAATAAACGTCTCTCTTTACGAAAGTGTACATCCAACAATATCAAAACACAGTTCCAAATAGTTCACAGTGCAAAGCTTCCCAGACTGCAATATATGGATTTGATGGGAATTGTAGTACTCCTTTCCTCTCTATCTTTTCCAAAAATCTCATGCAGCAGAATCTATAGCTGAAATTTCCAACTGAGGGATACAGGACTTAAATTACGGTTGGCCAGACCAAGGGTGTTTTAGCAATGCTCCTCTCATTGCAATAAAGTCTCTGTCAGCCTTAAACAGCAAATACCTTACTGACCGGCGCCAATGTTCGGCCATGCAGATTCTGGACCTTCTTGGTTCTTTCCTTTATTTGTCACTCCTTCTGGAGTACTGTAGGAATAGTAAGGTGTTTCACTTGAGTAGATAATCCTCAGAGAAGGTGATTCTCTGAAACTGTTGCCTAGTCCTGTGAGAGGAGAGCATATGTCGCAACTCCGACCCCCTCTGTTAATGCTAGACTCACTAGAATAACTGACTGAGCTAGATACCGATCCATGCAAAAGCCACACTGGGTATATTTCAAGGCACTAAAATATAAAATAACATTTAAGAGGTTGTCCTGCCATAATATATTATCTGATTGGCGGGGGTCCGACACCCGGCATCCCCGCGTATCAGCTGTTTGAAGAGGAGGCAGCGCTCCATGAGAGCACTGCTTCCTGTTCATTACACTGCACCTCCACTCCACAGGAGACGACGCGTAGTGTAATGACTAGGAAGCCTCCTCTTCAGACAGCTGTTCGGCGGGGGTGCCGGGTGTCGGATGATAGGTCATCAATATACATGGAAGGAAAAACCCTTTAAATAATATTAAATAACAAGAACACTTTGCAGGTACCCTGGTCTGGGCTACTATGGATCAAGCTCTGTTAGGCTGGATGGAGACTATTGGTCGACAGCCATTTTCAGGTCTCTCCAGATACTGATACGGATACTGATTCACCACAGCTTGATGCAGGAAGTTTCCTGCGAACCAGAATCCAAGAGAACCAACAGCATGAGGGAGAAGACAGAAGAGGGCCAGAACTTCTTGTGAGAGCATCTTGAGGTGATGGTATAGGTGAGGGATCAGCAACCTTTGGCACTCCCAGCATGCTCCATTGATTTGTATAAGAGTTCTTAGAAGAGCAGAGCAAGTATGCATGCTGGGAGTTTTAGTTTCACAACAGTTGGAGTGCCGGAGATTGCCTACTCTGGTATAGGTGCTTCTACTGCTGCTGGTGATTGCATTATTGCTGCGGTAGATGTGAGGGTAGCCACATTATGCAAATATGCCTGCATTTGATCATGGTGATCACTTTGCTGAGACACTTCTTGAAATAATTAAGGCAATCGCATATGGGGTTGGCCAGCGAGGTCTATGGCCTGAGCTTACTATCATGGGCAATGGACATGGACCCATTTTGCCAACTAACTTGGCTTTGGGCTAAACCTAAGGATGTTGTCCTAGCAGTCCCCTTGTACTCACCATTAAACCCCTGTACAGGGATCTGGACTTTGCTGCCGTGAACTGGCCAGGCCTCTACCTGCTGGATTAGACCTGGTGTAGTTGGCAGCTGACACATGAGGGTCAGGCACACCGGTGCAAGGCACCGAGGGGTCAGGCAATATTCGTAGTCTAGAGACAGGCCGAGTCAGGGCAGGCTGCGTACAAACGTATCTGAGATTCAAGTCCAAGGTCAGGGCTGGCGGCTAGGAGTGACAATCAGTTGTCAGGGAGGAGTTCGGTACAGGGGTATCCAGACAGATAAGCTCAAGCACCCTACCACCCTACCCTGAGCCTGCCAACAATTTGTTGGGGAAGAATTTAGAAGCACGCATGCTGGCTCCTTTAAGGGGCCAGGAGGAAGTAAATGTGCGCCCTAAGGAACAGATACGGAGGCTTTAGTAACAAGATGCAGACTGCGGACCCCAGCGGTAGGTCAGATGGGTGAGTATCATGGTGTCCATGCATGCTAGGAGTAGAGGTGCAGCAGTGGGCACGGCCTACAAGCACAGCACCACTCTTTTGTTGTTTTGGCTGGGCTTAGGGTCATTGTCTTGTTGGAAAGTGAACTTTCAGCGCAGTCTGAGGTCCAGACCCCTCTGGATCAGGTTTTCAGTAAGAATATGTCTGTACTTTGCTCCAATCAGCTTTCCCTCATCCCTTACAAGTCTCTCTGTCCCAGCTTCTGGCCCAATCCACATATCATCAATAATACCTAATTGGTTTAGAAATAGATCCTAGTGGCAATTTCTTGTCTCCAAAGGCAGCTCCATATATTTTTTTTCTTTGCACCTTTGGGGCCCACTACAGTCTCATAGCCTGGGCTCACTGGAGGATCCTCTGGTATAATGGTGGACTAGTTCAATGCTGACTGTGGGGATGATATCGGGCAGGTATTAAAAGGTGTCTGGTTTCCTCTAGACCAGGGATGCTCAACCTGCGGCCCTCCAGCTGTTTAAAAACTACAACTCACAACATGCCCTAGTAGCTGTAGGATGTCCAGGAATACTAGGAGTTGTAGTTTTGGAACAGCTGGAGGGTCGCAGGTTGAGCATCCCTGCTCTCGACATAATGCTTAAAACTGAAGCCAAACTTTATATCTTGGTTTCATCAGACCAGAGAATCTTATTTTTCACAGTCAGAGAGTCCATTAGATGATTTTTTGTATACTTCAGATGGGCTTTCATGTGTCTTTTACTGAGGAAATGCTTCTTTCTGGCCACTCTGCATTAAAGCCCAGATTAGAGGAGTGCTGCAGTATGGTTTACCTTCTAAAAGGGTCTCCCATCAACACACAGGATCTTTGGAGCTCCGCCAAAGTGGCCATTGGTCACCTCTCTTACCAAGGCCCTAATCCCCCAATTACTTAGTTTGTTGGGGTGGGCAACTCTATGAGGAGTCCTGTTTTTTCCAAACTTCTTCCATTTAAGAATTGTGGAGGCTACTGTGTTAAAGGGGTACTTTGAATCTTGGTCTCTACTTCCTGGTCCCATCACAATGGCTGGGAATAGCTGCCTAGCGAATCACTGCCCGCAGTGGTGACCTGTCTCAGTTATTGATTGGCGAAGCAAGCATTCCCAGGCATTTCCCACAAGTTGAGAGTAGACTAAGAAGCATAGACAAGCTGGAACTCTGTAGGTCATGTTGGCCAGGAACAGCGGGGTATCGGTGAAGGACAACCCCTTAGAGTATCAAAACCTGATAAATACCATAACCTTTGTATGTTTGTGAGAACAAAATTTAAAGGGGTTGTCTGAGATTTAGATATTGATGGCCTAACCTCAGGATAGGTCATCAATATCTGATGGGTGGGGTTCCAACTCCCAGAACCCTTGCCAATCAGCTGCTTGAAGAAGCCATGATGCTCCAGTAAGTGTTGCTGCCTCCTCAAAGCTTAGGCATTTAGGCCATATAGTTATAAATAGAAGTGTCCCTGAGGCTCATCAGTCGGTCAGTATGGATAGAGGTGCTCAATCACCGGTCCACCTAAAACTGTGAGGATATATTAAATTGGAAAAGAATTGTGATGGCACACTCGCATTTGGATTAAAATAAGAGATATTTAATGTTAAAAATATTCAATTAAGGATGATATTAGTTTAGGTCTAGAAACACTATAGGGAGAAAATTTATAAAAAATAATAAATGTATGAGTAAAAAATGTTGGCATAAAAATATATGATAAGGTAGAGTGACTACTTAAGGTGTTTTCTGATTTGAAGTCTATTGGACAAAGGTGTGTATTCCGTTGGGTATTATTATACGGAATCTAGGTTTCCCTAGGATTGGAGCTGGTGTCCAAATGTTCAAAAGAGTTCTTTTAGAAGGTCCTGGAATCAGTAAGTATACAGTCAAATGGGCCAAACAGTATATATTGGTTCACTTCTGTGAAGTAGTGCTGCTCTTGAAAGGTGTGCAGTATATTCGCATAGAGAATCCAATCAGTTATAGGGCAAAGAGCCGTGCAAAAAATCGAAATAGAAAAAAAGTGCTCAGTTGATTAAAATACGTTGTGCACAAATCATACAAATGTTCTTAAAAGCGTGTTCTTTAAGAACGTGAATCACACACCATATAGATAATCTTCATATACTGCAACGTTGTAGAGTAGCTGCTGGTATGGATACAACAGTATTGGGTCCAGTATTCACCGGGTTCTCAAGTGTTATAGCGACTCTCTTGGAGGATTTCTAGTTCACTTGAATTTCGATGAATTCGGATGTAAAACTCTCCCGATATTTATATTACATATAGCCGTTATTGTTGGCAAAATGCATATGATGAAATACGGAGGAACAGTAAAAGGTGGTTTACTTTACCCCTCTTCAATCTGTTACGGTGTCTTCTGTTCTGCAAGGACCTGCGTGGCGTCCCACGTGATCGATGGACGTAATGTCACAGGCCTAGGAAGAGGTTGTGGCACTCATTAGAACATATGCAGACTGTTGCCTTATGTGGTGACAGTTGCCTTATATTCCCTATAGTGCAGGGAGAATCACTTGCAAAATCAAACAGGAGTGTGAAACTTATAAAAGGAAAAACCCCTCCTGGATGGGCCAACTTACTACAATAAGAATAATTTTTTAGGGGAAACATAACAAAGAAAACAACAATTTTAACATTATTTACTGCGTTCACTCTGTGGTGTAAGTAACATTATAACTTCATTATGCTGGTCAGTACAAATTTGATAATGTCAAATTTATTTTTATATATAATATATATAATTTTTTTATATATATTATAAAAAATATATAATATTTTTTATTAAATTTTTTCTCCTGCAGACTGCCCCC
Source organism: Bufo gargarizans (assembly GCF_014858855.1). Classification (NCBI taxonomy): domain Eukaryota; kingdom Metazoa; phylum Chordata; class Amphibia; order Anura; family Bufonidae; genus Bufo; species Bufo gargarizans. The sequence continues at coordinate 509,548,166 of NC_058083.1, forward strand.
TTGCCCCCTCCTCCTTCTGACTGGAGAGGGCTGCTTTAGCTGCTCATATCAGGGAATTGGTAGCAGCTAAAGCAAGGGTCAGCAACCTCCAGCACTCCAGCTGTTGTGAAACTACAACTTCCAGCACACTCTGTGGGGTTTCTGAGAACAGCTGAGCAAGTGTGCATGCTGGGAGTTGTGGTTTCACAATAGCTAAAGTGCCGAAGGTTGCTGAACTATGAGCTAGAGATATGGGCCTGGTGTTGTTTGAAAGTTGGTATTCCAATCTTTCAAACAAGACCACACAAGAATCACATTATCTTCACTACATTGGAAGATATAGCTGTTAGAAATTGAGTTGGCAGTGTATACAATTTGTAGTACGTGTGAATGTTTTTCTTTTAAGAGTCTATATTACACCCTACAGATGTAGTAACACATGACTTTGTAGTAATAAGATATTTCTACATAAGAAGTCAGACAATAAAGGAAAAACAGATAATGCACACAGATACAGCACTACACCTACTAATTAAAGGGACTTCCATCAAGATTTTTAACAGTCTATATGTGAAAATTCTATATAATATAATTCTACAGAAATAAGAATTGCAGCTTCAATACCCTGGGTCTCTCTGTGGCCCATGAGGATGCCGGTAAGAAGCACTTCCGGGTTTTTCACCCTTTAGATGCCGTGATCTCACTTGATCACGGCATCTAAAGGCTTTAATGACAGAAATTGGCATTATTGCCAGTCGCGGTTATTAGCTGCGGGTCTCTGCTGTTTGAAACAGCGGAGACCCAACGACCATAACATCCGCTGCTGGTACGAGTGGGCGCCATGCTTGCCCATCACTCCAGCGCCATGCATGTACGGTGCTGGTAGCGAACCGGTTAATATTCTGTGTTTACTGTCAAATAACCTGCAGGAGATTGCAGGCAAAACAGCAATAATATGTATACGGTGCCCCCACCTAACCAGCCAAACCACATACCAGCAACAGCCCCCCAAAAATCATTTTGACTTTTTTTTTGCTTGCCTATGGGATAAATATTTTTATATTTTAATAGCTTAGGCGTTTTCACATGCAGCGATGCCCATGATGTTTATTTTTTCAATTGTTTTGATATTTTTTGGGGGGGGGAAGAGGGTGGTGATTGGAATTTTTTTATTTTTTAAATACTTTTAAAAACATTTTTCTTTTTTTTTTTTTTACTTTTCAATAATTCCCCTAGGCAACTTGAACAAGCAATGATTGGATTGCTTCTCTCATAGATTACAATGCATTAGCATGGAATTTATACATGCACACGACTATTGTGTGTTTTACAGTCCGCAAAACACTGATGGCGTCCGTGTGCGTTCCGCAATTTGTGGAACGGCATGGACAGATATTGATATAACTGCCAATTCTTGTCCGCAAAACAGACAAGAATAGGACAGGTTATATTTTTTTTGTGGGGCCTCGGAATGGAGCAACGGATGCGGACAGCACACGGAGTGCTGTTCACATCTTTTGCGGCCCCATTGAAGTGAATGGATACACATACAAGCCGCAAAAACTGCGGCTTGGATGCGGACCATAACAACGGCCGTGGGCATGAGGCCTTACACTGTGTTCCTTTGGAGCTCTGCCACAGGCAGGAGCTCCATAGGAACCTATGTGCTGCAGCCTTGGATCATTCTGGAGGCTGCCACACAAACCATCAGGCTCCCCCTATCCTCGCTAGGGGAGCCGATGCATGGCCGGGAGTGCACGCTACCTGTTTTTGACCTCCCAGAATGTGTGCGATCAATGTAATTGTTATTTAAAACAGAAGGCACCAAGGGGCTATGGACAGTGCTGCGCTTCCTAGCAGGTGCCATAATTAAAGACCTGACCACCGACGTATATATTTGTTAGGTGGTCCGGAACAAGTTAAAGAATTTTCCGTGATATTTTTACTTTTCCATGTAAATATCTATATTAACCACTTCCAGGATAGGCCTTTTGCCCCCTTCCAAACCATGGTCATGGTGTTTAAAAGTGATAACTGTTTTATTTTTTTTGTTGACTGAGCTGCGTGAGGGCTTATTTTTTGTGGAACAAGCTGTCGTTTTTATTGGCACCATTTTGGGGTACATTTGGCTTTCTGGTTGCTTTTTATCAAATTTTTTGGAAGGTAAAGTCACAAAAAAGCTATTTGGTGTCATTTTTCTACTTTTTTTTACACCGTTCACTTGATGTGGTAGATCATGTGATATTTTATTATGTCAGGTCGTTATGGGCGCAACGATACCAAATAGGTGTAGGTTTTAGTTTTTTTTTGTTTTTACACAATAAGTACATTTTTAGAAAAATAAATCATGTTTTTGTGTTGCCATTTTCTTGAGCCCAATTTCTTTTTATTTTTCTGGCTATGGTTTTGTATGAGGGCTTGTTTTTTGCAGGATTAAGTGACATTATTATTGCTACCATTTTGGGCTACATATGACTTTTTGTTTGATTGATATTATGCTTTTTGGGAGGTGACTAAAAAACGCTGTTTTGGCGTAATGTTTATTTATTTTCATGGGGTTCACCTGATGGGGTAGATAATTTGATATTTTTATAGAGCTGGTCGTTATGGATGTGGCGATACCAAATATATCTTATCTTTTTCTATTTTTAATTTTTTTTTTAATGACTTACTTGGGGAAGTTTTTTTTTTTTACATGTGAAACTTTTTTTTTATAAAACACTTTATTATTTTAATTTTTTTATTTTTTACTTTACACTTTGTGTCCCCCATAAGACCTCTGGGGGACATTTAACTTCCCTTTTTTTTTCACTATTGATTTTTCTTGTAACTGGAGCTGACATAGTAGCCCCAGTTACAGGGAAAATACACCCCCCAGAGAGGCTGTACAGCAGAATACAGCGCTGTACAGACTCGGTGCAGGGATGATCAAGGTCTGTGGAAGACCCGACAGCTCCTGCACTCTCCTGATCCCGACGGTCACATGACCACTGGGCCGGGACAGGAAGCGGCACATTGCTTCCTGATCTGTATACACAGTGCTCGTTCAGTAACACCCAGGAACGGTCCCTGCCTTCTTTCTGAGGTCAGTGACAGCAGGCCCCCGGCACAGCAGCTGCACGATTAGCGTGCAGCTGCGATCTCTGAAAATACATTCTAAAACGTCTAATCAGAGATAAACATGACTATCCAGGACCTTTATAGTCAATGTGCAGTCGGGAAGTGGTTAAAATATGTATAACATAAAACATGAAACATGGTACAGAACTGATGACACATTCCCTTTAAGGGCTCATGCACATGGCCATTGCCCGGTCGTGCCCGCAAACAGCGGGTCCGCAATACATGTGCACCCCAAATCATAGATATGGACCAAATCACTTGAATGGGCCCGCAATCCGGAAAGTCGTGCAGAACAAAGGCATGGAACCCCACGATTTCTGTTTTCCGCAAAAAAGCTGTGCTTGCAAGTGAATGGGTCCGCAATCCACGTGCAGGGGCCCTATGGTCAGTGTCTGTGCATTTGCGGTCCGCAGCACGGGTCTGGCCGGTTCGTGTGCATGAGCCCTAAT